>NC_041390.1:469040365-469046018 GCF_002162155.2 Triticum dicoccoides
CGGCTGGGCCCCTGCGCCATCGACGACACCGACGCCCATCATCGCCTTGACCAACTCGCTCTGTCCCAGAGCTGGAGGAAATCGGCCCCGTCGGGCTGGCATGCTTCAAACCACGCATCCAAGGTGAGCCCTTTACCAAAGGGTTCATGCTCCCCCACGACACCCCCAGGTATAATGGCACCATGAAGCCGGAGGACTGGCTCACCGACTACAACACCGCCATCGGCAACCGCCGCCTCGCCATGCGCTACGCGTCCCTCATGCTCCAAGGGTCGGCCCACACCTGGTTGAACAGCCTGCCGAAGGGCAGCATCAACGTGTGGGCCGATTTCGAGCAAGCCTTCATGCGCAACTTCACCGGCACGTACAAGCGACCCGGACACCCCAGTCAGCTCGCCATGTGCATGCAGGGACATGCGGAGATCGGCCACGAGTACCTCGCACACTGGACCGAGCTTTGGAACAGCTGCGAGGGTGCCCACGAAGTCCAAGCAATCCAATACGTCGTCAACGGGTGCCGGGACGGCACCCTCCTCAAGCACAAGCTCTTGCACTCCGAGCCGGCCACCATGGCCGCGCTCATGGTGACGGCGGACAAGTACGCCACCGCCGACTCCGCCATGAAGATCCAGATGGCGCTAGATGAGGCCGGTAATGCAAAGCCGGTTCCCACTCCAAAGCCGGCCGGCGAAGGAAGCCGGCAACAACACAACCAGCAGAACAACAAGTGCAAGGCCGATCAGCTGGCTCAGCGCTACGACAACCGGCTCGTCGCGGCCACCAAGCAGGCTCCCGCGACCGACCCGGCCGCCAAGCGCCGGCAGATCGGCAAGACGACATGGCAACCCACCATGAGTTTCGAGGAGATGGTCGACGCTCCCTGCAAGCACAACAACGGCGCAAAGCCGTCCACGCACACGCTTCGGCAGTGCGCCATCACCAGCGCATCATGAGGGGCGACGTCCCGCCTCCTCCGGCCCCGGCTCCGGGAACGGGGCAGCCGCCTCCGCCTCCACCATCGCCCCCGGCCGGCAGTGCGATGCGCGACGACGCCTACCCGGCCCAGAACGCAACCTATGTCGTCTTCATCAGCCTCGGCGACGACAAGCGCAGCGAGCGCCTCCTTCGGCAGGAGGTGAAGACCGTCATCCCGGCCAAGACGGAGTACATGCATTGGTCGGAGCGCCCGGTCACCTGGACTCGGCAGGACCACCCGTCTGTCATGCCGAACCCGGGTGGTTATGCCCTCATCCTCGACCCCATGATCGTCGCGCCTCGACGCACGTGCAAGTTCTCCCGGGTGCTCATCGATGGCGGCAGCAGCATCAACATCCTCTACCGCGACACCATGACCAAGCTCGGCCTCGAGACCAAGGACTTGGAGCCGACCCGGATGGTTTTCCACGGCATCGTTCCCGGCCTCTCCCGCTCCCCGATCGGCCGGATCCGGCTCGACGTCCTATTCGGTGACAGCAGCCACTTTCGACGCGAGCCAATCTGATTCGAGGTGGTGGACCTGTCCAGCACGTATCATGCGTTGCTAGGCCGGCCCGCGCTCGCCAAGTTCATGGCAGTCCCCCACTACGCCTATCTGAAGATAAAGATGACGTGTTCGAAGGGCCTCATCATCATCACTGGCGACTACCGCAAGTCCATGGAGTGCGCCCGAGACGGTGCCAAGCTGGCCGAATCGTTGGTCGTAGCCGAGGAGTGGCGCCAGCTCGAACGGATCGTCGCCCTGGCCCAAGAGACATCGGCCGCACCCATCCCGGCTGAGGACCCGGCCGTCGAGGCCTTGTTCAAGCCCTCCAAGGAGACCAAGAAGGTGGAGCTGAACCCGGAAGACCCCGACTGCAGCAAGTACATTGTCGTTGGCACCCACCTCGACAGCAAATAGGAAGGCAAGCTCGTCGACTTCCTCCGTGAGAATTGGGATATCTTTGCATGGAACCCAAAGGACATGTTGGGTATCCCGAGGAAGTATGTCGAGCACAAACTTCATGTCCACAAGGACGCCAAGCCCGTCCGTCAACCCCTACGACATTTTTCCGAAGAGAAGAGAAGGACCATTGGTGAAGAGGTCGCCAAGCTTTTGGCGGCCGGCTTCATCATGGAACTATTTCACCCCAAGTGGCTGGCCAACCCGGTCCTTGTTTTGAAGAAGAAGAACACCTGGTGCATGTGTATCGACTACACAAGCCTGAACAAGGCCTGCCCCAAAGACCCGTTCGCTCTCCCGCGGATCGACCAAGTCATCGACTCCACCGCCGGGTGTGAGCTCCTGTCCTTTCTGGACGCTTACTCCGGCTATCACCAGATCAAGCTAGACCCGACTGACGCCCTAAAGACGTCCTTCATCATGCCCTTTGGGGCGTATTGATACATCACCATGTTGTTCGGCTTGAAGAACGCTGGCGCCACTTTCCAGCGCTGCATGCAGAAGTGCCTGCTATCGCAACTCGGCCGCAATATCCACGTCTACGTGGACGACATCCTGGTGAAGACCAAGCAGCACCTCATGCTCCTCGATGGTCTGAAGGAGACCTTTGCCAACCTGCGTGAGTACAATGTCAAGCTCAACCCGTAGAAATGCGTTTTCGGCGTCCCCGCCGGAAAGCTACTCGGTTTCCTCGTCTCGGAGCGCAGCATTGAGGCTAACCCGGAGAAAATCAAGGCCATCGAGCACATGTGCAAGCCGGCCCGGTTGTGCGATGTCCAGAAGTTCACCGGCTACTTGGCCTTGGTCAGCCGATTTCTCAGCCGGCTGGGCGAGAGGGCCTTACCCCTGTATCAGCTGATGAAGAAGACGACGCCGTTCGAATGGAATGACCAGGAGGACGAAGCCTTCCGGGACCTCAAGCGCATGCTCTCCACCGCACCAGTCCTGGCTGCACCGGTCGAGAAGGAGCCGCTGTTGCTGTATATCACCGCGACCTCGCGGTCGGTCAGCACGGTGATGGTGGTCGAGCGACCTGAGAGGGATAGGGTCCAAGCCGTCCAGCGTCCCGTCTACTACCTGAGTGAGGTGCTCTCCGCCTCGAAGCAGAACTACCCGCACTCCAAAAGATGCGTTATGACGTGTACTTCACCACCAAGAAACTGAAGCAGTACTTCCAAGAGCATGTCAACACCGTGGTCAGCACGGCCCCTCTCGGCAACATCATCGGGTGCCAGGATGCCTCTGGCCGGGTCGCCAAGTGGGCGCTCGAGCTAGCCGGCCATACCATCCTCTATGAGCCCTGCACCACAATCAAGTCCCAAGCTTTGGCCGACTTCCTCGTCGACTGGAACAAGACCCAGTACCTGCTGCCACCTTCGGACTCGACGCACTGGCGCATGCACTTCAACGGCTCAAAGATGCGACTCGGCCTGGGAGGCGGCATAGTGCTGTCCTCCCCCAAGGGCGACCAGCTCAAGTATGCACTATAGATCCACTTCGCCGCCTCCAACAACGTCGTCGAGTACGAAGCCCTTGTGCACGGCCTCCGGCTTGCCAAGGAACTCGGCATCCGGCACATCCTATGCTTCGGCGACTCAGACCTGGTGGTGCAGCAGTGCTCAGGCGAGTGGCGCGCACGACTCCAACATGGCGAGCTACCGCTTCCTCGTCCAGAAGCTGTCCGGGTTCTTCGAGGGCCGCGAGTTCCTCCACGCCCCGCACGCGGAGAACGAGGCGGCCGACACGCTTGCCAAGATCACCTCGTCTCGGCAGTCCATCCCATCCGGCGTCTCCCTCGATCATCTGCACAAGCCATCCATCAAGCCATCTTCGGACTCCGAGTCCATCCATGTGCCAACCGACCTGGCTATGCCTCAACCCGGCCCGGGGACTGCTCCAACCGACCCAGCCGCGCCTCAACCCAGCTCGGGGACTGCTCCATCCAACCCGGCCCGGGGGCTACCGAACCCGGCTCGGGGGCTGCCGGACCCGTCCCAGGGGCTGCCAAACCCGGCTCGGGGGCTGCCGACCTAGAGCCCGAAATAGTGGCCGTCTTCGCCATGGTGACGGCGCCATCCTGGGCCCTTCCCATCTCGGAGTTCCTGGATAACGGGGTCCTCCCCATGGATGAGACAGAAGCTCGGCAAGTGCAGCGTCGAGCGTTCGCCTACGACATCATCAACAATGAGCTCGTCAAGCGCAGCTCCACCGGCGTGTTCCAACGCTGCGTCGAGCAGGACAAGGGTATTGAGATCCTCCTCGACATACACCAGGGCGAGTGTGGGCACCACGCCTCCTCGCGGTCCCTGGTGGCCAAGGCCTTCCGCCATAGTTTCTACTGGCCCACGGCCCTTGAAGATGCAGAGTCACTCGTCAACAAGTGCGAGGGATGCCAGTGCTTCAGCAAGCGCAACCACCAGCCGGCGTCAGCACTCCGGACCAACCCGGTCGCCTGGCCCTTCGCGGTCTAGGGACTTGACATGGTGGGGCCCTTCAAGACCGCCCGAGGCGACATGATGCGTTTGCTGGTGGCGGTGGACAAGTTCACCAAATGGATCGAAGCAAGGCCAATCAAGAAGCTGAACGGCCCGACAGCCGTTCGGTTCATCAAGGACATCACGGTGCGCTATGGCATTGCCGAACAACATCATCACGGACAACGACACCAACTTCGCCAAGGGCGCGCTCGCGCAGTACTACTCCATCTCCAACATCCGCCTCGACCTGGCTTCCGTTGCACATCCACAGTCGAACGGCCAGGTCGAGCGGGCCAACAGCCTCATTCTATCCGGCATCAAGCCGCGGTTCGTCGAGCCACTCGTCCGTTCCCCCGACAGCTGGCTCGATGAGTTACCGGCCGTCCTTCGGAGTCTCCGAACCATGCCAAACCGGTCGACCGGGTTCACCATGTTCTTCCTCGTCTATGGAGCAGAAGCCGTCATTCCGACCGACGTCGAGTTAGACTCACCGCATGTCATGATGTACATGGAAGCCGAAGCTAAAGAAGCTCGCGAAGACGGCGTCGACCTGCTCGAAGAAGCACGCCTCCTAGCGCTCAATCGCTCGGCCATCTACCAGCAAGGACTGAGGCACTACCATAGCAAGAAAATCAAGCCCCTCGCCTTTCGGGAGGGAGACCTCGTCCTCCACCTCATCCAGGAGCAGGCCGGCCAGCACAAGCTGTCCTCCCCATGGGAGGGTCCCTTCATCGTCAGCAAGGCCTTGTGCGATCGCAACGCGTACTACCTCATCGACGCCCGCAAGTCAAACAAGCACAAGAGGGACACCGCCGGCAAAGAAACAACCCAGCCATGGAATGCGGAGCTCCTCTGCCCGTTTTACAGTTAGCCGTATGCACGTATGTATCACTGCCTTTTGTAACCATATGGAAACTATGGGACCCCCGATCAACGCTCGGGGGCTGCCCTTTTTCGCGACCAAGCTATTGTGTCCCCTACATTTCGTGCATTACTATCCTTGTAAGCCAACCCGGTCGATGAATCGACTCGCTCGACCCGGGGGCTCGGGGGCTGGCCGACTTGGCCACCCGCCGCTTCCCTTAGCAACTCTTGACGCGTCGGACTGTCGCGGCCTCTCACTTCGCGCTAAGCCGCAGAACCGGCTTTGGTTGTTGGCTGGCAAGCACATGAGACCAGAGCACCGGCGCGCCTCGAGCACTAAGTCAAGAACCGCCGGGTCATCCAACCCGGCCCC
>NC_041390.1:469046248-469239169 GCF_002162155.2 Triticum dicoccoides
GGGGGGGGGGGAACCCAAAGGAGGAGAAGTCGCGAGAAAAAAGCTTCAAAGACAAAGAGCAAGAGCACTGGCATCCATGAGTTTTTTCGCAGGCTGCCGGGTCGCTTGACCCGGCCCCCGCCACTCCAAGCTGCCAAGCGACCGGCCGCTCGCCAACCCGGCCTTGCCGGTTTGCCGCCGGCTGGCCCAGTGGGTGTTTTCGCGCGCACTCAACGTTACGAAAGCCTAAGTACTACACGCTCCCCTCAAAAGGCCGAACCCTTTGTCACGGACCGGAGCCTCGACCGTCAGACTCACGGGGGAGAAGCCCAAGGACCAGGCTTCAGTGGTTTCATCAGCACTTGCATGTACTGATCTGAAAGCTCACGTTCATGCTAGATCAGCTGTGCACCGACAAGGGGAGGACTGACAGGCAGGTTATGAAGCAATTCAGAGGCCGATGCTTTGAAGTGAGTGTTATCGGTCATCCAGTCCAACACCCAAGAATTCACATCTTCAACATTTCCTCTAATGTGAAGTGTCATGTAGAACTGAAGAATTAGTTCTTCATTCCAGTCTACGATGTCGGTGCAGAAGTTGAGCAGCCCAGCTTCATGAAGAACACTGAGGACTGGTGTGAAGCAAGGCAGTGATTCCATGTCCACATGAGGAATATGTGCATGATCAAACACTTTGTCCTTATCGAAAAGCAGTGAAGAATAGAAGTTGGCTTGGCTTGCAGTCCAGAAACACTTCCTTCGCAGATGGGCAGAGTCATACAGATTGTAATCTGTGAAGAATACATGCTCATGGAAGAAGTCATCAGCCTTGAATTTTTGCTTCTTGGAGAAGGGATTATTTGGCTTGGGCTGAGGAGTGTCGGTCAAAGTCATCACAGCCTCAGGAATCACATTCTCCGGAACCACAAGCTGAGGAATTTTAGTTTCTGCTTTAGTAGCAGCCTGTGTCTTCAATTCTTCATCAACATTAACATCAGCACTAGTGGCTAGAATCTCTTCATGAATGGAAGGGTTGTTCCCTCGAGAAGTAGTTAAAGCGGCGGCGTAAACGCCGCTCCAAATCCCGCCTCAGCAGAAATAACGACCATATAGACCCAGCGATAGAGCAGGGTGAATCATCGCCCGACCAGGGCAACATGGGGAATCAAACCGAACAACCCGACTCCGTCGAAGATAACAGTCCAGATGACACCACACCGGATAGGCGCCAGGAGCAACACAACACCCACCAAAGGCTTGTTGCCATGGCGAGGAGCCTGAAAAAACAGAAGCAAAGGCTCAAGGCTGCAAAAGACACACTCAAAATCAAATGGAGTGAAGTACTCAACACTGCAGCGAAGTATGGCAGTAATCGCCACACCAAGAGCTATCCGAAGTGAAAGTTGCTACCTGAATTTGATGAGGAGGCCTTAGATCCTCCACAATTAAAAAATAAAATGGCCATCCGGTCGGATAGACGACCTCATAGCCAACATAAAGCGGCAAACGAAGCCGCACATAAACCAGTACGTGATCCGCGTAAGGGCACGCATCAAAAGGACGGCGCAACCAGATCCATCTATGGACCACGCAAGCGCGCTCCAACATACAATACAACACAACAAACATCCGAACACCACGGCACACCCAAATACAGAGGTACCGCACACCCTCTATGTTTCACCGATGAGGTGCTGGATCATGAATTTCTAGAGGGATTCAAACCCGTAAACATAGAGGCGTACGACGGAACAACAGACCCTGGGGTCTGGATTGAGGACTACATCCTCCATATCCATATGGCCCAAGGAGATGATCTCCACGCCATCAAGTACTTACCCCTCAAGCTTAAAGGGCCAGCTCGGCACTGGCTTAAAAGCCTCCCCGAAAACTCCATCGGAAGCTGGGAAGAGCTCAAAGACGCCTTTCGGGCAAATTTTCAAGGGACATATGTCCGACCACCGGATGCAGACGATTGAAGTCGTATAACTGAACAGCCCGGTGAGTCAGCCCGAAAACTTTGGAACAGGTTCCTCACCAAAAAGAACCAAATAGTCAACTGTCGAACGCCGAAGCCTTAGCAGCTTTCAAGCATAGCGTCCGAGACAAATGGCTTGCCAAATACCTCGGTCAAGAAAAGCCGAGAACAATGGCAGCATTAACAAGCCTCATGACCCGTTTTTGCGCTGGCGAGGACAGCTGGTTAGCCAGATGCAGCACCAGCGACCCAAGTACATCCGAAGTCAGGGATGGAAACGGGAAATCACGACGCAGAAGCACCAAAATAAGGAAGACAACCCGAAGAGCAGGGCGGTAAACGCCGGATTTAGAAGCTATCGGCCAGGCCAGCAGAAGCCGCCCTCCAAAGGCAACAGAGACGAACTGTCTAGCCTAAACAAAATTCTGGACCAAATATGTCAGATCCATAGCACCCCTGATAAACCTGCAAATCATACCCATAGAGAATGTTGGGTCTTCAAACAGTCCGGCAAGCTCAACGCCGAACACAAGGGGCAGGATACACCAAGTGAAGACGAGGACGAGCCTCGCAAGCAAAGCACAGGGGAACAGAAGAAATTCTCACCAGAAGTCAAAACAGTCAATGTTTTACACGTGATAAAAGGGAGAAACAAAGCGGCACCCTTAGAGAAACATGCCCCAGGGCCTATCACCGCGGAGCTCCGCCACTGGTCGTCCCAACCGATCACCTTCGACCATCGGGATTACTCGGCAAGTATCCGGTGGGCAGGATGGTCTGCCTTGGTATTAGATCCAATAATTGATGGATACCACTTCACACGAGTCCTGATGGACGGCGGCAGCAGTTTAAACCTGATATATCAGGACACAGTCCGCAAAATGGGGATAGACCCAACAAATATTTGCCGTAGCAATGCTACCTTTAAAGGAGTAATGCCAGGCCCGGAGGCTCATTGTAGGGGCTCTCTGCTACTAGAGGTTATATTCGGCTTCCCCGATAACTTCCGCAGTGAAAATTGAACTTTTCACGTCGCTCCGTTCCAAAGTGGCTATCAAGCACTACTCGGACGCGAAGCTTTCGCTCACTTTAACGCAATACCGCATTACGCTTCCCTCAAGCTCAAGATGCCCGGTCCATGTGACATCATTACGGTAAACGGAAATATTGAGCGCTCCTTGCGCGCCGAAGACGATGCGGCCGCCTTGGCCGCCGCACACTAAATGGCCTCACCAACTCAAGCATTTGATAGGTCGTTAAGACCACGGACACGGCTAGACAAGTCTGGCTCAGCTATATGTAATTAATACAGGTTTGATGGCTATACCCCTATTACAATACAAGGGGCTCAACGCGCGCACAAAAGTGGCAATAAGGCTCACCGTTACTCATTTTCAACTATATATTGTTTATTATAACTTTTGCACGACAACTTTTCAATTAAGTTACTCTCTTTTTCATATGACCATTGTGCTACACCCGTCCAGGATACGACACAACGGAGACACAGGCGCAGACGTGCAGCAGGGACCCGTTCCAAGGATTCTTTGTAGATTAAGACCCTGCGTAAACCTTTTTTACTGTCTCTTGTTGACTTACATCCCTCGGTTTCTCAGTACAATCGAGAAGGATGCTAACGTCTTGGCATGTGGCCGCACCAGAATAATGCACATACCTGGACATCAGGGGCTTATTACAAAGGGTACTGTTTAGACCAGGTTTACACCATAAAGACCGAATACCTTAGGGAGTGTTCGGCGTCGCGAGTTTGGACTTATATGCATCAGCTCTGAATCATGTCTTTGGTCAAATGTTGGGTTTTCCCGGCTCCTGTGTTTTGCTGCCTTACGTTCCGCTCTATCGGCTAAGGCGGCACCAGGAGAACTACTGCAATTGTGCCCTGGTTCATCCGGACGAGCACCTCAGTAGAGAAAGCCGAAAACTGACTGTCATGATATAGCGTGAGACTGGTCAACCACTCGATGACCTATTGGAATCTTCGGGATTCCTCCGCATTAACGAAGGGCCATTTCCCGGCTAGGCATGTATGCACCCCGAATCCGGATAAGTGCGGAGTCACCAGGGGCTATATAGTAGCCCCACTGTCAAACTCCTATGGCTAAGTGAAAGTGTTAAAGCATTATAGTCTGGTTGCCTAGTTCGCTGCGCTATCACCTCCTTATTAGGACCAAGACGTTGGATTAAGTATGAATACACGTCTCCTGCGAACACCCCCACATTATATGCGTGGGGGCTAAAGCGGACGACTGCAATCTTTCAGATTATATACATGTATACATAAACGGCCGCACATGAGGCATCACAATACTTTCGGGCAAAAGTATAAACACAACCTTGATAAATTCAATAAAATGTTGTTTCTAAAATGGGAATACATGTCACTCAAACATAACATTCTTCGAGCACTGGGCCTCTATCGAATGAGCACCCTCAAGAACTTCTTCAAAATAGTGCTCGGCAGCCACTCGGCCTATGGCCAAACCCCGCGCCGCGACGGTGGTGGCATCCATCTCCGCCCAGTATGTTTTGACATGGGCAAGGGCCATCCGCAAGCCTTCTATGCACGCCGACCTCTTCATTGCATTGATGCGTGGCACCGCACCAAGGAACTGCTGCACCAAGCTAAAATAGCTGTTCGGCTTCGGCCTTTCCGGCCACAAATGATCCACGACAGACCTCATGGCCAGTCCGGACAATCTATTGAGTCCGGCCCATTCGGCAAGCTGATCAGTCAATGGAAGTGGACGCTCTGGAACGTTAAATTGCGACCAGAACAACTTGTCCACTTCACGATCTGTTTGATCTCGGAAGTATTCGGCCGCATCGACAGCGCTCGCCGCCAAGTCCAGATATGCGTTGGCCGAACTCCACAGCCGATCCAGAGGGGCATACCGCGGATCGCCGAATTTCCTCCGCAGCATAAAGGGCTTCCCAGCCACGATATCCCCGGATTCACGTAGTTCCTCCTTCTTTGCTCTCATTGCAGAGCGGGTGTCTTTGGTCACCATTGTGGCCTTTTCGAGGTCCGTAGCCTTCGCCCGGTTTTCTTCTTCAAGAAAATGGCAACGATCGGCAGTGTCTTTTAACTTCACAGCCATTTTGGCCATTTTCTCTTTGCTCTCGCTATGCACGGCCTTCTCGGCTCTCAACTCTTCAGCCGCCTTCAAAGCGGCCGCATTACTACTCCTCGCTTGCTCCTTGGCTCGGGCAAGCTCTGCCCGTAGGGCTTCCACAGTGGCAGCTCCATCTACAGTCACAACATATTAAAGATACTGGCATCACGCTGCTCTTACTATGTGATATTCACTATAAAAATCACCTACCCTGTGCCTCGTCAAGCCGCTTGTTAACAAGCTCGATATCGGCATCCGCCGCATCCAGTCGCTGCTTTAGTTCGGCAACCCCATCAGTCCGGCTAGCCACCGGAGCTTCAGACACCTGCACATAAAGGCGGTCTGATTATTACCTGGGACTACGATCCTCTGTTCGCCGCCGTTTTCGACGACAACTAGAGTCTCAGGGGCTACTATCTACACAGGGCACACCTAAAATGTGCGGTACCATCACAAATGTATATCATTTCACGTACCTCAAAGCCCGTCAGTAGACTCATAAAGGCTTCATGCAGCCCGTTTTCGGCGAACGAAATCCTTTCAATCACCGTACACATTAATGTATGGTGCTCTTCTGAGATTGTTGCTCGCTCTAGCAGACCCTTCAGTACGTCCGACCGCACATCGGATGGTGCCGGACTCTTTTGATTGCTCTCTTCAAGAGCCGGATACTAAGGGCTTCGGGTGACCATGGGATTACCTTCTGGCCTTGCCGGATTCGGAGAAACTCTCCGTGACGACACTTCAAGGTCGCCCGCTTCTTGAGTCCAGGAGTCCGGGGGAGGCGTTTCACTCTCCATCGGAAGAAGATCCCCCGAAGACGAGCTCTGCTGTGAAGGGCTCAGATCCGAACTGCAAGATAAATGCTTCGGTTATCTTCCTCAGAAGTAAGGTAGTATACCTTCACTATTAAGTACTTTTTGATTACTTACAGCTCGTTAGAGGGCTAATCCCCGCATGGACTTTGTGCGGCAAGAGCACCCTCCGAGGCAGGACCCTCTGGTGGAGTTTTCTTCTCCCGTTTGGAGATCTTGGTTTCCGAATCTTTGGAGGTAGTCCTCTTCCTCCCCCGGGGCGATGGAACGTCAGATTCTTCCCCTTGGTTATCTTCCCTCACGGAGGCGCTCGTTCCCTCGGTTGGAACAGGTAGCGGTGGAGGCCCGTTTTCGCCCCCTTTATTCTCCCCTTCGTCTTCCCTTGAGGGCACCGGGCAAGGTGCTGGCTCGAGCATCTTTTCCAGCACCGGATTATCCAAGCCTTCGGGAAGAGGAGCCGAACACCGAATCATCTTCGCCTTTGTTATCTAGTCCTGGTCAAAGAGCGATTCTTTAGAATGATGTCATGATAAAAGAAAGACAGTGTGTTCGACTAGAGGATTACTTACTTGGGCCACGGTGTGGTTGCTGCTCAGGCCCACGTCCTCGGTGGTGTCCGGACACTCTGTTTGGGGTCCGAAGAATGACTTGTACATCTCCTCGTGCGTCGGGCCGAGGAAATCCTGAATAGCGCGCGATCCTTCTGGGTTGAATTCCCACAAGCGGAGGGACCGGCGTTTGCAAGGCTGGACTCGACGAACCAGCATGACTTGCACTACCATAACCAAACTAAAATCTCCCTCGAAGAGATCTCGGATGCGGCTCTACAGTATGGGCACATCCTTGGCTGGACCCCAGCTTAGCCCCCTGCTGATCCATGACATCAGTTGTGACGGAGGGCCCGAGCGAAAGGCGGGGGAAGCTACCCACTTGACACTTCTGGGAGTGGTGACGTAGAACTACTCCCGCTGCCATATTCCGGACACCTCTAGAAAGGAACCCTTTGGCCACGGAGCTCTAGCGATCTTGCTTATTAATGCACCCCCACACACTGGATACAACCCCTCGACCATCTTCGGCTTCACATCAAAGGTCTTGAGCCACAGGCCCAAGTGAGGGGTAATGCGGAGGAAGGCCTCACATATGACAATAAATGCCGAGATGTGGAGAAAGGAATCCGGGGCTAGATCGTGGAAATCAAGCCCGTAATAGAACATCAAACCCCTAATGAAGGGATCCAGAGTGAGGCCTAGTCCTCGGAGGAAGTGGGAGATGAACACGACGTCTTCATTGGGTTCAGGAGTAGGGACGACCTGCCCTCGGGCGGGTAGCCGATGTGAGACTTCGGCGGTCAGGTATCTTGCCTCCCTCAACTTCTTGATATCCTCTTCCGTGACGGAGGAGGGCATCCACCGACCCTGGAAGCTGGATCCGGACATGATTGAAGGTCCGAAGCACCTGACCTGGGCTTTGAGTGTTAGAACTCGAGGCGGGGGAAGGATTCGATTGAGCACGGGAGGAAAAAAGTAAAAGCCTTGACCCTTTATAAAGAGGGTGAATATCAAGCGTCCTCCTCGTGGCCGTTTGGGACTTGCCTAAAATCTAGGAGTCCTAGGCGCAGTTGGGTTACCCACGACCGTATTGATGAGAATCCCGTAATAAGGGGGACACGATCTCTGTTTTGACAAGACGTGTCAAGAAACCGCCTCGCGTTATGTGTGGGGCTAGTTAAAGAAAAACGGTTCGAATAATCACCAAGCCATGGCATGATGTCATGTTGCCAAAGCGTGGCAGCAGATTAGATTTGTGGAAATATTATTCTCTCTATGGTGGTATGTGGAACTTATTTTGAAGGGTCGGACACTATACTTTTATTCAAACTCTTCTGTGGTGTATCCGGAGGAGGAACCCGCCTTGCAATGCCGAAGACAACACTGCACGCTGGACTCATCGTCATTGAAGCCTGGTTCAGGGTCTACTGAGGGAGTCCTGGATTAGGGGGTCTCCGGACAGCCAGGCTATATCCTTTGGCCGGACTGTTGGACTATGAAGATACAAGATTTAAGACTTCGTCCCGTGTCTGGATAGGACTCTACTTGGTGTGGAAGGCAAGCTAGGCAGTACAGATATGGATATCTCCTCCTTTGTAACTGACCTTGTGTAAGCCTAGCCCCCTCCGGTGTTTATATAAACCGGAGGGTTTTAGTCCTTAGGACAACATACAATCATACCATAGGCTAGCTTCTAGGGTTTAGCCTCTCTGATCTCGTGGTAGATCAACTCTTGTAATACTCATATCATCAAGAATAAATCAAGCAGGACGTAGGGTTTTACCTCCATCAAGAGGGCCCGAACCTGGGTAAAACATCGTCTCCCCCGCCTCCTGTTACCATCCTCCTTAGATGCACAGTTTGGGACCCCCTACCCGAGATCCGCCGGTTTTGACACCGACAAGTGGAGTGATGATCTGCATAACCTATTTTAACTTTAGTGTGCACTGGGGACTGAGGAATTTGTTGCAGTGGCATGAAGAGCGGAGATTTGGGGTGCTGACTATCCCAATAATCATCATTCAACATTGGAGTGGAGCACCCAATGTCCACGTCTTCATCTTCTTCATTCAATTCTTCAATGCGTGCCTCTTCAACTGTGAACTGAGGCATAGGCGATGAGATGACTGGGGTTGAAGGGATATCATCTGCTTCAATTTCTTCGTCCAATTGCTTTGAAGAAGCAGCAAAAGGAACATCTTCATCAGATCCGCTTGGGATCACATCTTCATCAGATCTGCTTGGGATCACATAATCCTCACCAAAGAGAACGAGTTCCTTTGATGGCATGCTTGAAACTGGAATAACATCAATTGGATTCTCAAAAGAGCTTGTCAATTTCTTCATCTTCTTTGGTGCTGAAGAGTCTGATGGAGCAGATGTCCTTTTCTTCACTGTTGCTCGCTCCACAGCCTTGGTTTTCTTAACTTCTGATGCAGAAGGAAGAACTGGACTTGGTGTTGGTGCAGGAGGAGTGGAGGAAATTGGTTCAATAACCTCAGGCGCAACTGATGAAGTTGCCCTGGCATTTTTTGTTTCTTCAGGCATAGTGGTTGAAGCTTGAGCTAGCCTGGCTTGTTCTTCAGGCGCAACACTAGTGGTTGCCGTGGCAGTTTCATCAGAGGCTGGAATGGAGTTTTCAACCCTGGTACTAGCAGATTCATCAGTAGCCTGATTTTCATCAGCGGTGCTGGCATGTTCTTCAGTTGGCTGAGCAGAAGCATCATCTTGAGGAATTTCAATGTGCGTTTGAGTAGCAACATTGGAGGTGAATGTCTTTGCCAATTTCACAAATCTGACTTTGGGTCCCTTCCAATCTACATGATAGGCATCAAATTCATCACTGGGGTTTTTGATTTCAGCTTGAACAGCCACAAGTTCATTCCTTGTCATCTTGACAATGTTCTTCTTCAAATAGCGCTCCTTCTTGTACTGCGCTTTCTTCAATTTCCTGGCCTTTTTAAATTTCCATTTTTCTTCGCCTATGAAGGCGGTCAGCATGTGACTTTGGCCAGGAGTGAGGTTGAGGTCAGGCATAGGAGTGTTGGGATCCTTGTGCCAGAGGTCAATGAAATCGAGGATCAACTTTGGATCCAAAAGCAGAGGCACATTTGTGCCTTTGGCTCTAGCGGCCCTTTGTTGCCTGTCTCTGATGATTTTGGCGAGTTCATCATCATCAGCTTCGTCATCAGAGGACGGTACTTGGAAGGCGACCTGCTTCTTTTGAGGACTTGGTCTAGTGCCTCGTCCAGCAGTGGCCTTGGTCTTCAGCATTGTGGGGCCTATTGAGGAATGCAGAGGGGCTGAAGAACTTGCTAAGGCTCCTGAGGCAATTGATTTGCCTGTGGTCCTTTGACACGAGGCGATATGCACAGGTGCTGAGGACTTTGCCGGAGGAGCTGAGGGTTTTGAAGCTTGAGGAACTAGGGCAGCTTGAGGAGTTGGCCGTGAGGGCTTAGTAGAACTGGGCCGTGAGGGCATAACTGAGGAGCTTGGTCGTGAGGGCATTGAAGAAGAAGCACTAGGCTTATGTGCGGGCTTCTTAGGCTTGCTAGCAGAGGCCTCGGCAGTGGCAGCAGCAGCAGAGTCTTCATTGAATTTCTTCACTGCCTCTTTTGCCATTTTGGCCAGTTTAACTTGACGCTTGGCCCATTCAGCAGGAAATTCCTCACCTCTTCTGATGCTAGAGGGATCAGCAACTTGGCCTGGTGCCAATGGAGGTCTTGGGCATGGAGGGTGTACAACGAATTTCTTTATGTAATTGGGAGTGACATAGCGATATTCCCTCCATTCTCTGGCCCATCTCCTCTCAATCTTCTGAATGCGCACTTTGCGCTCATTCTTCGTTTCATGAGGAGGAGTGTAGTATCCTGCATAGATGTCATCAGGAATCTCAAAAAGCAGTGTTGACTTCCAATTTCTTCCCATCCTTCTGAGGTTTCTTGCCATCTGCCATTTTCTTCAGCTGAGGATTATGAACTATTGAGTTCTTTGAAGAGGTATGCAGTCTTTCTTCGAGGAACGCTGCAAATGAGTTAAGTTGATGAGAACCTAGTGATTCAGCAGCAGACATGAGTACTTGTGAACAAAGTATAGGTGTGAAGAATTTGGAGAGGTCATATGCGTTCTCAGAAGTTTTTGCAAATAAGAACAAGTTTGAGGAATTTGACCAGATGTGTCTTGAGGAATTTCACTAAGCGTTCTTTAACTTAGGTTCCAGAGTTGTATAGATTGAAAATCCACACAATTGAGGAATCATGAAGAAAAATGTGGCTTAGAGAAACAAAGCAAGAACAAATGTTTGTATGAGGTGTTCAAAGTGTGAAGATTGAAGAATAAACACCTTTTGAAGATTTTGAATAAATCACTGGACTCAATAAGGGTAGTAAAAGTAGATTTTAATTACCCTTGACGAAGAACACGATGAACTAGGAATGTAGATTGGGAGTTCGTCAGTCCAGATTTTCCATGCCCTAACTTGGCAGAGGAAGATAGCTACGGTGACGGCGGAGTGAAGAAATCCGCGGCCGGCGCGAGTACGACAGCGACGAGGTCGAGGCAGCGAATCTCTTCCTCACCGGTGATGATGGAAGTAGCAACAGCGCTAGGTTTTGAGAGCTCGAGTGAGGGAGTGAGGTCGAGCAGAGTAAAAACAGACCGAGGAAGGGAAGGGGTATTTATAGCCAAGATGAAAAACTGCTCGTCCGAAGAAAATGGATGAACGTGACCCTAACCTTTCTCATCCTTGTGACATGTGTCACCCACGTATAGAGAGGTGGAGATCGTGAGTGATCATGGGTGAATAGATAAGTATTATCGTGGTATGTGGAACGGTTTAGGCGGCAACAGCCGAAAATTCAGATTAGAATATTTTAAGGTTTCGTTTGCAGAATCTTGAGCTGACAAGGACACAGTGAAGATTTTAAACGAGTTTCAAATAGAATGCACATGAAGAATTTGTGAACAGACTGGGTTGAGTATAGCATAGAGGGGGAAGGGTCCGATCACATTCACTTAGCAGAAAGATCAAATTGAAGAAATAGCTATAAGTGAATGCTGTAGAGGACATAAACTCATATAAACATATATAGCCAATGAAGAAAAACAATGGGGAGAGTGAAGACATTGCAAATTTTAAGAAATCAACTGAGGAATTTCAAAACCGAAGAAGACTCATGTTGAAGATTTTCAACTTTTGTTGGTGGCGTGACCCACCATATAAGAATGGTAATTTCAGACGCTGCGTACAATTGTTATAGGGCGCTGAGAATCAAATTCTTCATTAATTTCTTCACACTTAGAGGGTTAGTCTTCATTGATTGAAGAAAAACGTTACTTCGTGTGTTGCACATCTAAGTCATCAATTTGCATAAGTGTTAGGATGTGTGTCCTTTTCAAAGGACATTCGAAGATTCTAAGATATTTATCTCACACCGCAACTTGCTAAATCTCTTCTCATCCAAGGGTTTTGTGAAGATATCGGCTAGCTATTCTTCAGTCTTCACATGCTCGATGGAGATATCACCCTTCAACATATGATCACGAAGAAAATGATGACGAATCTAAATGTGCTTTGTCTTCGAGTGCTGAACCGGGTTATGAGCAATCTTGATAGCACTCTCATTGTCACAATAGAGTGGCACATTCTTCACATTGATGCCGTAGTCCTTGAGAGTTTGCTTCATCCATAACAATTGAGCACAACACGAACCAACAACAATGTACTCAGCTTCACCAGTAGAAAGTGATACGCAGTTATGTTTCTTCGAAGACCAACAGACCAAGGACCGTCCGAGGAAATGGCATGTGCCTGATGTTGACTTGCGGTCCACACGATCACTAGCACAGTCAAAATCTGAATATCCAATGAGATCAAAAGCTAAGCCCTTGGGATACCACAATCCAAGTGTTGGAGTGTGAGCTAGATATCGAAGAATATGCTTCATAGCCTTGTGGTGCGATTCCTTCGGTGTAGCTTGTAAACGGGCACACATGCAAACACTAAGCATAATATCTGGCCTAGATGCACATAAATACAATAAAGAGCCAATCATGGAGCGGTATACCTTTTGATCAAAGTCAATACCATTTTCATCAGTGCATAGATGGCCATTTATGGGCATAGGGATTTTGACACCTTTGCAATCTTGCATGCCGAATTTCCTCAACACATCCTTGAGGTATTTCTCCTGAGATATGAAGATGCCATTTCTTTGTTGATGAATCTGAAGACCTAAGAAGAATTTCAATTCTCCCATCATAGACATTTGATATTCTTCACTCATCATATAGGTAAATTCATCACTGTAACATTGGTTAGTACAACCAAAAATGATATCATCAACATATATTTGACACATGAATAATTCATCATCATAAGCTTTGGTGAAAAGAGTTGGGTCAAGTGAACCGGGTTTGAAGCCTTTCTTCATGAGGAATTCCTTCAAAGTGTCATACCATGCCCGAGGGGCCCGCTTGAGGCCATAGAGGGCCTTATTGAGTCTGAAGACTTTGTCAGGTTGCTTTGGATCCTCAAAACCTGGGGGTTGAGCAACATATACTTCTTCCTCAAGCTTACCATTGAGGAATGCACTTTTCACATCCATTTGATATAAGATGATGTTATGATGGTTATCATAAGCAAGTAATATGCGAATAGCCTCAAGTCTAGCAACATGTGCAAAAGTTTCATCGAAATCAATTCCTTCAACCTGTGTGTAGACTTGAGCTAAAAGCCGTGCCTTATTCCTCACCACAAGGCCATTTTCACTTGCTTGTTGCTGTAGATCCATTTGGTGCCTATGATATTATGCTTGCGAGGGTCTGGTCGCTTGACAAGTTCCCACACATTGTTGAGCTCGAACTGATGTAATTCCTCTTGCATCGCTTGAATCCACTCAGGCTCCAGAAATGCTTCATCTACCTTAGTGGGCTCTGTGATAGAGACGAAAGCAAAGTGCCCACAAAAGTTAGACAAATGTGAAGCTTTTGAGCGTGTGAGAGGACCTGGTGCTTTGATGTCGTTGATGATTCTCTCAATCTGCACTTCATTAGCAACACGAGGATGAGCCGGTTGACAATGAGGAATTTGCTCAGCATTTTCTTCATAGCCATTTTCTTCAGGTGCACTAGCATGATGTTCTTCACGTTCTGGAATGACTCCTTCAGTAGATTCTTTGGTAGGAATGACATCCTCAGTAGCCTTGAGCTTAATGGATTCCTCAGGTGGTATTTCATCTAGCACAGGAGGTAGGTGCTCTCTTTGCGAGCCATTAGTTTCATTGAACCGCACATCTACAGTTTCAACAACCTTGTGGTGATAGGTGTTGAAGACTCTGTAGGTGTGCGAGTCCTTACCATAACCAAGCATAAAACCTTCATGCGCTTTTGGTGCAAATTTAGAATTGTGATGAGGATCTCTAATCCAACATTTAGCACAGAAGACTTTGAAATAACTCACATTGGGTTTCTTGTCAGTGAGGAGTTCATATGAGGTATTTTTGAAGAATTTGTGAAGATATACCCTGTTGATGATGTGGCATGCGGTATCAATTGCCTCAGGCCAGAAGCAAGGAGGCGTCTTGTACTCATCAAGCATAGTGCATGCCATCTCAATAAGAGTCCTGTTCTTGTGCTCCATGATGCCATTCTGCCGAGGAGTATAAGGAGCAGATAACTCATGAGTAATACCAAGTCCATCAAGATAGTCATCAAGACCAGTGTTCTTGAACTCAGTTCCATTATCACTTCTGATGTGCTTGATCTTCACACCAAAGTTGGTTGAAGCCCTCGAGGAAAATCGTTTGAAGACTTCCTGCACTTCAGTTTTGTAAGTGATGATATGCACCCATGTATAATGAGAATAGTCATCAACAATGACAAAGCCATATAGAGATGCAACATTGGTAAATGTGGCATAATTAGTAGGGCCAAAGAGATCCATGTGAAGAATTCAAATGGATGAATGGTAGTCATGATGGTCTTTGAGGGATGCTTGGCCTTGGTCATCTTTCCGGCTTCACAAGCTCCACAAAAATGGTCCTTGAGGAATTTGACACCCTCGATGCCGATGACATGCTTCTTCTTCGCGAGCGTGTGCAAGTTCCTCATGCCAGCATGACCAAGTCATCGATGCCATAGCCAACCTTCTGAAACTTTTGCAAGTAGACATGTAGCAGGTTGTGGTCCTGTAGAGAAATTAACAATATACAAATCTCCTCTCCTAAAGCCTTCGAAGACTTTGGAATTGTCAGCTTCCATGATCACAACACAACGATACTTGCCAAAGACAACAACCATATCAAGATCACAAAGCATTGAGACAGACATGAGGTTGAACCCTAAGGACTCGACAAGCATGACTTTGTCCATGTGTCAATCCTTTGAGATTGCAACCTTACCTAGACCCAATACCTTGCTTTTGCCTTTGTCAGCATAGGTGATATGCTTCAGATGCGATGGAGATAAAGCAGTATCCATCAATAAGCTCCTGTCACCGGTCATGTGATTTGTACATCCACTATCGAGGACCCACTCAGTGGCTTTGGGTTGATCATCCTGCAGATGAATTAGTGCAGCTTACGAACTCATATACTTCATCAGTGATGAATATGACATCAAATTCATCAGATCAATTTCATCAAGCGATAGAGCAGGTAAAGTAGTATGAGGA
Source organism: Triticum dicoccoides (assembly GCF_002162155.2). Taxonomy (NCBI): domain Eukaryota; kingdom Viridiplantae; phylum Streptophyta; class Magnoliopsida; order Poales; family Poaceae; genus Triticum; species Triticum dicoccoides. The sequence goes on from NC_041390.1 coordinate 469,061,376, forward strand.
CGTGAGAATGAAAATTCATTTCTTCATGATTAGCTTGCGTCCTTTCAAGCATATTCAGGTCTCTAGCAAATTCTTCAGACGTTTAGGTTCGTCTGGAGACCTGACCCTGCATAAGAAGTTAGTTCTTTTTCTTCACCACCCACATCTGGAGGGGTGGCAAAGAGTTCATCATTCTGCGAGCTCCATAAGAGAAAGGTGGCATAGATGCCAATCCACTTCATTTCACATAAGAGGGGTTAGGGTAAGCATATGAGTAAGAAGAGAAATTGTTCGAGGATTTATGAACATAATGATTTGAAGAATAAAGCACATATCCATAATCCTTAGCCTTTCCCTGCGAAACAGATATGTTAGCACGATGATGTTCATATGAGGACTTTGATCCATGTGAGGAATGTGGTCCATATGAGGACTTGGATCCATATGAAGACTTTGGTCCATATGAGGACTTGGATCCATATGAAGAATTTGATCTGGGTTTCCTATTCTTCACAGGTAGTGTCATGATGACATTCACCTGAAGACTTTCAAGGAACCTTTTGGGAACCCAAATTTTCTTCATAGGAGGACCGTTCCTGCAGTTAGTGCCAACATATCTAGCAAATACTTCACCATTCTGATTTTTGAACATTTTATAATTGGAGTCAAATGACTCATCAGAAGAATATGAAGATTCACATGTAAAGCAAGATAAAGTAGATGGATCCACTGAAGGTTCCTTTGCAGCAACCCATGAGATTTTGGGATACTGCTCAGGTTTCCAGTAGGTCCCATCAGCATTGAGTTTCCTCTCAAAGGCAATACCCTCTTTCCTAGGATTCCTGTTGAGGATCTGCCTCTTGAGCACATCACAAAGAGCCTAATGCCCTTTGAGGCTTTTGTACATGCCTGTCACATACAATTCCTTCAGCCCTGCATGGTCAGTGATACTAGCAGCATCCTCAGATGAGGAATTAGTGATAGCAGAGACAAGTAAAGAATTTGCAGCAATAGAAGCATTTGAACTTTCAGGTGAAGAGTTAGCGGATTCACGTTCAATGCACTTCAAACATGGTTCTTCCTGAGTAGCGCTAATTTGTTGAGCAAGTAATTAATCACGCTCCTTCTGAAGTTCTTCAGAACTCACTCTTAACTTCTCAAGATCTTGCTTTCTTTGAAGAAATTCATAAGAAAGCTTCTCATGATCAAATAAGAGAGTGTTATGATGACTTTGAAGATTATCAAACTTAGTCTGAAGTCTATGAAGATTTTCAGTCAAAGTTTTAGTGCGATCCATTTCTTCACCCAACATATCATCGCTTTTGTCTAGCATATTTTGAACCTTTTCAAGAGCCTTTTGTTGTTTCACAACAATCTTAGCAAGTTTAGAATAGCTAGGCTTGAGGTTTTCATCAGATTCATCCTCACTTGATTTAGAGGAGGGATATTTGAGTACCTTTGCACCTTTTGCCATGAAGCAATAGGTGGGAGCATAGTCATCATCGCCGTCGTCAGTAGTGTTGGGGAGATCCTTTTCCTCAGAGTTGAAGATGGACTTGCTGATGAATGCAGTAGCGAGGGCTAGGCTCGCCACACCAGAGTCTGACTCCTCAGATGCCTCCTCTTCCTCATTTTCCTTGGATTCAGCCTCAGAGTCCATTTCCTTGCCAATGAATGCCCGAGCCTTCTTGGAGCTGATCTTCTTGTGAGATGAAGACCTTGAAGGTTTTGATGAAGAGGACTTTGAAGATTTCTTCTTCTTCTTTGAATCATCAGAACCGTAGTCCTTTTACTTCTTCTTCTTTGATTCCTTTTCCCACCGAGGACAATCTTGAATGTAGTGACCGGGTTTCTTGCATTTGTGGCAGAGTCTCTTCTTGTAATCACGGGATGCGGTATCTGATCTTAAGTCATCACTTCTTGAGGATTTTCCAAAACAACCACGTCTTGAGAACTTCTGGAATTTCCTCACGAGCATTGCTAGCTCCTGGCTCAGTTCTTCGGGATCACCAAGGCTGCTACCAGAATCTCCACCTTCAGATTCAGACACTGCCTTGGCCTTCAGAGCTCGTGATCTGCCATAGCTCGGTCCATAGAGATCTCTCTTCTCAGCAAGCTGGAACTCATGAGTGTTTAGCCTCTCGAGGATATCAGCGGGCTCAAGTGACTTGTAGTCTCCACGTTCTTGTATCATCAGTGCAAGGGTGTCAAATGAGGAATCAAGCGATCGAAGCAATTTCTTCACCACCTCCTGGCCGGTGATGTCAGATGCACCAAGTGCTTGAAGCTCATTTGAAATGTCAGTGAGGCGATCAAAGGTTTGCTGAACATTTTCATTGTCAAGTCTTTTGAAGCGGTTGAAGAGACGGCGAAGAACGTCAACTCGAGAGTCACGCTGTGTTGAGACTCCTTCATTGACCTTGGACAGCCTGTCCTAGATAAGTTTTGCTATCTCCAAAGCACTCACTCTGCCATACCGCCCTTTGCTCAGATGGCCACATATGATGTTCTTCGCTTGAGAGTCGAGTTGCTTGAATCTCTTCACGTTAGCAGCTTTGATGGTAGGAGTGACAGAGGGAACACCATTTTCCAAAACATACCAGAGATCGTTGTCAATTGCCTCAAGATGCATTCGCATCTTATTCTTCCAGTATGGGTAGTCCGTCCCATCGAAGGTAGGACACCTAGCAGACACCTTGATCATACCTATAGTCGACATAACTAAAACTCCAGGCGTTTAAACCAAAATCACAAAGAACAAGGGAGTACCTTGCTCTGATACCAATGGAAAGTGCGTTAAGTCAACTAGAGGGGGGTGAATAGGCGATTTTTATGAATTCTTCAATGAGGAATTGCAGGGTGAGGAAATTCCTAAGTGAAGAACTACTTGCAGCGGAATAAGTACTCAGATGAAGACATAACATAACATAAGCATGGACATCATGATGAATAGGAAACAAACACAAAGTACAGAAAGCGTAAGCACATGATAAAACATAATGAAGACAAACAAACTGAAGAAATTGAACTAAGGAAATTGAGAATGTCTTCAGTCAAAGTCTTCAAACAGATATGAACAGGTACACAACACAGTAATGAAGAAATGAAAGGGTTGAGGAAATAGAACCAGTTAGCTCGGTGAAGATAAAGATTTGGTAGACCAGTTCCAACTGTTGTGATAGTTGTACGTCTGGTTAGAGCGGCTAGGTATTTAAACCTGAGGACACACAGTCCCGGACACACAGTCCTCACTGTATTCTCCTTGAACAAAGGTTACACATACCTCATCCAATCACTCGTGGTAAGTCTTCAGGTGACTTCCAAACCTTCACAGACTCGGTCACTCGGCGATCCACAATTTCCTCTTGGATGCTCTAGACCATGACGCCCAACCGTCTGGAGGATGCACAGTCCTTAAAGGTAACAAGCGTCGGTTCCACACAAGAACAATCTCTTCAGTGATGCTCAATCACTTTGGGTTTGTAGGTGTTTGGTTTGGGGTTTTGGGTTTTTCCTCAATTGATGATTTTCGCTCAAAGTCCTCGGAGGATGGGATGCTCTTAATGACAAGTGTCAATTTCTCGCGGAGCAGCCAACCAGCTAGTGATTGTAGGGGCGACTATTTATATCCTAGGGAGCAGCCCGACATGATAAGACATAAATGCCCTTCAATGATATGACCATTAGGTGAGTAGACATTTTTGGACAGCTGGCGCATAGCACAACAAAGGTCAGAAATTTGAGGTTCAAATTCCTCAGGGCTATCATGTTCCTCACTTGTAGGCAATCCGCACTGGCAAATTCCTAACTCCTCAGTCAGAACAAATTCCTCAGAGACCAGAAGAACTTTGTCTCTGTCATTGAAGAAATTTGGCTGAACTGTATGAGATTTCCAATGGCTTCACTCGAAGGGATTGGTAGGTGTAGGATTTTGAGTTGAGCATCACCTGGAAACCTTTCCTTAGTTTTACCTCGACCCCCTTTAACAGTACGGTGTTTCCTATGACTCAAGAAAGAGAAAATGAAACTACGAAAACAAAAGTCTTCATGCTTCATGTTCCTCGCATGAATATCAAGTCTTCACGGTCACACCAATATCTTCACTTTCAAAGTCTTCAGAAAGTCTTCAGAAATCCAGAGTCTTCAGTTGAAGACATTCATTTTAGGGTCGACTTTCTCTGTAAATATCAAACTCCTCATAGACTTATAGTACTGTGTATACTCACAAATGCATTAGTCCCTTAACCTATAAATCTTCAATACACCAAAATCACTAAGGGGCACTAGATGCACTTACAAGATTCAATAAACCATTCACCTTGGGTGTATGACCACAGAAGGTTTTATTCATGTATAAACAGAATAACAATTATTCTTTGACTTAAATGAATAACCGTATTGCAATAAACATGACCCAATCATATTATGCTCAATGTAAACACCAAATAACATTTATTTTAGGTTCCACACTAATCCCGAAGGTAAAGGGAGTGTGCGATGGTGATCTTATCAACCTTGGAATCACTTCCAACACACATTGTCACCTCGCCCTCAACTAGTCTCTGTTCATTTTGTAACTCCTTTTTCAAGTTACTAATCATAGCAACTGAACCAGTATCAAATACCCAGGGGCTACTATGAACACTAGTAAAGTACACATCAATAACATGTATATCATACATACTTTTGTTCACCTTGCCATCCTTCTTATCCGCCAAGTATTTGGGGCACTTCTGTTTCCAGTGACCATTTCCTTTGCAGTAGAAGCACTCAGTTTCAGGCTTGGGTCTAGCTTTGGGCTTCTTCATGGGAGTAGCAACTTGCTTGCCATTCTTCTTGAAGTTCCATTTCTTTCCCTTGCCCTTTTACTTGAAACTAGTGGTATTATCAACCATCAACACTTCATGCTTTTCTTGATTTCTACCTTCGCCGATTTCAGCATCACGAAGAGCTCGAGGAATCATTTTCGTCATCCCTTGCATATTATAGTTCATCACGAAGTTCTAGTAACTTGGTGATAGTGACTAGAGAACTCTATCAATCACTATCTTATCTGGAAGATTAACTCCCACTTGATTCAAGCGATTGTAGTACTCAGACATTCTGAGCACATGCTCACTGGTTGAGCTATTCTCCTCCATCTTGTGGCAAAATACTTGTCATAGGTCTCATACCTCTCGACTCGGGCATGAGTCTGAAATACCAATTTCAGCTCTTGGAACATCTTATATGCTTCATGTCATTAAAAACATTTTTGAAGTCCCGGTTATAAGCCGTAAAGGATGGCGCACTAAACTATCAAGTAGTCATCATACCGAGCTTGTGAAACGTTCATAACATCTGCATCTGCTCAATAGGTCTGTCACCTAACGGTGCAGCAATGAGGATAATCCTCAGATCACGGACCCAGTTCGCATCATTGCTACTATCATCTTTCAACTTAGTTTTTCTCTAGGAACATATCAAAAATAAAACAGGGGAGCTATACGTGAGCTATTGATCTACAACATAAATATGCAAATACTATCAGGACTAAGTTCATGATAAATTAAGTTCAAATTAATCATATTACTTAAGAACTTACACTTAGATAGACATCCCTCGAGTCATCTAAATGATCACGTGATCCATATCAACTAAACCATGTCTGATCATCACGTGAGATGGAGTAGTTTCCAATGGTGAACATCTCTATGTTGATCATATCTACTGTATGATTTACGTTCGACCTTTCGGTCTCTAGTGTTCCGAGGCCATGTCTGTACATGCTAGGCTTGTCAAGTTTAACCCAAGTATTCCGCACATGCAAAACTATCTTGGACCCGTTGTATGTGAACGTAGAGCTTATCACACCCGATAATCACGCGGTGTCTCGGCAGCACGAACTGTCGCAACGGTGCATACTCAAGGAGAACACTTATACCTTGAAATTTTAGTGAGGGGTCATCTTATAATGCTACCACCGTACTATGCAAAATAAGATGCATAAAAGATAAACATCACATGCAATCAAAATATGTGACAAGATATGGCCATGATCATCTTGTGCCTTTGATCTCCATCTCCAAAGCACCGTCATGATCTCCATTGTCACTAGCTTGACACCTTGATCTCCATCGTAGCGTCGTTGTCGTCTCGCCAACTATTGCTTCTACGACTATTGCTACCACTTAGTGATAAAGTAAAGCAATTACATGGTGATTGCATTTCATACAATAAAGTGACAACCATAAGGCTCCTGCCAGTTGCCGATAACGGTTACAAAACATGATCATCTCATACAAAAATTTATATCTCATCACGTCTTGACCATATCACATCACAACAAGCCCTGCAAAAACAAGTTAGATGTCCTCTACTTTGTTGTTGCAAGTTTTACGTGGCTTCTACGGGTTTCTAGCAAGAACCGTTCTTACTACGCATCAAAACCACAACGATTTTTCGTCAAGTGTGCTGTTTTAATCTTCAACAAGGACTAGACATAGTCAAAGTCGATTCAACTAAAGTTGGAGAAACAGACACCCGCCAGCCACCTGTGTGCGAAGCACATCGGTTGAACCAGTCTCATGAACGCGGTCATGTAAGGTTGGTCTGGGCCGCTCCATCCAACAATACCGCCGAATCAAAATAAGACGTTCACTACTAGGGAAAACCCTAGTAGTAGCACGGGTTTAATGCCCTCTAGAAGTGCGGGCAGCCGCGCTACTAATAAGGCGCTATAGCTATTACTTAGCAGTAGCGCGTGCGACATGCGCTACTGCTAAGACACATAGCCGTAGCGCTTGTCCACTACCGCGCTGCTGCCAATCTAGCTAGTAGCAGCGTGTTTACTATCCATCGCTACTAGTAATCTTTTTATTTTTTATTTTTAGTGTATTTATACGCCGTTATACAAATTTTGGTACAATACCAATTATGAGGTTTATATCATTATGTCCATAACAGCGTGTCAAATGAAGGTGGATTAGGTTCAAGTGGAGGCAATATATGGTGCATGTCAAAAGTATACTACTAATCCAAACTTGATCTAGTTTGGACTAGTAGTACTTTCGATGTGCACCACATGTTGCCTCCACTTGAATCTAATCCGCCAGCACAAGCTATTTAATCATCATCATAGTCATTACCACCAACAATATTTATTTAATCATCATAGTCATAGTGTAGCACATTGTCATCTTCAAACTCATTCTAGCTAGCTAATCACCACCAACACTAGCTGCGGTAGCTATCTGATCACCACCAACACTAGCTAATAATAATCATCATAGTCATTACCACCAACACTAGCTATTTAATCATCATAGTCATAGTGTAGCACATCATCATCTTCAAACTCATTTCTAGCTAGCTAATCACTCATGCTACTCTCTCTCAGGTAAAATAACATAAAACATGTGTAGCACTCCTCCTTCATCAAGTTGGAGCATGCAGATGTACCTATCTCTTAATCGTGGGCTACGCTTCTGATTGCTGCCCCCTAGTACTTCTCTGCGATCGTTCACAATTTTGCTCCAGTCTTTCACTATTAAGCATTCCTCGCTATTAGAAATCCTGAATGCACTAAAGTGCATTGTAGGATATCTTGGCCGTAAGCTAACAATATTCATGGTACCTTTAGTCTCGATCCAATGAGGCGCAACATTCATCGGGAGTCCCTGTTGAAGAACATCGTATAGTAACATACTTAGCAATGAGGTTTAGCTTAAAAAATAATGTATGCAAAAGATGCACTGAGGACAAATAGTAAAAATCTTACCATCTTTCCTAAATAGATGTGACCGTAGTTCAGTACAAACACTATTGGTGGCACATTGTGAGTACTAACATTTCTAAGTGCAGGAAGAAAATTTGTCTTGACAGTATGAAGATCCTCAAGCCATGAAACATAATGACTTATCTCCTTGCAGTTTAGTTCAGCCCCAGGACAGTAGTAGGTCCTGTCTACCAAGCGCTGGACATGTTTGCTTGAACGAAAATAAGCTGACAATAGAAATTAGTTGTCAACTATTTTTGAATAAACAATATCAAAGACATAAATATGGTTGAGAAACTCACATAATGGTATAACTGGAGGCGTCTGCACATCGACCCAGATGTCGATATTACCTTCAATATCATCTTCCGGACGAATATCAAAGGTGATAACCATATCAGGCTCAAATGCATAAGTCTTGCATAGTGCTTGCCAAGTTTTGCATCCAAAATAGGTGTAGTCGTCTGCGTTGTATAATTTTGCGTGGAAAATACAACCATGCTTGGTCTTAAAGTAAACTCTCTTTACCTCCATAGTACGAGTGAAACCTATCTTATCCAAGACAAAAAATCTTGCATGGCATGAGATACGCTAGTAGAATAGTAAAAATAAATAAATTATAAGTTGAAGCAAATGAAGCAGATGTCATGCTTAATTACGGAAAAAGACTTGTCGTTGTGACTTACTGTATCCACTTCGAAGTTCTCGTCCAGCTTGATGCTGAAGCGCCTATCATCATCTAGGAAGATTCCGTCGCACATGCCGCACTCGTCTTCGCAGTATTTGCAAATACCGAATCCTTTTCATCGTCAGACATTTCCTATGTTCATTGTTGAAACATTAATTGAAAATCGATTGAAGACAACTACCAGGATACTCAACACACAAATCCGGGGCACTCGATATTTCCTACATATTCTGGCACAAGTCATGCCAAAACTCACGAAAAAATTCGGCATGACCTTTGCTAAAATAGGACATATCAAGTGCCTGAAATTTGCCGGAACGAAAATGAATCAACACTCCGGCAAAACATAGGCCACTCGGAGGTGTAACCTGCAAACATGACCGTCCACTTGGGCAAGCACATATCCTATTTGAGCAACACAAGATATACATTTCAAAATATCTTATAGGACTCATATTGACATGAGCATTCAATAAGCAAAACCAAATCATAAAATAAATAAGTATTCAAATTAGCATGCATTCAATAAGCAAAAGTAAATCATCTCATGCGTCCGTACATCGTCGAATATTATCACTAATACATTCCGAATAGTATCATACATGTAACATCACTAATACAACTAAAACCCTAGCGCACGACGGGTATCGGTGCGGGCGGTGGACACCCAAAGAGAAGGAACCATCACAAGATCATAGCTCTAGTGAGATCCCTCGAGAACCTGCGAGGTATTGGAGAACCTGTGATCCAACGCAAACAAGTAGCGACGGATGTGTGCGTCCTCCTCGCTGACACGGTGACATACCACCTCCGCAGGGTCCTCAAGCCTCTGCACCGTCACTGGCCCACGCGACCGCCACCAAAGAAGGTTCGGGTCAACGATGGGCTGGCTCCTCACCAAGTTGCGCCCCCGGTAGGTAGCGCCTCCCAGTACCAGCCCAGCGGAGCCCAGTCCCGGACATAGCCCATCTGGTCAAGCTGGTATCCTCCGCCGAGTCGACAATGAGGATGCGGGATAGGCATCGTCGATGTCGATGCGGAAAAAAATGCTTTAACTAAAGAATAACAACAAGTTCTTACTAACTAGTTCTATTAATTCAACTAGTTCTTACTAAAAATAAACTTACTATAAATAAAAATAAACTAGTACCTAGTTCTTACTAACTAATTTGTACCTAGGAACTACTACCCTAATTACCATCTAATTTGATGAACCTAGGGGTGGAAAGTGGTAGCGGATATTCCAATTATCCAACTTAAAAGTGAAATAAGTGGTCAAATTTTACTCGTTTTATTATGCATTACAATAGTGTTTATTCATCATCTAAGAAAACATCCGAGCCACATCCGTATCCGATAACATCCGCATCTGATTTATTTCCACCCATAGATGAACCCTAACTAATTTGATGCAACTGAAATTTGAAGAACCCTAGCTAGGCAGAGGTAGGGGAGGGGGAGGAGCAGGCGTGCTCACCTCGGGTGCCTGCGGCGAGGGAGGGGCAGGCGGCGTCGAGGTCGGGGTCGGGGCTCGAGCGCGATGGAGGGCGGCGTCGAGGTCGGGGTCGGGGGCGGCGTCGAGCTCGGGGTCAAGGGCGGCGTCGAATCCGGGGTCGGGGGCTGCGTCGAGGGTGTGCGGAGAGCGACGAGAGAGCGCACAGCGGCCAACGGGCGATGGCGGCGGCGACAGCGGAGGAATTGGATTTGGGGGAAGTGGCCGTGGGGAAGAACGACCGCGCGGTTAAGTCAGAAGTAGGAGTAGCGCGTTCCAGGAAGTGCGCTACTGCTAAGCTAGCCACAACGTTTTCCTGGATACACGCTACTGCTATTCCTTTCTCTTTTTTCCCTTTTTCATTTATTTTTCTTCACATTTTATTTTTTTTGTTTCACCTTTTTCTATTTCTTTTATTTTCATTTACTTTTCTATTTGCTTTCCATTTAATTTTATTTCCTTTAGCAGTAGCGCATATCATCGTAAACGCGTTGCTACAAAGCAAGTAGCGGTAGCGCGGTTCTACGTAGATTGCTACTACTATGTGTAGCCTATCAGCTAAGCTGTGGGAATTTTAGTAGTAGCGCTTTTATCTTCAGGCGTGCTACTGCTAAAATTGTATCTGTAGCGCTGTTTACAGCAGTGCGCTACTGCTACTTAGCACCAGCGTACTTTTTTAACACGCGCTATAGCTGAAGTTCTGTGTATAAGGTTTTCCCTAGTAGTGGTTGGTGGTAAGCGGTATGACTATTATCGCCCACAACTCTTTGTGTTCTACTCATGCATATCATCTATGCATAGACCTGGCTCAGATGCCACTGTTGGGGAACGTAGCATGCAATTTCAAAAATTTCCTACGCTCACGCAAGATCTATCTAGGAGATGCATAGCAACGAGAGGGGGAGAGCATCTTCATACCCTTGAAGATTGCAAAGCGGAAGCGTTTATCAATGCGGTTGATGTAGTCGTACACCTTCAAGATCCGTCCCGATCAAGTACCGAACATACGGCATCTCCGCGTTCAGCACACGTTCAACTCGATGACGTCCTTGCCTTCTTGATCTAGCAAGACGAGCGTAGTAGTAGATGAGTTCCACCAGCACAACGGCGTGGTGACGGTGTTGGTGAAGAACAATCTCCGCAGGGCTTCGCCAAGCACTACGGAAACTATGACGGAGGATAAACTAGAGGGTACGGGGTTGCCGGCACACGGCTTGGTGATTCTTGATGTGTTCCAGGTGCTAGCCCTGCCCCTCTATTTATATGTTGAGCCCTGGGGTCGAAACTTGGAGTAAAAGCCTCCTCAAAGTCGGTTTTTCCCGCAAGGGAGAGTCCTACTCGGACTTCCAGGACCAGACGCCATAGTCCTTGGCATCTGGCCCAAACGCCATGGGCCTTGGCGTCTGGCCCGGGTCAGACGCCAGGGTCTCTGGCATTTGGCTCCCTGGCCTCCGCAAAACTCCTTTTGCACCGACCTAAAGCCTCGTGGGCTTCACCCCTTGGCCGAACCATATCATCCTATATATCAATCTTTACCTCCGGACCATTCCGGAGCTCCTCGTCATGTCCGTGATCTCATTCGGGACTCCGAACAACATTCGGTGACCAACATACATAACTCATATAGTACTATATCGTCAACGAACGTTAAGCATGCGGACCCTACGGGTTCGAGAACTATGTAGACATGACCGAGACACCTCTCTGGTCAATAACCAATAGCGGAACCTAGATGCCCATATTGGTTCCTACATATTCTATGAAGATCTTTATCAGTCGAACCTTATGACAACATACATTACTCCCTTTGTCATAGGTATGTTACTTGCCTGAGATTCGATCGTCAGTATCCTCATACCTAGTTCAATCTCGTTACTGACAAGTATCTTCACTCGTTCCATAATACATCACCATGCAACTAACTCATTAGTCACATTGCTTGCAAGGCTTATAGTGATGAGCATTACCGAGAGGGCCCAGAGATACCTCTCCGATACACGGAGTGACAAATCCTAATCTTAATCTATGCCAACTCAATAAACACCATCAGAGACACCCGTAGAGCATCTTTATAATCACCCAGTTACATTCTGACGTTTGATAGCATACAAAGTTTTCCTCCGGTATTCGGGAGTTGCATAATCTCATAGTCAGAGGAATATGTATAAGTCATGAAGAAAACAATAGCAATAAAACTATACGATCATTATGCTAAGCTAACGGATGGGTCTTGTCCATCACATCATTCTCTAATGATGTGATCCCGTTTATCAAATGACAACACATGTCTATGGTTAGGAAACTTAACCATCTTTGATTAACGAGCTAGTCAAGTAGAGGCATTCTAGGGACACTCTATTTGTCTATGTATTCACACATGTACTAAGTTTCTGGTTAATACAATTCTAGCATGAATAATAAACATTTATCATGATATAAGGAAATATAAATAAAAACTTTATTATTGCCTCTAGGGCATATTTCCTTCAATTTTGGCGGTAGGCCAAAAGTTTGGAAATGTGGAGGGAAACTTTGCGCGCGTTGCTGCCGGACCATTCACTTTGAACGATTGTGTGCACCACAAACGATTCTTCTGCTTTACGCGCATGGGATGAGTTTGATAAATATTTGGTGGAAATTTCCCTGGGTACGTCATTGCATAATTTAACATCGCTTGCTAATTTGGGCACACAAAAGAGCGTACAACAGACATACCACACTTACTGAATCAAGCAATTTTAGGCCAGTTGACCTAAACATTGCTCTAACAAAAGACCAACATTAAAAACAAAGCCCAAGTATGCATAATTTTAACAAATCCGCCGCCGCACCGGCCTATGCATCGCCGGTGTGAGATGAGACGTCGATGACTTGTCCTGGCGACATGCCGCCGTTGGTGGACTCCACGCCCCTTGCTGAAGTCGACCGCGTCCTCGGCGCCGCCCTCAAGGTTGTAGTACTCGTAGTAGTGGCTGCGCCAGAGCTCGCGTTGGTACTCCACCGCCGATTCCTCGATGGATACACTCTTCTCTACTTCGACCTCGGCCACGCGCCACTCCTCCTCCCGGCGCTCCTCGATCTTTGCCGTTTCCTGCATCTCCAGCCCCCGCTCGGCGACCTCATGAGGAAGCAGGTGCTCCATGGCCACCTTCGCCTTTTTGGACGTGGGTTGCATGATGGAGTCCGAGGTGGCCTGTAATATCTTGGTGTGTGCATCCTCGATCTTGGCGTGGATGGCCTCGACCCTGGCCAGGGCGACATCGGTGGCACAGACGGCAGCTCGAGCGCTCTCGGCATTTGCAACCGCCGTCGCAGCAGCAGCTACAGCCGTCTCGGCTGCTGCAGCTGCCTTGTCGGCTGCTGCAGACGCCCTCTCGGCGGAAGCGGCCGTGCTCAATGTGGATGCAGAGGCACTCTCGGCGTACGCGGCCGCGCTCTCGGCGCAGGCGGCGGTGCTCGGGAGGGACACAACCATCGTACAGACCTTCACGAAGTGTTTTCACGGTGTCATATTTGCAAGAAGGGGGTGCAAGAATGGGGATTGGGATTCATGGATTTGGGGGTTGCCGGCATTGGAGAAGACGAGCCGGCAAAGCTTAAGGAGGGAGACTTAAATAGACCCAAATATTTTTATCGCAAACGGTTCCTAGAAAACAACTGTGTGATGTTGTAGATATTTTTTACTAGCTGTGAAAGACGAATCTGTAGTAAAGTGGCAATGGATGGTGTTTTAAATGTACGAGAAATTTTGTAGTACTAATACAACTGTCATGTCAAAATTTGGAAAATTTCAGGGGTCATTTGACCTTTTAAGACATTTAAGTGATTTTCTAGCCATTTAATGACCGTAATTGAAATTTGAACAACATGTACACGCAACAGCTAAACGTAATGGCTTTAAAAAGTCATATTTTTTGTACTTGTGTGCGATTTAATTCCATGTGCAGTAAATTGGAAGGAATTTTCAAACATATTGGTCTAACGGCTATGACACAATTAAGCATGGAGTGCCATGGCATTTAAATTCCAAAAAATTGAAAATTATCATAAACACATGAAACCTTGGTTGATGCAATGTCATGCCACCAAGATGATGTGGTAAAAAATTGGCCTATTTGACGAAATTTTGGACACACACCCCTCACAAATCGGAGCAACTCACTATAAGGCTCGTGGTTCTGAGAGGGAACAATGCATGTTTGATGACGAACGGGATATAGCTTCCTCTTACAACCTTCAACTTTTTTCTACGTGTAACATGCACTAATAAAACTGTCATGTGAAAATTTGGAAAATTTCAGGGGTCATTTGACCTTTTGAAGACATTTAAGTGATTTTCTAGCCATTTAATGACCGTAATTCAAATTTGAACTACATCTACATGCAACGCCTAACCATAACAGTTTGAAAATCATATTTGTGTACTTGTGTGTGAGTTAATTCCATGTGCAGTAAATTAGAAGGAATTTTCAAACATATTTGTCTCACGACATGGACACATGCATATGTATGCATGGAGTGCCATGACATTTTAATTCCAAAAAATTAAGAAAATATCATAAACACATAAAACCTTAGTTGATGGAATGTTATGCCACCAAGATGATGTGGTAAAAAAATTGGCATGCTTGACGAAAGTTTGGACACACACCCCTCACAAACCGGAGCAACTCACTAGAAGGCTCATGGTTCCAAGAGGGAACAATGCATGTTTGATGACGAATGAGAGATAGCTTCCTCTTATGGCCTTCAAATTTTTTCTGTGTTTAACGCGCACTACTACAACTGCAATGTGGAAATTAGGAAATTCTAGGGGTCATTTGACCTTTATAAGACATTTAAGTATCTAGCCATTTAATGACCGTAATTCAAATTTGAACTACATCTTCATGCAACGGCTAACCATAAAGGTTTAAAAAAAATTATATTTGTGTACTTGTGTGTGAGTTAATTCCATGTGCAGTAAATTAGAAGGAATTTTCATAAATATTGGTCCCACGACATGGACACATGCATATGTATGCATGGAGTGCCATGGCATTTTAATTCCAAAAAATTAAAAAATGATCAGAAAAACATGAAACCTTGCTTGATGTGATGTCATGCCACCAAGATGATGTGGTAAAAAAATTGGCATGTGTGACGAAAGTTTGGGCACACCCCCCTCACAAACCGGAGCAACTCACTAGAAGGCTCGTGGTTCCGAGGTGGAACAATGCATGTTTGATGTCGAATAGGAGATAGCTTCCTCTTACGGCCTTCAAAGTTTTTTCTACGTTTAACGTGCTCTACTACAATTGTACTTTGAAAATTTGCAAAATTCTAGCGGGCATTTGACCTTTTAAAGACATTTAAGTGATTTTCTAGCCATTTAATGACCGTACTTCAAATTTGAACTACATCTACATGCAACGGCTAACCATAACGGTTTGAAAAAAAATTAATATTGGTGTATTTGTGTGTGCGTGTTAATTCCATGTATAGTTAAATAGAAGGAATTTTCAAACATATTGGTTTCACGGCATGGGCACATGCATGGAGTGCCATGGCATTTCAATTCCAAGAAATTAAAAAATGATCAGAAACAAATGAAACCTTGCTTGATGTAATGTCATGCCACAAAGATGATGTGGTAAAAAATTGGCATGTTTGACGAAAGTTTGGACACACACCTCTCACAAACCGGAGCAACTCACTAGAAGGCTCGTGGTTCTGAGAGGGAACAATGCATGGTTGATGACGAACGGGAGATAGCTTCCTCTTACGACCTTCAATTGATTTTCTATGTTTAACATGCACTAATACAACTGTCATGTGAAAATTTGGAAAATTTCAGGGGTCATTTGACCTTTTAAAGACATTTAAGTGATTTTTAGCCATTCAATGACCGCAATTTAAATTTGAACTACATCTACATGCAACGGCTAACCATAACGGTTTGAAAAATCATATTTCTGTACTTGTGTGCGAGTTAATTCCATGTGTAGTAAAATTGAAGGAATTTTCAAACATATTGGTCTCATGGCATGGGCACATGCATGGAGTGCCATGGCATTTTAATTCCAAAAAATTAAAAAATGATTAGAAAAACATGAAACCTTGCTTGCTGCAATGTCATGCCACCAAGATGATGTGGTAAAAAAATTGGCTTGTTTGACGAAAGTTTGGACACGCACCTCTCACAAACTGAAGCAACTCACTAGAAGGCTCGTGGTTCCGAGAGGGAACAATGCATGGTTGATGATGAACGGGAGATAGCTTCCCCTTACGGCCTTCAATTTTTTTTCTATGTTTAACGTGCACTAATACAACTGTCATGTGAAAATTTGGAAAATTTCAGGGGTCATTTGACCTTTTAAAGACAGTTAAGTGATTTTTTAGCCATTTAATGACCGTTTTTAAATTTGAACTACATCTACATGCAACGGCTAACCATAACGGTTTGAAAAAAATTTCATATTGGTGTACTTGTGTGTGTGAGTTAATTCCATGTATTGTAAAATAGAAGGAATTTTCAAACATATTGGTTTCACGGCATGGGCACATGCATGGAGTGCCATGGCATTTCAATTCCAAAAAATTAAAAATGATCAGAAACAAATGAAACCTTGCTTGATGTAATGTCATGCCACAAAGATGATGTGGTAAAAAATTGGCATGTTTGACGAAGGTTTGGACACACACCTCTCACAAGCCGGAGCAACTCACTAGAAGGCTCGTGGTTCCGAGAGGGAACAATGCATGGTTGATGATGAATGGGAGATAGCTTCCTCTTACGGCCTTCAATTTGTTTTCTATGTTTAACGTGCACTAATACAAATGTCATGTGAAAATTTGGAAAATTTCAGGGGTCATTTGACCTTTTAAAGACATTTAAGTGATTTTTAGCCATTTAATGACCGTAATTTAAATTTGAACTACATCTACATGCAAGGGCTAACCATAACAGTTTGAAAAATCATATTTCTGTACTTGTGTGCGAGTTAATTCCATGTGCAGTAAAATTGAAGGAATTTTCAAACATATTGGTCTCACGGCATGGGCACATGCATGGAGTGCCATGGCATTTTAATTCCAAAAAATTAAAAAATGATCAGAAAAACATGAATCCTTGCTTGATGCAATGTCGTGCCACCAAGATGATGTGGTAAAAAAATTGGTCTGTTTGACGAAAATTTGGACACACCCCCTCACAAACCGGAGCAACTCACTAGAAGGTTCGTGGTTTCGAGAAGGAACAATGCATGTTTGATGACGAACGGAAGATACCTTCCTCTTACGGCCTTCAATTTTTTTCTATGTTTAACGTGCACTAATACAACTGTCATGTGAAAAGTTGGAAAATTTCAGGGGTCATTTGACCTTTTAAAGACATTTAAGTGATTTTCTAGCCATTTAATGACCGTAATTCAAATTTGAACTACATGTAAATGCAACGGCTAACCATAACGGTTTGAAAAATCATATTTTTGTGTACTTGTGTGCGAGTTAAAAAATCATCAGACGATGTAAATATCTGGTGTTCAAAAAATCATTAGTTTTAGTATTGTTAGTTTTCAATTTTATGCATTGTACCTAGTAGTTAAGTATCATCACGTATATGTGATGATATTATATATATATTCTGTGATGAACTAATGAACAATTAATATATATAGGGATTGACTATTCTTCACCCTGGGTGAGGACTAGTTATTCTTCACCACCCTCTATTTTACCATCAATGCACCGTAATTTTACGTTCCGTAAATTTTGTCTTATTTCCGATGTGAAAAGAGACCGTAAGAAAACAGATAATCGTTGTAAAAAATATTTTATGTTATGTAAAATTACAAATGTAAAAACATAGTGTAAAATATACATAAAGTACAAATTTTCTTGTCTTATGACCCATATTTTTATTTTCTTATGCCAATTTTACGTAGTGAATCAATAGGAATGTAACTATTTGAATTTCAAACGTAATTTAATTATAAAGTGATTGTAAGATTACCTTGGGCGAAAAATAACTTATTCTGCACCCTGGGTATGAATAGGATTATTATATATATATTATGAATTCTATTTTGTATATGTTTTTGTATACTAATTTGAATCTAGTTGTTATCATCCACATATACAGAATGGACAGCGTATGTACACACACTGAAATAAAACATATAAGAACAGAAAACAGAGTACACACATTGAAACAGAGCAATACTATGATTGTTGTGAATACATAACTATCCATGTCGAAATGACTCAACAAAATGTCCATGAGACCATGACGAACAGCCGTTGCCTACAGTAGTTCTCGGCTCTGCCTAAAATCGTGCAGGTGTTCGTCCAAGCGTTCGACATGCTCGCGGTACATCTGGAGCGTGATCTTGAGCTTCAAGTTGGCTATTTCATCGAAGATCACCAGCTCGAGGATGCGCGGCCATGTTCCTCTACTGCGCCCAGGTGGACACCTGAGCCAAGGAGGCGGTCGAGCCTACGGACCAACGCGTTAGCATCCAGCGGGCCGCGGACAAGGCAAACGGCGCGGCGGGCGTCCAGTGCAAGTACAACGCGGCCGGCCTCTGGTGCAAGTAAGGGGCTGAGGGGCTCTGCCCACTCCTAGCGAGGAATGGGGTACTGACGGGACATGTACCCGGCTGCGACACCGTGTCGACAGCAGGCAAGCGTGGATGGATCCGCTCTTACTGTGCGGTGCGCCGCTCCTCTCGCTCTGCGGCGCTCCAACGGTCTCGCCGTGCGGCGAGCCGCAGCCTATCTGCGCGGACGCGCCTGGCTTGCTCTGCGGCGCGCCATCGATCATGTTGTGCGGCGAGCTGCAGCCTGTCGGTGTTGACATGCCTATCTTGATCCACGGTGCTCAAGCACCATGCGCCAAAGGTTTGCTCAACCCTGGCGATGACGTGAATCACGGTGTCATCCATCGCGTTGCCGGGGAGCGCCTCGGCCTCGACGGGCCGTGGCGCCTGCTCGTTTTCCTTGTTGACGAGGTTGATGGCAGAGGCGGCGCTTTGGTGGGTTGGCATGCTTGGAAAAGGTGGATGTGCTACAGGCTACGCTTGTTGCCTCCGTGCATCGCGCGCCGCCTAGGTTTATGCGCAATATCATTGGGTTGCGGGAAACAGGTGAGGAAATGGCGGGAAACGGTGGCGTGTTCATAAAACACCATCAATTAATGGAAACTTAGCATAGAAGGAACATCAAGCTAGCACAAGAAATAAATGATGATCAGATGAACACGGACCACACTAGGAATCCGTCAGTGATTATTCATCAATCACAAACAGTTGAATACTAGCAAGTTTGCCCACAACACGCACGACTTATTCCATCACAAATAGGTCGGATAGAGCAACTGTATGCCACGTATCGCACATTGTCAAAAAGTAATGCGGTAGACCTTCTTTAACATGTGTTAAAAAATAAAGAAAAATAAAAAAACAAGGACCTCGAGGTTAAATTAACTCATGGGATGGGTCGTATCAGTCATTTAATTTGACAAATATGACCCATCCTATCTGTTATTTAATGTCAACACAACTTCCCATCTAGTCACCCATCTGATGGCTGCTCCAGTCTGAGCACACTTAACTTGAGAGTTCTCTTACATGAGCTACTGGTGGAACAACTAGTCCTTACTGATATAGGATGCCTCTTCGCATACTTATGGCGTATCCGGATGACCTCCCGTCCCCCAATGGCCAATAGATGTTGTGTAGATAGAGCATATCACATACGTCTTATTAGAAGCAATCGTCCGTGTTATTATCGGTCTTCGCACACATTTCTGATTATAGACCTATTTGCCGCGTATCACACACATCTTGATATATTGAACCGTTTCTGTTCTCTTGTCTCAACACAAACAGTTCATCTGAGTGAACCGCAAGCCATATATCGCACACACCTTGATCTGGCTGACCGTTTCTTTTGTGTTGCCTAATCACAAACAGTTCATCCGAGTGAACCATATGTTGTATATCGCACACACCTTCATCTGGCTGCCCGTTTCTTTTGTTCCTCCTCTTCGCAAACAGTTAATTGAGCTGAACCATATGCCCTGCATCGCACATGCAACTAAAATTTGAACCATGTTTGATGCCTCCTCCATCACAAACATTTTGCACCTTTTTTAACGGTTTTTTACACCACAGTTTGTGATTATTGCATCGCACACAGTTTCGTCGATGGGTCTCTGATCATAGTGTCGCGTTAGCAGCATCCTGCAGTAGTGATAATAACCGTTGACATGACAATTTTGACAAAAATCACTCTAGTAAAGTCACTATCTGACCCCTAGGTGCCATAAATTATGGAGGTTACGCGAGAGGAAGAAGCTAATTTGGAGCTTCCTACATAAACGAGTTCGTGAAGGAAATATGCCCTAGAGGCAATAATAAAGTTGTTATTTATATTTCCTTATATCATGATAAATGTTTATTATTCATTCTAGAATTGTATTAACCAGAAACTTGATACATGTGTGAATACATAGACAAAACATAGTGTCCCTAGTATGCCTCTACTTGACTAGCTCGTTAATCAAAGATGGTTAAGTTTCCTGACCATAGACATGTGTTGTCATCTAATGAACGGGGTCACATCATTAGGAGAATGATGTGATGGACAAGAACCATTCATTAGCTTAGCATAATGATCGTTAAGTTTTATTGCTATTACTTTCTTCATGACTTATACATATTCCTCTGACTATGAGAATATGCAACTCCCGACTACCAGAGGAACAACTTGTGTGCTATCAAATGTCACAACCTAACTAGGTGATTATAAAGATGATCTACAGGTGTCTCCAAAGGTGTTTGTTGGGTTGGCATAGATCGAGATTAGGATTTGCCACTCCGAGTATCAGAGAGGTATCTCTGGGCCCTCTAGGTAATGCACATCACTATAAGCCTTACAAGCAATGTGACTAATGAGTTAGTTGCGGGATGATGCATTACGAAACGAGTAAAGAGACTTGCTGGTAACGAGATTGAACTAGGTATAAGGATACCGATGATCGAATCTCGGGCAAGTAACATACCGATGACAAAGGGAATAACATGTGTTGTTATTGCGGTCGACCGATAAAGATCTTCGTAGAATATGTAGGAACCAATATGAGCATCCAGGTTCCGCTATTGGTTATTGACCGGAGATGTGTCTCGTTCATGTCTACATAGTTCTTGAACCCGTAGGGTCCGCACACTTAAACGTTCGATGACGATTTGTATTATGAGTTATGTGTTTTGGTGACCGAAGTTTGTTCAGAGTCCCGGATGATGAGTCTCGAAATGGTCGAGAGGTAAAGATTGATATATTGGACGATGGTATTCGTACACCGGAATGGTTCCAGACTGTTTCGGGTATTTTTCGGAGTACCGGGAGGTTACCCGAACCCCCCGGGGAAAGTTATGGGCCTACATGGGCCATAGGGGAGAGGGGAGGCAGCCCACAAGGGGTGCCCACACCCCCTCCCATGGGGAGTCCGAATTGGACTAGGGGAGGGGGCACGCCCCCTTTCCTTCTCCTCTTCCTTCTCCTTCCCCCTTTTCCACCTCCGGAAGAAGGAAAGGGGAGGACGAATTAGACATGGAGTCCAAGTCGGTTTCCACCCACGATGGCACGCCCCATGGCCGGCCTCCTCCCTCTCCTCCTTTATATAAGGGGCACCCCAAAGCACATCAATTGTTCTCTTAGCCGTGTGCGGTGCCCCCTCCACAGTTTACTCCTCCGGTCATAGCGTCGTAGTGCTTAGGCGAAGCCCTGCGCGGATCACATCACCACACCGTCGTGCTGACGAAACTCTCCCTTGACCCTCTGCTGGATCAAGAGTTCGAGGGATGTCATCGAGCTGAACGTGTGCTGAACTCGGAGGTGCCATACGTTTGGTACTTGATCGGTTGGATCGCGAAGACGTGAGACTACATCAACCGCGTTAACCTAACGCTTCCGCTTTCGGTCTACGAGGGTACGTGGACACACTCTCCCCCTCTCGTTTCTATGCATCTCCTAGATAGATCTTGTGTGTTCGTAGGAATTTTTTTGAAATTGCATGCTACGTTCCCCAACAGTGGCGTTCGAGCCAGGTCTATGCGTAGATGATATGCACGAGTTGTGGGCAATCATAGTCATACTGCTTACCACCATATTTGGTGGTATTGTTGGATGAAGCGGCCCGGACCAACCTTACATGACCAGGTTCATGGGACCGGTTCCACCGACAGACATGCAACTTGTTTTGCATAAAGGTGGCCGGCAGGTGTCTGTTTCTCCAACTTTAGTTGAATCGAATTTGACTACGGACGGTCCTTGTTGAAGGTTAAAACAACACACCTAACAAAAACTCGTTGTGGTTTTCATGCGTAGGTAAGAACGGTTCTGGCTAGAAGCCCGTAGCAGCCACGTAAAACATGCAACAACAAAGTAGAGGACGTCTAACTTGTTTTTGCAGGGCATGTTGTGATGTGATATGGTCAAGACATGATGTGATATAAATTATTGTATGAGATGATCATGTTTTGTAAAAGTTATCGGCAACTGGTAGGAGCCTTATGGTTGTCGCTTTATTGTATGAAATGCAATCACCATGTAATTGCTTTACTTTATCACTATGTGTTAGCGATAGTCGTAGTAGCAATAGTTGGCGAGACGACAACGATGCTACGATGGAGATCAAGGTGTCAAGCCGGTGACGATGGAGATCATGACGGTGCTTTGGAGATGGAGATCAAAGGCACACGATGATGATGGCCATATCATGTCACATATTTTGATTGCATGTGATGTTTATCTTTTATGCATCTTACTTTGCTTAGTACGACGGTAGCATTATAAGATGATCCCTCACTAAATTTCAAGGTATAAGTGTTCTCCCTGAGTATGCACCGTTGTGACAGTTCATCATGCCGAGACACCAGATGATGATCAGGTGTGATAAGCTCTACGTTAACATACAACGGGTGCAACATAGTTTTGCACGTGCAAAATACTCGAGTTAAACTTGACGAGCCTAGCATGTACAGACATGGCCTCGGAACACTGAGACCGAAAGGTCGAACGTGAATCATATAGTAGATATGATCAACATAGAGATGTTCACCATTGAAAACTACTCCATCTCGCGTGATGGTCGGTCATGGTTTAGTTGATATGGATCACGTGATCATTTAGATGACTCAAGGGATGTCTATCTAAGTGGGAGTTCTTTAGTAATATGATTAATTGAACTTAAATTTATCATGAACTTAGTCCTGATAGTTTTTGCATATCTATGTTGTAGATCAATCTCCCGTGCTACCGTTCCCTTGAATTTTAATGCGTTCCTAGAGAAAGCTAAGTTGAAAGATGATGGTAGCAACTACATAGACTGGGTCCGTAACTTGAGGATTATCCTCATTGCTGCACAGAAGAATTATGTCCTTGAAGCACCGCTAGGTGCAAGGCCTGCTGCAGGAGCAGCTCCGGACGTTATGAACGTCTGGCAAGCTAAATCTGATGACTACTCGATAATTCAGTGTGCCATGCTTTATGCCTTAGAATCGGGACTTCAAAGACATTTTGAACGTCATGGAGCATATGAGATGTTCTAGGAGTTGAAGTTAATATTTCAACCAAATGCCCGAGTTGAGAGATATGAAGTCTCCAACAAGTTCTATAGCTGCAAGATGGAGGAGAATAGTTCTGTCAATGAACACATACTCAGAATGTCTGGGTACCATAACCACTTGACTCAGCTTGGAGTTAATCTTCCATATGATAGTGTCATTGACAGAGTTCTTCAATCACTGCCACCAAGCTATAAAGGCTTCGTGATGAACTATAATATGCAAGGGACAAATGATATGTCCATTTTGCATCATGTTTTCTTACTGTTATTTTTAATGTTTTTATCCATAATAATGCATTTTGGAGTAATTATAATGCCTTTTCTCTCATAATTTGCAAGGAACACACCAAGAGGGAGAATTCCGGCAGCTGGAAATCTGGACCTGGAAAAGCTACGCCAGGCCACCTATTCTGCACAACTCCAAATGAGCTGAAACTTCATGGAGATTTTTTATGGATTATTTAAGAAATACTGGAGCCAATAAACACTAGAGGGGGTCCACGAGGTGGGCAGAACCCACCTGGGCGCGCTAGGCCCCCCATGCGCGCCCTGGTGGGTTGTGGCCTCCTCAGCCCACCTCCGGTGCCCATCTTCTGGTATATAAGTCATTTTGACCTAGTAAAAAAATAAGGGAGAGACTTTCGGGACGAAGCACCGCCGCCTCAAGGCGAAACTTGGGCAGGAGCACTTTTGCCCTACTGCGGAGTGATTCCGCCGGGGTAACTTCCCTCCCGAAGGGGGAAATCATCGTCGTCATCATCACCAACAACTCTCCCATCTTGGGGAGGGCAATCTCCATCAACATCTCCAACAACACCATCTCCTCTCAAACCCTAGTTCATCTCTTGTGTTCAATCTTGTTACCAGAACTATAGATTGGTGCTTGTGGGTGACTAGTAGTGTTGATTACATCTTGTAGTTGATTACTACATGGTTTATTCGGTGGAAGATTATATGTTCAGATCCAATATGCTATTTAATACCCCTCTGATCTTGAGCATGATTATTATTTGTGAGTAGTTACCTTTGTTCTTGAGGTCATGGGAGAAACCATGTTGCATGTAATCATGCGAACTTGACATGTGTTCGATATTTTGATAGTATGTATGTTGTTATTCCTTTAGTGGTGTCATGTGAACATCGACTACATGACACTTCACCATATTTGGGCCTAAAGGAATGCATTGTGGAGTAGCAATTAGATGGAGGGTTGCGAGAGTGACATGTAACATCTCAATTTTCAATTTGGATGTTATACATAGGTCATCATATGCATATCATATTTTATTTGCATTTTGGTTGTAATCCTAGAAATCTTAAGCAACTCAAGGACCCAAGGAGAGAGTTGAAAGTTTCACAAATTTTCCTATTTGAATTTATTTTCAAATTTGAAAAGAGGATCAATTTGGTTTTAATATTTTCTCTCCAATTATTTACAAAAAAATAAAAATAAAAGAGAGAAGATAAAATGACTTCTTCAATTGGAGAGAAATATTGGAGATGAAATTTTAAAGTCAAATTAATATTTTATTTGCATTTTATTTTCTATTTTATTTGAATTAGAAAAATATGCATTTTTAGGTTAGAAAAATGTTCACTTTGTTCTAAATATTAGATTTAGACTGTGAAAATTGCTTCTGGTATTTTTTAGATTTTTTAATATTTTATTAGGATTTTTCTTTCTAGCGAAATTTATTTTAAAAAAAATTCGTCGCCCGACAGGGCCGAAGACCCAGCCGAGCCAGGCCGGCCCGCCTCGCCCCGCCCCCTTCCTCCTTGTAGCAGGAGCCCCGCGCGCCGCCGCCGCCGCTCGGGGAGTCCGAGCCGGACTCCCGTCGCCGCCTCCCCCTCCTCCAAGGCAGCCCCCGGCCTCTTTAAAACCGGAGCCGCCCCCCTCTCCTCAACCGCCGCTGGTGCAGCCCGCCTTTCCCGCCAAGCCACGCCGCCGCCGCCGCTGTGCCGCACCACCACAGCGCCGCCGCCACATCGCCTCGCCGCCGGAGCCGCGCCGAATCTCGCCGTCGCTTTTCTCCGGTTAATCGGTAAAAAAAACCGATTTGGTTTCCTCAGTTTTCTCCCGGTTTATTTTTAGGGTTAGGGTTTTCTCGGTTTTTATGATCGGTTCTAATTAGCGGATGTTCGTTCGTTAATCTGCGGCAGCGAATGATTTTCGTTCGTTAGTTTCTGTTAGCGAACATTCGTTCGTTAGGTTTTTCTTTTTTTATTTTCGGCTAGGGACCTATCCATGAATACTTTTATCACACATTAGTCCCTGATTTTCAAACCCTCGCTACTCTTTGCTCGCTCGTCCAGATCCAGTGAAACCAATGCCAAAATCTTTGTCTTGTTCCCCTCTTTCCAGGTAATCACTTGAACATGGTTTTGATAAAATAAAATTTGGTTTCAAGCAGATTTGAATTCGAACTTCTTTTGATCGTAGTTTGAGTTTCGTAGCTCCCATTTGATTGTTTCTTCTTGCAAATCGAAGCTCTTCAGTTGAACTTTCAGTTTGGATCTTTTCTCTTGAGTTTTACCCTTGCATATTATTTTTGAGTGCTTATGCATGCTATTGTTTGTTCACGATAGAGTTTCCGGAGTGCGAAGTGTGCTACTACGAGTCACTAGGGTTTTCAGATCATCAGCAAGGCAAGTAACACTTTGATCATATCCCTTATTACCCAGTTTTTATGCATTAGTTTCAATCCTCAAACGTTGCATGAGTAGGTTTGATAACATGTGGGTATTGGGAAGTAGTTGATGAGGTAGGAACCTACTTTTTTATTTCAAACCCTGGGTGTTTCTACGTTATGCTTATTCAGCTGTGCTATGCTTGTAGACGTGGTTTGGGTTGAGTGATCCATGACAGATGTGAGAGTTTTAATGGTTAACTTAAGGTGGCTACTTTAATACACATCTGGGTGGATTGGTTGAGGCACCCTGGAGCACCCAGTGGTTGTCTGGGCACCTGGAGTAATCCAGTGTTGTCCTGGGATATCCCGGAGTATCCGTGTGATCATCCTATGGTTTGCCACCCAGGCTCAAAGGGATCATAAGATTATTCATGATAGAAACTTCCGTGTGCAACCACAAGGAATTATGGGCTCTGTCATAGTTGAGTAAGTCGTGGGAATCCTTTCCATGATGGGCTAGCAGATGTAGGGGATTGTAGGTATACCGGCCTATCTATCTGTTAAGGGGACCTCTTCGCAAAGACTGTGTCTCGGTCATCCGTTTCTCAAACACCATGAAGTGCAAGAAATTCAACGGAGGAGATCGAGTCTTGTGGGGAAAAGTGCACAAACCTTTGCAGAGTGTATAAACTAATCATGGTTAGCCGTGTCCCCGGTTATGGACATCTTGAGTATCTGGTACTTGAATTATTAATTTGATCTCACCACTTTACTTAATTAATTTGTTGGGTTGATAATTATTATTTTGGGATTGAGTTGGAGGAACCTTCTCAATGTTTTCAACAAACTTGTAGTTAAATAAAATATATTCCTTTGTTGTAGGGAAAAACTAGCTTTATGCAAATGATAACCATAGAGCCTCCACCAGCCATATATGCATATAGTTATAGCTGTTGCTTGTTCATTGCTCTATAGTGTTATCTTGCCAGCATATTCCATGTGCTGACCTACACAAGCTACAATGTATTATGTTGCAGAATTTTTCAGACGAAGAGTAAGGTGCGCTAGGTCGTTGTCGTGCACTCAGCTATGCCATTGGAGTTGATGGACTCATTTACCTTCGAAGCTTCCGCAGTTATCTTATTTAGATGGCCTTCAGCCATATTATTGTAATAAGTATTCTCTTTGAGATATTCGATGTAATAAGTGTGTGATTGCACTCTGTTATAAATCCTTGAGTACTGTGTGTGTTAGCACTACCGATCCAGGGATGACACTTATGCACAGAGATTTAACTGTTTGAGGTCGGATCGCTACAAGATGGGATCAGAGCACACACTGACTGTAGGACGCGACCACTAAGATAAACCATAGGACCTCTTCTATACTCATTTTTGACTCTTCTCCACTTTCCACTCTATAGATGGCGGACCCAAGGAACAAGTTTGCTCAACCGGATGAAGACACCCCTTTTTGGATGACACTTGAAGGAGGCCACTAAGTACCTGAGCATCGGAATACCAAGCTTCACGGGGACCTACACCGCCACTCTACCGGAAGAAGAGCACTAGACAATTCGAGTACATGTTCCAAGAAGGACATTCTCACCAGTTCCTGAGCCCATAGAGTTTTGCCTTGATGCACCAACGTGGAGTCTAGGAAAGAGCATGGTAGCTCACAACGCCATGGGACGCATCGGCGAAGTATACCACAAGGATCTTAAGGACACCATCTACCAGATATGTGGACGCCGAGATGAGAAATGGGAGATGATTTGCACCAGGAGGGACAAGTCCATTGCAGCCTACATCCAGGAGTTGAACCAACACATTTGTCGTCAGGAGAACCAGATGTGCGCCAGCATGATGGACATGAAGAAGGTGATGACTCGGAACATGGAGCTAGAAGAGGAACTCAAGTCTACATGCGATGGATATGAAGAGGAAATTGCAGTACTACTAGAGAAGAATGAAGACCTGAAGAAGAAGCTAGGAATATTCATGGGAGATCCCGCACCTAGAGAGGACAACCAACCCGAGGACTACATCATCATCGACGACACCGACTCCGACCCCGACAGTGATGATGATTATGAAGACGAAGCTGGAGCAAATATTATGGAGTCTTCCTCCGATCAAAATTTCTATTCGGCCGCCATACTATCAGTAGCATTCCCCCATGTATATAGTAGTATTCCGAGTATTTTCTAACGGTAGTTAGATCGTTTGTATGCCCTTGTTTGAAATTGAGTGGTGTGATATGAATGTGTTTGTCTCATGTGCATATGGGTAGTGATTTCTCTCTAGACCTCACTCTATTCTAATCTCTCCCCCTCTAAAGTCAGATGCCTCCGAGACGTGATCCCGGATTTGTCTTCCCACCGGAGCTCACTCAGTTGATCCAACAGTAGAATGTCTTGATGCAGCTACTAGTTTAGAACAGAGGCAACAACAACAACAACAACAACCCACCGCCACCACCTCTAGTGGACAACTTAGCCCCTTTTCTGAGGTTGAATCCTCCAGTGTTTTCCAGTAGCATCGAGCCAATTGTTGCAGATGACTGGCTCCGCAGGATTGGAAGGGAGCTGACCACCGCAGGTTGCATAGATGCTGAGAAGGTGCGCTGATAATCCCCAAGTGCAGGGAATCATCGTCGCAATTTCCAAAGGTGGAAGTGATAATTATGGAGTGTCGAACCCACAAGGAGCTAAAGGTAAGATCAATATTCTCTCAAGCCCTATCTGCCACTGATACGACTCTACGTACACCGAACGTTTGCTTCCAACTAAAAACGAGAAATAAAACTATGTTGTGGGTATGAAGTGGATAACTTTGTAATATATCGGAGAGCTAAAATATTAAAGTAGGTGCTGCTATCATAAAGTTAGAATATATTACTAAATATTATAAATAACGAGTGTGGAATAATGGTGGATCGGTGTGCAGAATTGCCCTAGGCAATTGTTAACAGGACCGGTAATCACTATTGCAGTTTCATATGAGGGAGAGGCATAAGCTAACATACTTTCTCTTCTTGGGTCATATGCACTTATCATTGGAACTCTAGCAAGCATCCGCTACTACTAAAGATCATTAAGGTAAAACCCAACCATAGCATTAAAGTATCAAGTCCTCTTTATTCCCATACGCCATGTCCTGCTTATCCGTGTTTGTGTTTTAGTCACTCACGCAACACAGACAATAAGAAAACCATGGACATATTGCAACACCCTACAGCGGGAATCCCTCATGTTTGCGCGACACGGAGGGCACCATAGGACAACACCAAAGTAAAACATACAACTCATACCAATCTAGATCATGAATCAACCCAAAGACAAAGGATATCTA
The DNA here is from genome assembly GCF_002162155.2 of Triticum dicoccoides. Classification (NCBI taxonomy): domain Eukaryota; kingdom Viridiplantae; phylum Streptophyta; class Magnoliopsida; order Poales; family Poaceae; genus Triticum; species Triticum dicoccoides. Next base: position 469,090,883 of record NC_041390.1, read on the forward strand.
CTCAAAACATCATAGGATGGCAACATATCATTGGATTATAATATGTGGCATAAAGCACCATGTTCAACTAGGGATTACAGCGGGGTGCAGGAGAGTGGACCGCGTAAAAGAGATGAGGATGGTGATGTTGATGAAGACGATCACCGCGATGATGATTCCCATCCCGATGGCACTCCGGTGCCACCGATAGAGAGGAGGAGAGGTTCTCCCCCTTGTGCTTCCTCCTCCATGGCCTCCCCCTGGATGGGGAGAGGTTCTCCCTCTGGTCCTTGGCCTTCATGATGATGGCCCCTCCGGGATCCTCCTCCATGCCCTCCGGTGATGATGGACCCCTCCGGCAGGGTACCAGAGAGGGCCTAGATTGATTTCTCGTGGTTACAGAGGCTTGCGGCGGTGGAACTTCCGATCTAGGTTATTTTCTGGAGGTTTGTGTATTTATAGGAATTTTTGGCGTCGGTCTCACGTCAAGGAGGTGCCTGAGTCATCCACGAGGCAGGCCCACACGCCCGGGGTGGGGGGTGGGGGGTGGGCGCGGCCACACCCTCGTGGATGGCCCGGTACTCTTATGGCCCAAGTCTTTTACTCCAGGGTCTTCTTTTGGTCCATAAAAAATCATCAAAAATTGACACGTCAATTGGACTTCGCTTGGTATTCCTTTTCTGCAAAACTCAAAAACAAGGAAAAACAGAAACTGGCACTGGGCTCTAGGTTAATAGGTTAGTCCCAAAAATCATATAAAATAGCATATAAATGCATATAAAACATCCAAGGTTGATAATATAATAGCATGAATACTTCATAAATTATAGATACATTGGAGACATATCAGCATCCCTAAGCTTAATTCCTGCTCGTCCTCAAGTAGGTAAATGATAAAAGAAATAATTTATGAAGTGTGAATGCTATCAAGTGCATAAGTTTCATCAATGATAGTTCCAATCACTTTTTCTAGCATCATTATATATCATAATAGTATCTCATTTTCATAAGAAATTTTCATGATCAAGTAACAAGCTATTCACATGTTATAGTATAGATCATACACTTTCTTGAAACTAACAAACTATATTCTCAGTCATCAAACAATTGCAATTCATCTTATTTTCAGGAAGGGTCTATGTCAGAGCTTTGATTTAGCAAACTCCACATACTCAACCATCATTTAATCTTTCACAATTGCTAACACTCACGTGATATTTATGGGTTCAAAGTTTTAATCGGACACAGAGAAAGATAGGGGCTTATAAATTCGCCTCCCAACCTTTTACCTCAAGGTTAATGTCAACAATAATAGTTCATGATAACTTACATCCAATTGGATATATATATCAGGATCCTTCCAACACAATGTGCTTGCCAAAGGATAAAATGTGAAAAGGAAAGGTGAAGATCACCATGACTCTTGCATAAGGGTAGAAGATAAAAGTAAAAGATAGGCCCTTCGCAGAGGGAAGGAGAGGTTATCATGCGCTTTTATGGCTGGATGCACAAAATCTTAATGCAAAAGAACGTCACTTTATATTGCCACTTGTGATATGGACCTTTATTATGCAGTCTGTCGCTTTTATTTCTTCTACATCACAAGATCGTATAAAGCTTATTTTCTCCACATTAATAGATCATACATATTTAGAGGGCAATTTTTATTGCATGCACCGATGACAACTTACTTGAAGGATCTTACTCAATCCATAGATAGGTATGGTGGACTCTCATGGCAAAACTGGTTTAAGGAATGTTTGGAAGCACAAGTAGTATCTCTACTTGGTGCAAAGAATTTGGCTAGCATGAGGGGAAAAAGCAAGCTCAACATGTTGGATGATCCAAGACAATATACTTTATTTCAGATATAAGAAAACATAACCCATTACGTTGTCTTCCTTGTCCGACATCAACCTTTTAGCAAGTCATATTTTAATGAGTGCTCACAATTACAAAATATGTCCAAGATAGTATATTTATATGTGAAATCTCTCTTCCTTCAATATTCTTTCATGAATTGTTCAAGTGACCAATTCTACGTTTGCTAACTTTCAATAAGTTTACTACCTATACTTATTCTAAGTGAAGTCATTACTCCCCATGGTATAAGCATATGAAACATATATAAATTCAGTTTTATGATATTCATTTTATTCAACCATTTACTCATAGGATATATGTGAAGCACGTGAGTAAATGACAAACTACTCCAAAAAGATATAAGTGAAGGACACTGAGTAGTAAAATAATTAACTAGCCATGGGAGGATTCTTTTTCATTCAAGATTTAAGATCCAATGATTTTATTCAAACAGAAATTAAAATTAAAAACACACTCCAAGCAAAACACATATCATGTGACGAATAAAAATATAGCTCCGAGTAAGGTATACCGATAATTTTGAAGACGAAAGAGGGGATGCCTTCCGGGGCATCCCCAAGCTTAGGTGCTTGAGTCTTCCTTGAATATTACCTTGGGGTGCCTTGTGCATCCCCAAGCTTAGGGTCTTTCCACTCCTTATTCTCCTCATATCGATATCTCACCAAAAGCTTGAAAACTTCAAGCACACAAAACTTAATGGAACTTCGTGAGATAGGTTAGTATGATAAAGAGTAAACCATTCACTTTGGTACTGTCAAAGACAAGGATCATAATTGTTCTCACACAATTCCTACTGTACCATATAATTTCTACAATTTATATTGAGAAATATAAGTCATAGAAACTAGAAAACAAGCAAACTATGCAATGAAAACCGAATCTGGCAGAAACAGAACAGTCTGTAATGATCTGAACACCAACCATACTTCTGCTACTCCAAAAATTCTGAAATAAATTGGTGGACGTGAGGAATTTGTCTATTAATCTTCTGAAAAAAGAATCAACTCAATTACACTCTTCTGTAAAAAATGGAAGCTAATCTCGTGAGCGCAAAGTTTCTGTTTTTTACAGCAAGATCACATAACTTTCACCCAAGTCTTCCCAAAGGTCTTACTTGGCACTTTATTGAAACAAAATCTATAATACATGATTAATATAGTAGCTTAATCATGATAACACACAAAAACAGTAAGGGTAAATATTGGGTTGTCTCCCAACAAGCGCTTTTCTTTAATGCCTTTTAGCTAGACATGATGATTTCAATGATGCTCACATAAAAGATAAGAATTGGAACATAAAGAGAGCATCATGAAGAATATGATTAGCACATTTAAACCTAACCTACTGCTACCTCTTGAGCACTGCGTTGGTTTTCCCTTGAAGAGGAAAGGATGGTGCAGTAAAGCAGCGTAAGTATTTCCCTCAGTTTTTGAGAACCAAGGTATCTATCCAGTAGGAGACCACGCGCGAGTCACCTCGTACCTACACAAACAAATAAGAACCTCGCAACCAACACGATAAAGGGGTTGTCAATCCCTTCACGTCCACTTGCAAGAGTGAGATCCGATAGAGATGATAATAATAAGATAAGTATTTTTGGTATTTTTATGATATAGATTGGAAGTAAAGATTGCAAAATAAAATAGATTATAAACTTGTATGATGGAAAATAGACCCGGGGGCCATAGGTTTCACTAGTGGCTTCTCTCAAGATAGCATAAGTATTATGGTGGGTGAACAAATTACTGTCGAGCAATTGATAGAAAAGCGAATAATTATGAGAATATCTAGGCATGATCATATATATATAGGCATCATGTCCGTGACAAGTAGACCGACTCCTGCCTGCATCTACTACTATTACTCCACACATCGACCGCTATCCAACATGCATCTAGAGTATTAAGTTCATAAGAACAGAGTAACGCCTTAAGCAAGATGACATGATGTAGAGCGATAAACTAATGCAATATGATGTAAACCCCGTCTTTTTATCCTCGATGGCAACAATACAATACGTGTCGTTTCCCTTTCTGTCACTGGGATCGAGCACCGCAAGATTGAACCCAAAGCTAAGCACTTATACCATTGCAAGAAAGATCAATCTAGTAGGCCAAACCAAACTGATAATTCTAAGAGACTTGCAAAGATAAACTAATCATACATAAAATAATTTAGAAAAGATTCAAATATTGTTCATAGATAAACTTGATCATAAACCCACAATTCATCGGATCTCGACAAACACACCACAAAAAGAAGAGTTACATCGAATAGATCTCCAAGAGAATCGAGGAGAACTTTGTATTGAGATCCAAAGAGAGAGAAGAAGCCACTAGCTACTAGCTATGGACCCGAAGGACTGAAGTAAACTACTCACACATCATTGGAGGGGCCATGGAGTTGATGTAGAGGCCCTCCGTGATCAATGCCCCCTCCGGCGGAGCTCCGGAAAAGGCCCCAAGCTGAGATCTCTTGAGTACAGAAGGTTGCGGCGGTGGAAATAGGGTTTCGTGGTGCTCCTGGATGTTTGCGGGGTATGTGAACATATATAGGAAGAAGAAGTAGGTCAGTGGAGCTACGAGGGGCCCACGAGGGGGAGGGCACGCGCGCCCAGGGGGGTAGGCGCGCCCCCGGCCTCGTGGCCGCCTCGTTGATTGCTTGACGTCCACTCCAAGTCCTCTGGATCACGTTTGTTCCAAAAAATCACGTTCCCGAAGGTTTCATTCCGTTTGGACTCCGTTTGATATTCCTTTTCTACGAAACACTGAAATAGGCAAAAAAACAACAATTTGGGCTGGGCCTCCGGTTAATAGGTTAGTCCCAAAAATAATATAAAAGTGTAAAATAAAGCCCAGTAACATCCAAAACAGATAATATAATAGTATGAAACAATAAAAATTATAGATACATTGGAGACGTATCAGCATCCCCAAGCTTAATTCCTGCTGGTCCTCCAGTACGTAAATGATAAAAACAGAATTTTTGATGTGGAATGCTTTCTAGAATATTCTTCAATGTATTTTTCAATATTGTGGCATGAATGTTCAGATCCGAAAGATTCAAGATAAAAGTTTATTGTTGACATAAAAATAGTAATACTCCAAGTATGCTAATCAAGCAATTATGTCTTATCAAAATACCATAGCCAAAGAAAACTTATCCCTACAAAGTCATATAGTTTGGCCATGCTTCATTTTCGTCACACAAAATGCTCTCATCATGCACAACCCCGATGACAAGCCAAGCAATTGTTTAATACTTAGCTTTTTCAAACTCTTTCAACTTTTATGCAATATATGAGCGTGAGCCATGGACATAGCACTATGGGTGGAATAGAATATGATGATTGAGGTTGTATGAGAAGACAAAAAGGGAGAAAGTCTCACATTGACGCGGATAATCAATGGGCTATGGAGATGCCCACCGATTGATGTCAATGCAAGGAGTAGGGATTGCCATGCAACAGATGCACTAGACCTATAAATATATGAAAGCTCATCAAAGAAACTAAGTGGGTGTGCATCCAACTCGCTTGCTCACGAAGACCTAGGGCATTTGAGGAAGCCCATCATTGGAATATACAAGCCAAGTTCTATAATGAAAAATTCCCACTATTATATGAAAGTGACAAAATAAGAGACTCTCTATTATGAAGATCATGGTGCTACTTTGAAGCACAAGTGTGGAAAAAAGGATAGTAACATTGTCCCTTTTCTCTTTTTCTCTCATTTATTTATTTATTTATTTTTATTTGGGCCTTCTTTTTTGGCCTTTTTTCTTCCTTTTTTTCTTTTTCGTCCGGAGTCTCATCCCGACTTGTGGGGGAATCATAGTCTCTATCGTCCTTTCCTCACATGGGACAATGCTCTAATGATGATCATCACACTTTTATTTTCTTACAACTCAAGAATTACAACTCGATACTTAGAACAAAATATGACTCTATGTGAATGCCTCCCGTGGTGTACCGGGATTGCGGTGAATCAAGAGTGACATGTATGAAAAAAATTATGAACGGTGGCTTTGCCACAAATACGATGTCAACTACATGATCATGCAAAGCAATATGAAAATGATGATGCATGTCATAATAAATGGAACGGTGGAAAGTTGCATGGCAATATATCTCGGAATGGCTATGGAAATGCCATAATAGGTAGTGAGGGAGTCCTGGATTAGGGGGTCTCCGGACAGCTGGACTATCTCCATTGGCCGGACTGTTAGACTATGAAGATACAAGATTGAAGACTTCGTCTTGTGTTCGGATGGGACTCTACTTGGCGTGGAAGTCAAGCTAGGCAATACGTATATGGATATCTCCTCCTTTGTAACCGACCTTGTGTAACCCTAACCCTCTTTGGTGTCTATATAAACCGAAGGGTTTTAGTCCGTAGGACAACAATCACAACATACAATCATACCATAGGCTAGCTTCTAGGGTTTAGCCTCTCTGATCTCGTGGTAGATCTACCCTTGTAACATCCATATCTTCAATATTAATCAAGCAGGTCGTAGGGTTTTACCTCCATCAAGAGGGCCTGAACCTGGGTAAAACTTCGTGTCCCTTGCCTCTTGTTACCATCCGGCCTAGACGTAGAGTTCGAGACCCCCTACCCGAGATCCGCCGGTTTTGACACCGACATTGGTGCTTTCATTGAGAGTTCCTCTGTGTCGTCGCTGTTAGGCTTGATGGTTCCTACTATCATCGATAGCGATGTGGTCCAGGGTGAGACTTTTCTTCCCGGACAGATCTTCGTATTCGGCGGCTTTGCACTGCGGGCTAATTCACTTGGCCATCTGGAGCAGATTGAAATCTACGCCCCTGGCCATCAGGTCAGATTTGGAAGTTTGAATTACACGGCCAACATCCGTGGGGACTTGATCTTCGACGGATTCGAGCCATAGTCGGGCGCGCCGCACTGACGCGATGGGTATGACCTAGCTCTGCCATCGGACGGTACCCCAGAGGCCTGTTGGGGAACGTAGCAGAATTTTAAAAAAATTCTACACATCACCAAGATCAATCTATGGAGTCATCTAGCAACGAGGGAGAGAGGAGTGCATCTACATACCCTTGTAGATCGCGTGCGGAAGCGTTCAAGAGAACGGGGTTGATGGAGTCGTACTCGACGTGATCCAAATCACCGATGACCAAGTGCCGAATGGACGGCACCTCCGCGTTCAACACACGTACGGTTGGGAAGACGTCTCCTCCAACTTGATCCAGCAAGGGGGAAGGAGAGGTTGATGAAGATCCAGCAGCACGACGGCGTGGTGGTGGAAGCAACGGTGATCTCGGCAGGGCTTCGCCAAGCGCAGGGAGACGGAGGAGTGTCACGGGAGGGAGAGGGAGAGGCTAGGGGCTTGGGTGCGGCTGCCCTCCCTCCCCCCACTATATATAGGGTGCCTGGGGGGGCGCCAGCCCTAGGAGATCCATTCTCCTAGGGGGCGGCGGCCAAAGGGGGTGCCTTGCCCCCCAAGGCAAGGGTGGCGCCCCCCACCCCTAGGGTTTCCAACCCTAGGCGCATGGGAGGCCCAAGGGGGGCGCACCAGCCCACTAGGGGCTGGTTCCCCTCCCACTTCAGCCCATGGGGCCCTCCGGGATAGGTGGCCCCACCCGGTGGACCTCCGGGACCCTTCTGATGGTCCCGGTACAATACCGATTACCCCCGAAACTTTCTCGATGGCCGGAACTTGACTTCCTATATATAAATCTTCACCTTCGTACCATTCCGGAACTCCTCGTGACGTCCAGGATCTCATCCGGGACTCCGAACAACTTTCGGGTTACGGTATGCTAATATCTCTACAACCCTAGCGTCACCGAACCTTAAGTGTGTAGACCCTACGGGTTCGGGAGACATGCAGACATGACCGAGACGCTTCTCCGGTCAATAAACAACAACGGGATCTAGATACCCATGTTGGCTCCCACATGATCCACGATGATCTCATCGGATGAACCACGATGTCAAGGATTCAATCAATCCTTATACAATTCCCTTTGTCAATCGGTACGTTACTTGCCTGAGACTCGATCGTCGGTATCCCAATACCTAGTTCAATCTCGTTACCGGCAAGTCACTTTACTCGTGCCGTAATGCATGATCCCGTGATCAACCACTTGGTCATATTGAGCTCATTATGATGATGCATTACTGAGTGGGCCCAGAGATACCTCTCTATCATACGGAGTGACAAATCCCAGTCGCGATTCGTGCCAACCCAACAGACACTTTCGGAGATACCTGTAATGTACCTTTATAGTCACCCAGTTACGTTGTGACGTTTGGCACACCCAAGGCACTCCTACGGTATCTGGGAGTTGCACAATCTCATGGTCTAAGGAAATGATACTTGAAATTCAGAAAAGCTACAGCAAACGAACTACACGATCTTTGAGCTAAGCTTAGGATTGGGTCTTGTCCATCACATCATTCTCCTAATGATGTGATCCCGTTATCAATGACATCCAATGTCCATAGTCAGGAAACCATGACTATCCTTTGATCAACGAGCTAGTCAACTAGAGGCTCACTAGGGACGTGTTGTGGTCTATGTATTCACACATGTATTTCGATTTCCGGATAACACAATTATAGCATGAACAATAGACAATTATCATGAACAAAGAAATATAATAATAACCATTTTATCATTGCCTCTAGGGCATATTTCCAACAGTCTCCCACTTGCACTAGAGTCAATAGTCTAGTTACATTGTGATGTACCGAACACCCATGCAGTTCTGGTGTTGATCATGTTTTGCTCTAGGGAGAGGTTTAGTCAACGGATCTGCCACATTCAGGTCCGTATGTACTTTACAAATCTCTATGTCTCCATTTTGAACACTTTCACGATTGGAGTTGAAGCGACGCTTGATATGCCTGGTCTTCCTGTGAAACCTGGGCTCCTTGGCAAGGGCAATAGCTCCAGTGTTGTCACAGAAGAGAGTCATCGGGCCCGACGCATTGGGTATGACTCCTAGATCGGTAATGAACTCCTTCACCCAGACTGCTTCTTGTGCTGCCTCCGAGGCTGCCATGTACTCCGCTTCACATGTAGATCCTGCCACAACGCTTTGCTTGCAACTGCACCAGCTTACTGCCCACCATTCAAAATATACACGTATCCGGTTTGTGACTTAGAGTCATCCAGATCTGTGTCGAAGCTAGCATCGACGTAACCCTTTACGACGAGCTCTTCATCACCTCCATACACGAGAAACATGTCCTTAGTCCTTTTCAGGTGCTTCAGGATATTCTTGACCGCTATCCAGTGTTCCATGCCGGGATTACTTTGGTACCTTCCTACCAAACTTACGGCAAGGTTTACATCAGGTCTGGTACACAGCATAGCATACATGATAGACCCTATGGCCGAGGCATAGGGGACAACACTCATATTTTCTCTATCTTCTATCATGGTCGGGCATTGAGCCGTGCTCAATCTCGTACCTTGCAATACAGGCAAGAACCCCTTCTTTGACTGATCCATTTTGAACTTCTTCAATATCTTGTCAAGGTACGTACTCTGTGAAAGACCAATGAGGCGTCTCGATCTATCTCTATAGATCTTGATGCCTAATATATAAGCAGCTTCTCCAAGGTCCTTCATTGAAAAACACTTGTTATGCTTTCCAAGAATTCTATATCATTTCCCATCAACAGTATGTCATCCACATACAATATGAGAAATGCTACAGAGCTCCCACTCACTTTCTTGTAAATGCAGGCTTCTCCATAAGTCTGTGTAAACCCAAACGCTTTGATCATCTCATCAAAACGAATGTTCCAACTCCGAGATGCTTGCACCAGCCCATAAATCGAGCGTTGGAGCTTGCACACCTTGTCAGCATTCTTAGGATCGACAAAACCTTCCGGCTGCATCATATACAATTCTTCCTTAAGGAAACCATTAAGGAATGTCGTTTTGACGTCCATTTGCCATATTTCATAATCATAGAATGCGACAATTGCTAACATGATTCGGACGGTCTTCAGCTTCGCTACGGGTGAGAAAGTCTCATCGTAGTCAACCCCTTGAACTTGTCGATAACCCTTAGCGACAAGCCGAGCTTTATAGATGGTCACATTACCATCCGCGTCTGTCTTCTTCTTAAAGATCCATTTATTTTCTATGGCTCGCCAATCAATGGGCAAGTCAGTCAAAGTCCACACTTTGTTTTCATAAATGGATCCTATCTCGGATTTCATGGCTTCCAGCCACTTGTCGGAATCTGGGCCCGCCATCGCTTCTTCATAGTTCGAAGGTTCATCGTTGTCTAACAACATGATTTCCAAGACAGGGTTGCCGTACCACTCTGGTGCGGAACGTGTCCTCGTGGACCTACAAAGTTCAGTAGTAACTTGATCTGAAGTTTCATGATCATCATCATTAACTTCCTCTCTAGTCGGTGCAGGCACCTCAGGAACATTTTCTTGAGCTGCGCCACTTACCGGTTCAAGAGGTAATACTTCATCAAGTTCTACTTTCCTCCCACTTATTTCTTTCGAGAGAAACTCTTTCTCTAAAAAGGACCCATTGTTGGCAACAAAGATCTTGCCTTCGGATCTGAGGTAGAAGGTATACCCAACAGTTTCTTTAGGGTATCCTATGAAGACGCATTTTTCCGACTTGGGTTCGAGCTTTTCAGGTTGAAGTTTCTTGACATAAGCATTGCATCCCCAAACTTTTAGAAACAACGGCTTAGGTTTCTTCCCAAACCATAATTCATACGGTGTCGTCTCAACGGATTTCGACGGAGCCCTATTTAAAGTGAATGCAGCAGTCTCTAAAGCATAGCCCCAAAATGATAGCGGTAAATCGGTAAGAGACATCATAGATCGCACCATATCCAATAGAGTGCGATTACAACGTTCGAACACACCATTACGCTGAGGTGTTCTAGGCGGCGTGAGTTGTGAAACTATTCCACATTTTCTTAAGTGTGTGCCAAATTCGTGACTCAAGTATTCTCCCCCACGATCTGATCGCAAGAACTTGATTTTCTTGTCACATTGATTCTCAACCTCACTCTAAAATTCCTTGAACTTTTCAAAGGTCTCAGACTTGTGTTTCATTAAGTAGACATACCCATATCTACTCAAGTCATCAGTGAGGGTGAGAACATAACGATAGCCACCACGAGCCTCAACACTCATTGGACCGCACACATCAGTATGTATGATTTCCAATAAGTTGGTTGCTCGCTCCATTGTTCCTGAGAACAGAGTCTTGGTCATTTTACCCATGAGGCATGGTTCACACGTGTCAAATGATTCGTAATCAAGAGACTCTAAAAGTCCATCTGCATGGAGCTTCTTCATGCATTTGACACCTATGTGACCAAGGCGGCAGTGCGACAAGTATGTGGGACTATCATTATCAACCTTACATCTTTTGGTATTCACACTATGAATATGTGTAGCATTACGCTCAAGATTCATTAAGAATAAACCATTCACCAATGGAGCATGACCATAAAACATATCTCTCATATAAATAGAATAACCATTATTCTCGGATTTAAATGAGTAGCCATCTCGAATTAAACGAGATCCTGATACAATGTTCATGCTCAAAGATGGCACTAAATAACAATTATTGAGGTTTAAAACTAATCCCGTAGGTAAATGTAGAGGCAGCGTGCCGACGGTGATCACATCGACCTTGGAACCATTCCTGACGCGCATCGTTACCTCGTCCTTCGCCAGTCTCCGCTTATTCTGCAGCTCCTGCTTTCAGTTACAAATGTGAGCAACCGCACCGGTATCAAATACCCAGGAGCTACTATGAGTACTGGTAAGGTATACATCAATTACATGTATATCACATATACCTTTAGTGTTGCCGGCCTTCTTGTCCGCTAAGTATTTGGGGCAGTTCCGCTTCCAGTGACCACTTCCCTTGCAATAAAAACACTCAGTCTCGGGCTTGGGTCCATTCTTTGGCTTCTTCCCGGCAGCTTGCTTACCGGGCGCGGCAACTCCCTTGCCGTCCCTCTTGAAGTTCTTCTTACCCTTGCCTTTCTTGAACTTAGTGGTTTTATTCACCATCAACACTTGATGTTCCTTTTTGATTTCCACCTCTGCTGATTTCAGCATTAAATACACCTCAGGAATGGTCTTTTCCATCCCCTGCATATTGGAGTTCATCACAAAGCTCTTGTAGCTTGGTGGAAGCGACTGAAGGATTCTGTCAATGACCGCGTCATCCGGGAGATTAACTCCCAGCTGAGTCAAGCGGTTATGCAACCCAGACATTCTGAGTATGTGCTCACTGACAGAACTATTTTCCTCCATGTTACAGCTGAAGAACTTGTCAGAGACTTCATATCTCTCGACCCAGGCATGAGCTTGAAAAACCATTTTCAGCTCTTCGAACATCTCATATGCTCCGTGTCTCTCAAAACGCTTTTGGAGCCCCGGTTCTAAGCTGTAAAGCATGCCGCACTGAACGAGGGAGTAATCATCAGCACGTGACTGCCAAGCATTCATAATGTCTTGGTTCTCTGGGACAGGTGCGTCACCTAGCGATGCTTCTAGGACATAATATTTCTTGGCAGCTATGAGGATGATCCTCAGGTTCCGGACCCAGTCTGTATAGTTGCTGCCATCGTCTTTCAGTTTGGTTTTCTCTAGGAACGCATTGAAGTTGAGGACAACATGGGCCATTTGATCTACAAGACATATTGTAAAGCTTTTAGACTAAGTTCATGATAATTAAGTTCATCTAATCAAATTACTCAATGAACTCCCACTCAGATAGACATCCCTCTAGTCATTTAAGTGAAACATGATCCGAGTTAACTAGGCCGTGTCCGATCATCACGTGAGACGGATTAGCCAACATCGGTGAACATCTTCATGTTGATCGTATCTCTTATACGACTCATGCTCGACCTTTCGGTCTTCCGTGTTCCGAGGCCATGTCTGTACATGCTAGGCTCGTCAAGTCAACCTAAGTGTATTGTGTGTGTAAATCTGGCTTACACCCGTTGTATTCGAATGTTAGAATCTATCACACCCGATCATCACATGGTGCTTCGAAACAACGAACCTTCACAACAGTGCACAGTTAGGGGGAACACTTTCTTGAAATTATTACGAGGGATCATCTTATTTAGGCTACCGCCGTTCTAAGAAAATAAGATGTAAAACATGATAAACATCACATGCAATCAAATAGTGACAAGATATGGCCAATATCATTTGCTCCTTTTGATCTCCATCTTCGGGGCTCCATGATCATTGTTGTCACCGGCATGACACCATGATCTCCATCATCGTGTCTTCTTGAAGTTGTCTCGTCATCTATTACTTCTACTACTATGGCTAACACTTTAGCAATAAAGTAAAGTAATTACATGACGTTTATGTTGACACGCAGGTCATAAATAAATAAAGACAACTCCTATGGCTCCTGCCGGTTGTCATACTCATCGACATGCAAGTCGTGATTCCTATTACAAGAACATGATCATCTCATACATCACATATATCATTCATCACATCCTTTGGCCATATCACATCACAAAACACTTGGTGCAAAAACAAGTTAGACGTCCTCTAATTGTTGTTGCAAGTTTTTACGTGGCTGCTATAGGTTTCTAGCAAGAACGTTTCTTACCTATGCCAAAACCACAACATGAATTGCCAATTTCTATTTACCCTTCATAAGGACCCTGTTCATCGAATCCGATCCGACTAAAGTGGGAGAGACAGACACCCGCCAGCCACCTTATGCAACTAGTGCATGTCAGTCGGTGGAACCAGTCTCACGTAAGCGTACGTGTAAGGTTGATCCGGGCCGCTTCATCCCACGATGCCGCCGAATCAAGATAAGACTAGTAACGCCAAGCAAATTGACAATATCGACGCCCACAACTGCTTTGTGTTCTACTCGTGCATAGTAACTACGCATAGACCTAGCTCATGGTGCCACTGTTGGGGAACGTAGCAGAATTTTAAAAAATTTCTACGCATAACCAAGATCAATCTATGGAGTCATCTAGCAACGAGGGAGAGAGGAGTGCATCTACATACCCTTGTAGATCACGCGCGGAAGCATTCAAGAGAATGGGGTTGATGGAGTCGTACTCGACGTGATCCAAATCACCAATGACCAAGTGCTGAACGGATGGCACCTCCGCATTCAACACACGTACGGTTGGGAAGACGTCTCCTCCAACTTGATCCAGCAAGGGGGAAGGAGAGGTTGATGAAGATCCAGCAGCACGATGGCGTGGTGGTGGAAGCAACGGTGATCTCGGCAGGGCTTAGCCAAGCGCAGGGAGACGGAGGAGTGTCACGGGAGGGAGAGGGAGAGGCCAGGGGCTTGGATGCGGCTGCCCTCCCTCCCCCACTATATATAGGGTGCCTAGGGGGGCGCCGGCCCTAGGAGATCCAATCTGCTAGGGGGGCGGCGGCCAAAGGGGGTGCCTTGCCCCCCAAGGCAAGGGTGGCGCCCCCCACCCTAGGGTTTCCAACCCTAGGCGCAGGGGGAGGCCCAAGGGGGGCGCACCAGCCCACTAGGGGCTGGTTCCCCTCCCACTTCAGCCCATGGGGCCCTCCGGGATAGGTGGCCCCACCCGGTGGACCTCCGGGACCCTTCCGGTGGTCCCGGTACAATACCGATTACCCCCAAAACTTTCCCGATGGCCGAAACTTGACTTCCTATATATAAATCTTCACCTCCGGACCATTCTGGAACTCCTCGTGATGTCCAGGATCTCATCCGGGACTCTGAACAACTTTCAGGTTACCGTATGCTAATATCTCTACAACCCTAGCGTCACCGAACCTTAAGTGTGTAGACCCTACGGGTTCGGGAGACATGCAGACATGACCGAGACGCTTCTCCGGTCAATAACCAACAGTGGGATCTGGATACCCATGTTGGCTCCCACATGCTCCATGATGATCTCATCGGATGAACCACGATGTCGAGGATTCAATCAATCCGTATACAATTCCCTTTGTCAATCGGTATGTTACTTGCCCGAGACTCGATCGTCGGTATCCCAATACCTAGTTCAATCTCGTCACCGGCAAGTCACTTTACTCGTGCCGTAATGCATGATCCCGTGATCAACCACTTGGTCACATTGAGCTCATTATGATGATGCATTACTGAGTGGGCCCAGAGATACCTCTCCGTCATACGGAGTGACAAATCCCAGTCTCGATTCGTGCCAACCCAACAGACACTTTCGGAGATACCTGTAATGTACCTTTATAGTCACCCCAGTTATGTTGTGACGTTTGGCACACCCAAGGCACTCCTACGGTATCCGGGAGTTGCACAATCTCATGGTCTAAGGAAATGATACTACACGATCTTTGAGCTAAGCTTAGGATTGGGTCTTGTCCATCACATCATTCTCCTAATGATGTGATCCCGTTATCAATGACATCCAATGTCCATAGTCAGGAAACCATGACTATCCTTTGATCAACGAGCTAGTCAACTAGAGGCTCACTAGGGACATGTTGTGGTCTATGTATTCACACATGTATTACGATTTTCGGATAACACAATTATAGCATGAACAATAGACAATTCTCATGAACAAAGAAATATAATAATAACCATTTTATCATTGCCTCTAGGGCATATTTCCAACAAGGCCGCGCCCGCATCAGCTCCGACCCTTAGCTCGGAGCCAGCTGCGCCAATCGAGGACGGGTGGCTAGACACCGCCTCAGGGGCTGCAGTCTTGACGGCGATCGAGCCAAACACCAGCATAATCCTCTACGCAGCCCGTGACTCCAAGGTGCCGGACTCTCCTCCGGACCCCGAACCATCCGCGCCCCTTCCAATCGAATCTGATTGGGCGCTGATCATGGAATTCACCGCTGCGGATATCTTTCAGCACTCGCCCTTCGGCGACATTCTGAATTCACTAAGGTCTCTCTCTTTGTCAGGAGAGCCTTGGCCGGATTATGGCCAATAGGACTGGGATGCGGACGACGAAGAAATTCGACGCCCACCCACCACCCACTTTGTAGCCACTATCGATGATTTAACCGACATGCTCGACTTCGACTCCGAAGACATCGACGGTATGGACGACGATGTAGGAGACGAACATGAACCAGCACCTATAGGGCACTGGAAAGCCACCTTGTTGTATGACATATACATGGTGGATACACCCAATGAAGGCAACGGCGACGAGACATCGGAGGATGACCCCTCCAAGAAGCAACCCAAGCGCCGACGTCAGCGGCGCCGCTCTAAGTCCCGCCAAAGCAAAAGTGGTGATACCGGCACAGGAGATAATAACACTCCGGATAGCGCCGAAGACAACAAAAATCCCCTCCAGCAAGAGTTAGATCAGGAGGATGAAGGAGCCAGCTCTCCTGAGAGAGCGGCTGGCGGAGAGGAGGAGGATGACAATTACATGCCCCCCTCTGAAGACGAGGCAAGCCTCGGCGACGATGAATTCGCCGTACCCGAGGATCCCGTCGAACAAGAGCGCTTCAAGCACAGGCTTATGGCCACGACAAATAGCCTGAAGAAAAAGCAGCAGCAACTTCAAGCTGATCAAGATCTGCTAGCTGACAAATGGACTGAAGTCCCCGCGGCTGAGGAATATAAACTCGATCGTCCCTCCAAGAGTTACCCAAGACGCAGGTTACTACCCCGACTGGAGGAAGAAGCGTATGATATGGCTGATCGGCCACCTCGTGGCCGCGATAGAGAGGCATTCCAGCCAAAAACTCAGCCTCCACCCCAACGCCATCCAAATAAAAAGGCATGAGGAGATACGCCAGACCTGCGAGACATATCGGATGTCGGCGTACAAAAAGAGGGGTACACTTTTTGTACCCCTATAACTGTGCACGGGCAGTCTGAGCCACGGGCACCACCACACCAAGCAAGGCAAGGGAGGTGAGCGAGGGTAAGACCGAAGCTCAAGAGAACTACGACGCCAAGGCCAAGACCACGAAGAGCAAAGGGGACGAAGAGGACTCCCCCCGGCAAGATCCTTGCCGGGAGACAGTTCTAGCAGCCCCGGCAAGACCCTTGCCGCGGCGACTCGTCCCGCGCCTACGGAGCGAATCACCCTTGAGTCCACTGCCCCCGAAGGGCAAGGATTCGGGAGACATCCCCGTGGCGGCATGCAGATCTTCGTGAAGACATTCAAGATCAGATACGCACTAAGGAGACGACAACCCTTGGCGGGATCCCAGCCGAGGAAGACCACAAGGCCCCCTGCAAGCGCCTTGCCGGGGATGACAGCAGGCGCCTCGGCAAGACCCTTGCCGGAGCCCCGGCAAGGCCCTTGTCGAGGACACCCGCAGGGCCACCATCAGGCCCACGTCGACTAAACCTCCACCACCGCATGCATGCAACTGCCGACCCAACCAGCTAGGCAGGCACCTGCGTGGCGGCATGCAGATCTTCGTGAAGACCCACCACTACGCCACCTCAGCTGCCTGCCTACCTACGTGGCATCACAGGCGTCGCTGGCCAGGGCGCATGTCGACACAAGAAGGAGCGGCGACGGACGAGACATGTTTCTCCCCCGTCCCCGATAAAGCAAGGACACCTAAGCAAGACACATTAAATGCGCCTTGTCATGTAATGCGAGGGATAACCTCGCATAACTGTACCCTTTCCACCTCCTGTGTGCCACTATGGCAACCCCTTTTTCTATAAAAGGAGGTCCGAGGCGATCAGGAGAGGGATTCGGCTTTTGGAGCTCCTCACGCCCCATAGCTGGCTCAAGAACATAGATATACGATCCACCAAAGCAGGAGTAGGGTTTTATGCATCCTCGCGGCCTGAACCTGGATAAACGAACCGTGTGCTACCTGTTAGATCCGCTCTTCTCACGACCCCGCGCCTCGCCAACCGTAGTAGGGATTCTTGTGATCCCATAGGTGTCGTTCCCGCCGACATCTCTGGCGCGCCCCCGAGGACACCCGCAGGGCCACCATCAGGCCCATGCCGACTAAACCTCCACCACCGCATGCATGCAGCTGCCGACCCAACCAGCTGGGCAGGCACCTGCGTGGCGGCATGCAGATCTTCGTGAAGACCCACCACTGCGCCACCTCAGCTGTCTGCCTACCTACGTGGCATCACAGGCGTCACTGGCCAGGGCGTGTGTCGACACAAGAAGGAGCGGCGACGGACGAGACAGGTTTCTCCCCCGTCCCCGATAAAGCAAGGACACCTAAGCAAGACGCATTAAATGCGCCTTGTCATGTAATGCGAGGGATAACCTCGCATCACTGTACCCTTTCCACCTCCTGTGTGCCACTGTGGCAACCCCTTTTTCTATAAAAGGAGGCCCGAGGCGACCAGGAGAGGGATTCGGCTTTTTGGAGCTCCTCACACCCCATAGCTAGCTCAAGAACACAGATATACGATCCACCAAAGCAGGAGTAGGGTTTTACGCATCCTCGCGCCCCGAACCTGGATAAACGAACCGTGTGCTACCTGTTAGATCCGCTCTTCTCATGACCCCGTGCCCCGCCAACCGTAGTAGGGATTCTTGTGATCCCATAGGTGTCATTCCCACCGACATCTCTAGGGTGCGCCAGGTAGGGGGCGCAGTTGTGAGAATCGACTCTAGCAATCAGCCCAGCACCCCTTCATCTTCGTGGCTCTTGGAGAGGGAAGGAGGCCGGAAGATCAGCGCTCGAGCGACTACAAACAGAAGCTAAGTTGCACTGAACCCTTATTTGTTCTATCCTTTTTATATGAGGTTATTCCCCCCGGAGATGTCATGCCTTTGTATGAGAAACCTGCACGCCAGGGGGCTCTCCCATGACCGGCAACGCCCTTGCTCTGTTTCGAGTCCGCTCAACAGCTCAAGCGGCTGCGTCGAGGATGGCAGAGTAGCCTTTCATGATCAACAACGCTCTCGATTCTGACTCGAGTCAAGCTCGACAGTTCGAGCGGCTGCGTTCAGAACGGAAAGGTGGCTCGTCCGGCAGCATGCGTACCCAGCAGGCCCATGGGGATCCGTCCCCAAAACGCCGCTAGGGGCTTCCGCGCCGGCGAGCCTACCCAATCGACGTAGGGCGCGCATACAAAGAGGAATTGAACAGGGAAATAACGTGCATGAAATTAAAAGTACTACAAAGTTATATTACATCACATCATTGCTGCAGTTCTAACTAAAGATGAAATTTGTCTTGGTCGTGAACCTGTAGCAGCGGTGAAGAACGGGATGCCTAATCCCGTCGCTGGCCTTCCACCCTCTTGATTTCGTGGATGCTGCTGATGATAGGCTTGATGCGCTCCTTGAGCACCGTGAGGTCAATACCGTCTGGCAAGCTATCCATCGTGGCACCGAAGTCGAGGTCAGGGTTCCAGTACGCCATCTTGGTGAGGACCTTGGTCATGACCCCCCGGCAAAGTCGCCAGGCTTCCCCGGCCAACGTGTCCACTCTGCTGGAGTGAAGATAAGCCAAGGCTCCAAGGATGCCCTCGAAGAACAGAGTCAGCTTGGTGTTGACGGTCCCGCTGCGCTCAAGGGTCACGTTTGGCATCCCCATGGTGGCCAACTGTGAGGTGACCCTGCCGGTGACGTCCTCCAGACGGCTGATCCATTTGTTCTCGCGCGCCACATAATCCTAGTGGGAGGCGGCCTCGTTCGCCCGCAGCTGCTTCTCCTCCTCCAGACTCATGGTCAAGGTCTCCTCCCGAGCCCTGCTCTCCGACAACATCTTCTCGAGATCCCCCAGCTTCAGCTTGAGATCTCTGACGGAGTTTTGCGCTTCGGAGAGCTCCCCAGCCCTGCTGATGACCGCTCCTTGCGCCTCCACCAAGGCGCTGTTGAGCGTGCTCTTCTCGTTGGATAGCTTGAGGGCCTGCTCCTTCAGCTCATCCCGCTCCACCTCCAACTCCCTTACTTTGCCGGCATGGGCTGGGGCCTGGGCATCGAGTGCCTCCTTGTGCCTCTGCTCCAGCTCGCGAGTCCGCCGCGCAACAAGGGCCTCGAGCTCCTCATCCTTGCCACGGAGCGCTGCGGCAAACTTTGCCTCACGCACGGTGAGGTCCTCTTCCTAGAAATCTAGTGCGGCTTGATGCTGGTTCCGGACGGCCTCGGCCGCGGCAGCCAAGTTCGCCGCCTGTTCCTGGGCCTTCTCGATGTCAGCCATCTTCATGGTGAGCTCGACATTGTGCTTGGCCAATTCCTCCTGAAAGGCCCTCTGCTCCTTGCGAGTCTGGTGGAACTAGGTCTGCGTCTCAGCAACGCGCGCCATGAAATCCACCTCTGCCTGGTCCACCGTTGCCGTCCTGGACTTAACCTTGTCCAGACGGACACAGTAGAGCGCCTGGAGTTTTTGGAAGTTGGCCCCCATAGCGCGGAAAAGCTGCTCTTCTGGAGAACCATCACCGCCAATGCCCGGCTCAGCGACAACCTCGAGCCCGGTGGCGGCAAGCACCTCGCCGTCAAAGACTTCCCCTTCGGCGGGCGCTCGGGAACTTGACGCCCTTGGGAGATGGACGAAAAGATCGTCGCCCACCTTCAGATATCTGCCGGGGCCCGAGGTTGAGGAGGAGGGAGGCTGATCATCAACCACCTCTTCCTCGGCAGTGGCCTTGCCGGCTTCCCCGGCAGGCCCACCGTTGGTGCCCTCGGCAGAAGCCTCGTCGGTCGCCTTGGCGGCCCCCGCAGCGGTGTCCTTGGTAGCATCCTTGGTGGCCTCGTCAGCGGCGACCTCGTCAGCATCCCTGGCGGCCTCCTCAGCAATGTTCCCAACAACAGTATCCACGTCCTCCATACCTATTGAAGGAGGGCCTGGGTAGTTATGGGAGCATTGAAGCCAAGAAAAAGAATAAGGGAAAAACAGAGACGGAGGACAGGCGACTCACCAGTGCCAGGCTGTGAAGCAGATGTCCCCTCCCCGCCAGCATCCGGCGCCGTGGCAGAGTCACCAGCGCCCAAGTTCCCCTCTTCCTCCATGGGTGTGGGCTCCGTGCTTGATGCCCTTGCCGGGGACACCCCTCGTGGCGGCGTAGTCGATGGGGGTGGTGTGTTGGGGGTAGCCCTCTGTGGCTCCTCATGCTGCCGCTCCCCTCCTGCAAACCCGACAAGGTCAACACCATAGCATCGAACGCCTACCACATGTCGAATAAGAGGAGGGTGACGAACTTACGCTGGGGGTTGTGCCGGGGGCTGCTGTCCGGGCTGCTCAACACCACCAGTGGCATCTTTGAAGCCCCAGCTGGGGGCTGACTGCTCACCGAGGCCTTCGCCCTCTTCACCCTCTGGGCCAACGTCGTTGCATCCCTGCAAAAGCAAAAATGGATCAAGATGAGTGACTTAATTCAGAGGAATGGAAATGGCAGGAAGGAACGGAGTACTTACTCGTCATCCACCTCCTCCTCTTCCACCACTTTCCTTTTCCTCTTCGGGCTGAGAGGCCCGAGATCAAAAGTGACCTCTGTGTCAACATCCGAGTCGACATCTGCTGGAGGAGGCAAAGACGGCGGGGTTTGTGCGCGCCCAGATGAGGAAGGGGCTGTTGTCTTCTTCTTCTCAGCGGCCTTCGTCAGCCTCTTGGCTGTCGTGGCCCTCGTGTGACGCCCAGACCCCTCCAGGGTCAATTGAGGCCGCGTAGCCCTGCCAGGCCGGACCGGCTCGCCAGAGCCAGCCCGCCGCGGGATTCACCCTCTTCCCCTGGTTGGCGTCGAGCCCGCCGCCGCGTCATCCTCCTCCGACGACTCGTCGGCCGCGTCTTCGACGAGCGGAGCTCCAGTGTCGGCGCTGCTGACCTCCCCGGAGGCTGTCGCCCACTGGGTGAGCTCCTCTTCCTCCGCAGCCGTTGCGGCCTTGTCCTCCACACCCCCGGCGCTGCCGGCCTCCATGGCAAGCTGTGCCTCCCTCGCCCTAGTGGCGATGTAGTCCACCTCTGCCTGGGTGGTGTCCATGACAAGCCACCGCTCGGCGTCAGCATTGACATACACCTCGATCAGGGTGTCAAAGAATTGCTGCACATCCACGTCCTTCGGCTCCCTCCAACTCGGGACAGGGCCGTGCGCATTACAGTCCGGCATCATGGCGATGATCTCGGACCGACATGAATTGTTGCACAACGGGACCACCCCCGCTGGCAGCTTGAAAAACGGCCCCTTGAGGGCCTTGCCAACCTTTGCGGCAGCCCTCGCGGCCTTGCCGGTCCGTTCAACCTCGCCATCGCGACCCACATCAAGCTGGAAAAGCCGCTGGCAGAAGTGGGCATGCGCCAGCATTGTGAAGTTGTGATCGAGGCCGGGGCGGAGTTGCATAATGTCAGCCGGATTCGTAAAGAGCCAAGCTGGCCTCCCCTTGTTGTGCAACGGGGCGATCCAGCGGCGAATGATGTCCGCCCCGATCATCTCAAGGGTGAGTCTGGCCCGGGTGAGCCGGAGAATCCTAGTAGTGGCAACAGTGAGCCTCCCGTCGGCGGCGTCGACATCGCTCCAATCGCTGCCACGGGCCGGCGGCACTCGGCGGACCTTGCAGAATTCCGGCGGGTTTTCATCCTCAATCCAGCACCACCGGCCACGCCATTCCTCCCACCTCTCCTTCACGGCACCGTCCGGGTACGCCCCCTTGGATCTTGGGATCCAGGTGACGCAACCAGAGATGGCACCTCCCGGCTGGATCCGAGGGAAGAAGTAATGGCG
This sequence comes from Triticum dicoccoides, assembly GCF_002162155.2. Taxonomy (NCBI): domain Eukaryota; kingdom Viridiplantae; phylum Streptophyta; class Magnoliopsida; order Poales; family Poaceae; genus Triticum; species Triticum dicoccoides. The sequence continues at coordinate 469,113,389 of NC_041390.1, forward strand.
GAAGAGCGCCGTGTTGGGCTGCACCCCGGCAAAGCCTTCGCAAAGATGCGCGAAGAAAGCCATGCACGCCACCGCATTCGGAGTAAAATACAAGAGGCGAAAGCCGAAGGTGTGCATAATGTCGCAAAAGAAATCGGAGAAAGGGGGGCATAACCCGCAAGAAAGATAATCGACGAAAAAGGGATACCGATTTGGAGCAGGATCGGCGCAAGCGGCAGGAATGACGCGCGTCGCCGGGTGTCCCGAATTCTCTCCCCCCGTCTTCGCTCCCCATAGGGGCCTGAAGGAGGCCCGGAGCTCTTGAACATCAACCGTCGACGGGAAGAAAAAGGCGGACTTCGTCCGGTCCCCCGACAGCGCGCTCTCCGGCGGCTCCACAGTCCCAACGCCCTTAGCCACCCCCTTGCCCTTGACGGGTTTGGGCGCCATGGCGACCAAGAAGTTTAGAGGGCTAAGGAAGGGGGATGGCGAAGCAACGACGGCGGGTGACGACGGAAGCTTAGGAAGGAAGGAAGAGAGGAAACGGCGGCTCTGAGATTGGAAAAGGCACGAGGAAAGAGGAGAAAGTGAGCAGCGCGCCCGCGGTTATTCCTTTTTTATGGGGGAAAACACGGGCCGCCTCCTTTCACATTAACTGTGGTGTGACGCATGCCCGCGGGAACCAATGCCACACATGCTGCCCACGTCACATGCACCTCCCCACGCCGCGCCACGCGCGGGAGTCGTGGGAAGTGCATCGCGCAAAGAATCTTACCGCGGTAAAACCGCCCCGCCTGCCCGCGCACCGTTTTTGGGCCTAGCCCAACAACGCGCTGCGCTTATGTGTGGACCAGGCCCGGGGGCTCCTGTCGGTGTACAAAAAGAGGGGTACACTTTTTGTACCCCTATAACTGTGCACGGGCAGTCTGAGCCACGGGCACCACCACACCAAGCAAGGCAAGGGAGGTGAGCCAGGGTAAGACCGAAGCTCAAGAGAACTTCGATGCCAAGGCCAAGACCACGAAGAGCAAAGGGGACGAAGCGGACTCCCCCCGGCAAGATCCTTGCCGGGAGACAGTTCTAGTAGCCCCGGCAAGACCCTTGCCGCGGCGACTCGTCCCGCGCCTACGGAGCGAATCACCCTTGAGTCCACTACCCCCAAAGGGCAAGGATTCGGGAGACATCCCCGTGGCGGCATGCAGATCTTCATGAAGACATTCAAGATCAGATACGCACTAAGGAGATGACAACCCTTGGCGAGATCCCAGCCGAGGAAGACCACAAGGCCCCCGGCAAGCGCCTTGCCGGGGATGACAGCAGGCGCCTCGGCAAGACCCTTGCCGGAGCCCCGGCAAGGCCCTTGTCGAGGACACCCGCATGGCCACCATCAGGACCACGCCGACTAAACCTCCACCACCGCATGCATGCAGCTGCCGACCCAACTAGCTAGGCAGGCATCGGAGGAGAAAGCAAAGCATTCAAGATCGATCTACGGATCACGAGGGCGCACCACTGTACGAGACGGTAAACGTCATGCCAGATACAATAAAAGCAAATCCGGCCGAGCCGAACACAGCGGACAGGACCCATACGAGCTGCGTCGCGATATAGCCCAATACAGAGGCGCCACACACCCCTTATGCTTCACAGACGAAGTAATGGAACATCAATTCCCAGAAGGTTTCAAACCTGTAAACATTCTATCATACGACGGCACAACAGATCCCGCAGTATGGATTGAGGACTTCCTCCTCCACATCCACATGGCCCGCGGTGATGACTTACATGCCATCAAATACCTCCCACTAAAACTCAAAGGACCAGCGCAGCATTGGCTTAATAGCTTGCCAGTGGACTCCATTAGCTGTTGGGAAGATCTGGAAGCCGCATTCCTCGACAACTTTCAGGGCACTTATGTGCAACCACCAGACGCCGGTGACTTGAGCCACATAATTCAGCAGCCAGAAGAGTCGGCCAGGCAATTCTGGACTCGGTTCCTTACAAAGAAAAATCAAATCGTTGACTGTCCGGATGCGGAGGCCTTAGCGGCTTTCAAGCACAACATCCGAGACGAGTGGCTAGCCCGGCACCTTGGTCAGGAAAAGCTGAAATCTATGGCAGCCCTCACGACGCTCATGACCCGCTTTTGTGCGGGAGAAGACAGCTGGTTGGCTCACAGTAACAACATATCAAAGAACCATGGTACCTCAGATACCAAGGACGGCAACAGCAGGTCACGTTGCAACAAGCATAAGCGTCGCATTAACAGCGAAAGTACTGAGGATACGACAGTCAATGCCGGATTCAAAGGCTCTAAACCCGGTCAGCGGAAAAATCCATTCAAGCAAAGTACGCCGGGTCCGTCTAGCTTGGACCGTATACTCGATCGCTCGTGTCAAATACACGGCACCACAGACAAGCCAGCCAATCACACCAATAGGGATTGTTGGGTGTTCAAGCAGGCTGGCAAGTTAATTGCCGAAAACAAGGAGAAGGGGCCGCATAGTGATGATGAGGAAGAACCCCGGCAGCCACACACTGGAGGACAGAAGAGGTTTCCCCCGCAAGTGCGGACGGTGAACATGATATATGCAACCCACATCCCCAAGAGGGAGCGGAAGTGTGCGCTCAGGGACGTATATGCGTTGGAGCCAGTCGCCCCAAAGTTCAACCCTTGGTCCTCCTGTCCGATCACCTTCGATCGCAGGGACCACCCCACTAGTATCCGTCACGGCGGATTCACCGCACTGGTCCTAGACCCAATCATTGACGGATTTCACCTCACTCGAGTCCTTATGGACGGCGGCAGCAGCCTGAACCTGCTTTATCAGGACACAGTGCAAAAAATGGGTATAGACCCCTCAAGGATCAAACCCACAAAGACGACCTTTAAGGGCATCATTCCAGGCATAGAGGCCCACTGCACAGGCTCAATTGCACTAGAAGTGGTCTTCGGATCCCCGGATAACTTCCGAAGCGAAGAGTTAATCTTCGATATAGTCCCGTTCCGTAGTGGTTATCACGCGCTGCTCGGACGAACCGCATTCGCTAGATTCAATGCGGTACCACATTATGCATACCTCAAGCTCAAGATGCCAGGACCTCGCGGAGTTATTACAGTCAATGGAAACACAGAGCGCTCTCTCCGAACAGAGGAGCACACCGCGGCCCTCGCAGCAGAAGCGCAAAGCAGCCTCTCAAGGCAATCTACCAGTTCGGTGTTTCAAAGCCCGGACACCTTCAAGCACGCTCGGGGAAATCGGCAAACAGACCGCCTGGCGCGATCTGAGCTCGCATAGCAATACAGCGGCCACCTCAATCCCAGCCCAACGGCGTTGTTCGTGCCGCGCGTACATAATTACGCATTAAAAATACCATGGGCACAAATGGGGAGGGGGAGGCACAACTATGGCACGCCCCAAAACGTGGCCTAAACCGCACCAGGGGCTTCCCGTTTGGTTATTTTTCTTTTTCTTTCAGGACTTCAATCTCTGGAAACACTGTCCGGCAGCTCTATTGCCGAACACATGATACAACAACCAAGGAGGCCGACAACTACGGAATTCCCAGGTGGATTACAGATTTCATATAATTCCTTAGCTCGCCCTTGGAAGGGACATAGTCCTACTCTTTTGCTTATTACACTATTTGTATCACTCTGCTTTAATGCAATTTTTTAATATACAATGCATGACATTATGACTATTATCGCATTTTTGTTATATGTATACATATCTATGTGTTCATTAATGACGCCTAGCAACCGTACACTCTGGTACGGCCAATGCACTAGGGGCTTACGTACCCACAATATGGTGTGAAAAGTCCGAACACTTTCACAAGTGCGGCACCCCGAACTTATAGCATTATATGCATCAGCTCCGAATCATGTCTTTGGTCAAATGTTGGGTTTGCCCGGCTCCTATGTTTCGGTACCTTACGTTCCGCTCTATAGGCTAAGGTAGCGCTAGGAGAACTATTGCGATTGTGCCCTGGTTCTGCTGGGCCGAGCACCTCAGTAGAGAAAGCTAAAACTGACTGTCATGATAAGGCGAGAGACTGGTCGCTGTTCGGCGAGGTTTTTCGAGTCCCTAAAGACTTATGCCGCTTAGGGCGAGGGGCCGGCTCCATCCGGGTTACAGGCATGTATCGCTCCCCGAATTCGGCCTTCCGAATACCAGGGGCTTCGCCGAAATTTCAAATTATAGAATTCTATGGCTAAGTGAGAGTGATAAAGCATTATTAGTCCGGTTGCCTTGTTCGTTGTGCTGAGCACCTCCCTCGAAGGACCCAAACATGGGAACAAGAGTGCTCAGGTTTATCCCGAACACCCCGGCACTCGTGGCATGGGGGCAGAAGCCGAGGACTAGCCATCTCTCAGATTGGATAAACAGCCAAACAGAAGGTAATATTTTAAATTCACACAAGCGTTGCATAGCAAATACGATACAAGTTTTCATACAGGACAAAACGAGCAAGTCTCATTCAAATATTACATTTTGTGAACACTCATCTGCGATAAGACGGGCACCCGGCAGAACACCCTCGTAGTACATCTCGGGGTGGCGGTGTTCCTTGCCCTCCGTCGGCCCCTCCTTGATCAGCTTCACGGCGTCTAGCTTGACCCACTGCGTTTTTACACGGGCGAAGGCCCGGCGTGCACCTTCAATGCAGACGGATTGCTTGACGACCTCCAGCCGTGGGCAGGCATCCACAAGCCGCCTCACGAGGCCAAAGAAGTTGTTCGGAAGGGCATCGCCAGGCCACAACTAGACTATGTAGCCCTTCATGGCCTGATCGGCCGCCTTATGTAGCTCGGCCATCTGCTTCAGCTGGTCACTCATCGGCACCGGATGTTCGGCCTCAGCATACTGAGACCAGAACAACTTCTCCGTCGAGCTACCGTCCTCGGCCTGGTAAAATTGTGCGGCATCGGACACACTATGGGGCAAATCTGCGAATGCTCCTGAAGAGCTTCGGATCCGGGTAAGTAATCGATAATTTACTTTTACATGCTTGCTTTGCATATAGAAAGCCTTACCCACCACTATCTTCTTTATCGCGTCGATCTCCTGAAGGGCCTTCTGGGCCTCGGCCTTGGCACTCTTCGCGCTCTCACGGTCCGCGACAAGCTCAGACTCTCGCATCTTCAAGTCAAGCTCCAACGCCTCGTGCTTCGTCACGAGAGCCTGGAGCTCTTGCTGCACCTCGCCCACCCGAGCCTCGTGCCTCTCTCGCTCGGTGCGCTCCTGGGCCGCCTTCTCTTCGGCCTGGGACAGTGCTAGCTTCAGGGTCGCCACCTCGGCCGTGGCCCCTAGCAAACATAAAATGATCCTGTCATTTAGCAATCGCGTCCTTTTTCTCATCTATAGACGGGGTATTACTTACCCTTGTTCTCCTCGAGCTGCCTCTTAGCAAGGCCGAGCTCTTTCTGGGACCCCTCGAGGGCCTCCTTCAGTACGGCGACCTCCGCATTTAGTGCGGCGGACGCCAGCAGCGAAGCCTGCATACGCATATTGACATACTTATATTAGACTCATGCGATATTATTTGATCCTCTGTTCAGCTTTTCTTTGTGAACACCGAACAAAGCATCAGGGGCTACTGTCTATGCGGTAATATTTCTACTACATTTTAAAACACTTACCTCGAAGCCTGTTAGAAGGCTAGTACAGGCTTCAGTCAATCCGCTCTTGGCGGACTGAACCTTCTGGATCACCGCACTCATGATAGTGCGGTGCTCCTGCTCGATGGACGCGCTGTGAAGCGCTTCCAACATAGTGGCCGGCGCCTCTGGATGGACAGAGGTCACCGGCACAGGCATTTCACCCTCCTTAGAAGGGGACTGCCTGCCCGAGCTCGGAACCGTTGGAGGGTCCGGCGCGGTGTTCGGCTGAGGGCCGAACTCGGAGCTCTCGGGGACCCCGTCCCCTCGGCTCCCGGAGTCCGGAAGGTTGCCTTGAGGCGCCTCCGGGACTGTCCCCCTCGATCCGGTGCCTCTTGAGACAGCGCCTTGGCGTCATCGGCTAGATAAGGGGAGGTGGCGATCTGGACTGGATCGCTATCCATGTCCGACGAGCCCAGGGAGCCGTCCGAGGATACCTCGATATTGGCTTGGGGCGGCCTGCACAATTGAGTTCGGCGTTAGGGAAAGCAATGCGACAAAGGAATCCTATGGGTTACTTTGGTATCCAAATACTCACGATCTCCCGTGGGGCTTGGCCCTGAGAAACCACTCATCTTCACTTTCGTTGGCGGCGGTGGAGCTGTCCGAAAGGAGCATCCTTCCCTTCTTGGACCCTCCGGCCTCCCCAGTTGGGGCGGCCTTCCTTTTCTTATCTCACCCAGTTGGTGGGGGAGCCTCTTCTTCCTCTACCTCCTCTTCGGGGGAAGAGTGCGCCGCAGAGTCATCGGACGGTGAGTCCGACGACGCCTGGCGTTGGGAACTCTTTCGAGCTCCCTTGGCCTTCTTGGTCTTCTCCGGCACCTTGTAAGGAGCCGGAGTCAACATCTTCGCCAGAAGGGCGTCTGCAGGGCCTTCGGGCAAGGGAGCCGGACAGTCGATTTGTCCGTCCATCTTCTTCCAGTCCTGTTAATGACACGGGAGTTTAGATCCCGCATAGAGCCAATCTATATAGAAAACAAATATCCTGTAAAAGGTAAAACAACTTACCGCACTGGCGTGGCGCTTCGCGCTGAATCCGCGATCCTCAGTAATGGGGGGAGGGACCTGGCGCTCTTGAACAGCACCCTCCAGGCATCTTCATGAGTCGTATCGAAGAGCCTGTTCAGAGTTCGATGCTGCGCCGGATTGAACTCCCACAAGGTAAACTCCCATTGTTGGCACGGGAGTATCCGGCGGACGAGCATAACCTGGACTATGTTGACAAGCTTGAGCTTCTTGTCCACCATGTTCTGAATACATGACTGGAGTCCGGTCAGCTCCTTTGAATTACCCCAGGACAGGCCCTTCTCTTTCCAGGAGGTGAGCCGCATGGGGATGCCAGATCGGAACTCGGGGGCCGCTACCCATGCGGGGTTGCGCGGCTCGGTGATATAGAACCACCCCGATTGCTACCCCTTTATGTATCCACGAAGGTGGCCTCGAGCCATGTGATGTTGGGCATCTTGCCCACCATGGCACCTCCGCACTCCGCCTGGCGGCCGCTCACTACCTTCGGCTTGACATTGAAGGTCTTCAACCATAAGTCGAAGTGGGGCTTGATGCGAAGGAAGGCCTCGCACACGACGATAAACGCCGAGATGTTGAGGATGAAGTTCGGGGCCAGATCGTGGAAATCCAGGCCGTAATAAAACATGAGCCCCCGGACGAAGGGATGGAGAGGGAATCCTAGTCCGTGGAGGAAATGGGTGAGGAATACCACCCTCTCATGGGGCTCGGGGGTGGGGATGAGCTGTCCCTCATCTGGGAGCCGGTGCGCGATGTCGTCGGGCAGGTATCCGGCTCTCCTCAATTTCTTGATGTCTCCCTCCGTGATGGGGGAGACCATCCACTTGCCCTCCGCTCTCGACATGGTTGGAGAAGGTTGAGATGGAAGTGAGAGATTGGGTGCTAGAGCTCGAGTGTGTGGGAGCGGATGAGCAGAGGAGGAAGAAGGCGTGGATAGAAAGGTGAATCCTTATCCCTTTATATGGGCGGACAAAATTAAACGTCCCCACTTGCATGGTAAAACTCGCTTATCCCCCAAGTGCCGCAATTGATGGCGCGGTTGGGTTACCCACGCCCGTATTGATGAGAATCCCATAATAAGGGGACACGATCTCTGCTTTGACAAGACATGTCGAAAAACTGCCTCGCGTTATGTGCGGGGCAGGTTAAAAGAAATGGTTCAAATAATCACTGGGCCATGACGTAACGTCATGTTGCCAAAACAAGCTAGCGGATTAGATCTGCGAAAACATTATTCTCTCCACGGTGAAATGTGGGACTTATTTTGCAGGGTCGGACACTATCCTCGTATTCAAATTCTTCTGTGATGTATTCGGAGAAGGAACCCGCCTTGCAATGTCGAAGACAACTGCGCGCTGGACTCATCGTCATTGAAGCCTGGTTCAGGGGCTACTGAGGGAGTCCTGGATTAGGGGTTCTCCGGACAGCCGGACTATCTCCATTGGCCGGACTGTTAGACTATGAAGATACAAGATTGAAGACTTCGTCTCGTGTCCGGATGGGACTCTACTTGGCATGGAAGGTAAGCTAGGCAATACGTATATGGATATCTCCTCCTTTGTAACCGACCTTGTGTAACCCTAACCCTCTTTGGTGTCTATATAAACCGAAGGGTTTTAGTCCGTAGGACAACAATCACAACATACAATCATACCATAGGCTAGCTTCTAGGGTTTAGCCTCTCTGATCTCGTGGTAGATCTACTCTTGTAACACCCATATCTTCAATATTAATCAAGCAGGACGTAGGGTTTTACCTCCATCAAGAGGGCCCGAACCTGGGTAAAACTTCGTGTCCCTTGCCTCCTGTTACCATCCAGCCTAGACGCACAGTTCGGGACCCCCTACCCGAGATCCACCGGTTTTGACACCGACAGGTAGGTATGGTGGCTGTTTTGAGGAAGATATAAGGAGGCTTATGTGTGATAGAGCGTATCATATCACGGGGTTTGGATGCACCGGCGAAGTTTGCACCAACTCTCAAGGTGAGAAAGGGAAATGCACGGTACCGAAGAGGCTAGCAATGATGGAAGGGTGAGAGTGTGTATAATCCATGGACTCAACATTAGTCATAAATAACTCACATACTTATTGCAAAAATCTACAAGTCATCAAAATCAAGCACTACGCGCATGCTCCTAGGGGGATAGATTGGTAGGAAAAGACCATCGCTCGTCCCTGACCGCCACTCATAAGGAAAGCAATCAAAGAACACCCCATGCTTCAAATTTGTCACATAACATTCACCATACGTGCATGCTACGAGACTTGCCAACTTCAACACAAGTATTCATCAATTTCACAATTACTCAACTAGCACACCTCTAATATTACCACCTTTATATCTCAAAACCATCTATCAAGCATCCAACTTCTCTTAGCATTTAAAAATTTATAACCAAAGTGAATTACCATGCTGTTCTAAAGGACTCTCAAAATGATATAAGTGAAGCATGAGAGATCAATTATTTCTATAAAATAGAACCACCACCGTGCTCTAAAAGATATAAGCGAAGCACTAGAGCAAAAATTATATAGCTCAAAAGATATAAGTGAAGCGCATAGAGTATTCTAATAAATTACAATTCATGTGTGTATCTCCCAAAAGGTGTGTACATCAAGGATGATTGTGGTAAACTAAAAAGCAAGGACTCAAATCATACAATACGCTCCAAGCAAAACACATATCATGTGGCGAATAAAAATATAGCTTCAAGTAAAGTTACCGATGGACGAAGACGAAAGAGGGGATGCCTTCTGGGGCATTCCCAAGCTTAGGCTTTTTGCTGTCCTTGGATTTTACCTTGGGGTGCCTTGGGAATCCCCAAGCTTAGGCTCTTACCACTCCTTGTTCCATAATCCATCAAATCTTTACCCAAAACTTGAAAACTTCACAACACAAAACTTAAAAGAAAATCTTCATGAGCTCCATTAGTAAAAGAAAACAAACCACCACTTCAAGCTACTGTAATGAACTCATTATTGATTTATATTGATGTTAAACCTACTGTATTACATCTTTTATATGGTTCATAAACTCTATTACTAGCCATAGATTCATCAAAATAAGCAAACAACACACACAAAACAGAATCTGTCAAAAACAGAACAGTCTGTAGTAATCTGTAGGTTTCGAATACTTATGGAACCCCAACAATTCTCAAATAAATTTATGGAAGTGAGTAATTTATCTATTAATCACCTGCAGAAATAATTAACTAAATATCACTCTCCAGTAAAAAATGTCATCAATTCTCGCAAGCGCTAAAGTTCCTGTTTTTTACAGCAGGATCAAAAAGACCTTCCCCAAGTCTTCCCAACGGTTATACTTGGCACAAACAGTAATTAAACACAAAAACACAACCAAAACAGAGGCTAGATAAATTATTTATTACTAAACAGGAGCAAAAAGCAAGAAAAAAAATTAAAATTGGGTTGTCTCCCAACAAGCACTATTATTTAATGCCCCTAGCTAGGCATAATATTTCAATGATGCTCACACAGAAGATAATAATTGAGACAAATAGAGCATCATGAAACATGTGACAAACACATCTAAGTCTAACATATTTCCTATGCATAGGCATCTTATAGGCAAACAACTTATCAAGGCAAGCAAAAACTAGCATATGCAAGGAAGCGGAACGAAACAATAGCAATCTCAACATAACGAGAGGCAATTTAGTAACATGAAAATTTCTACGACCATATTTTCCTCTTTCATAATAATTACATGTAGGATCATCAGAAAATTCAACAATATAGCTATCACAAAACATATTCTTAACAAGATCCACATGTATGCAAAGTTGACACTCTTCCAAAATAGCGGGATTAACATTAACTAAAGTTATGACCTCTCCAAACCCACTTTTATCAAAAACTTCGTAAGATTGAACATTCTCCAAATATGTGGGATCTAAAGTTGACACTCTTCCAAACCCACTTTCAATATTATTGCAAACATTATAATCAATCTCATATTCATCACGGGGCTTAAATAAATTTTCAAGATCAAAAGAAGAATCACCCCAATCATGATCATTGCAACAAGTAGAGGACATAACAAAACTAGCATCCCCAAGCTTAGGGTTTTGCATATTATTAGCACAATTGACATTAAGAGAATTCATAATAACATCATTGCAATCATGCTTTTCATCGAAGTAACTATCAAGTATGGGTGCAATAGCAACGATCTCATGTTTAACATAAGGAACTATAGCAAACTCATCTTCATAAATATTGGCATCATGGCCATAAGAATAGCAAGCATCATGTTCTTCAAGGGATGTTTCAATCAAATCATCGAAATCATAATTATCTATAGATTCATGCATATCATTATTTTCTTCCGAAGCAACGGTCATTCTTTCAATAAATTCTTTGACATAGACATTATGAGCATAGTTTTCATCGCAATATTTAAGTATGTCAAAATTTTCAGATTCGTAGAGAGTAATATCATACTTTTCAATCAAAGAAGCAACTTCATAAGCACCCTTAAAAGCAACAAATTTTTCAATTTGTTCAATATCGTAGTAACAATAAACACCCTTTGCATAAGAAGATAAGATTTCATTATCATTAAACTCACATAGGTAGGGGAGGTGTTTTTTAGGGTTCTTAGAGCAACAAGTAAGATCACAAATTTCACAAAGATTCCAAGCATAACATAGCAATCTGTTTATTTGATCCCATAAGAATCTCCCTTTTTCATACAAATGGTGATGCATAAAATGAGCATGCTCATCTAAAGATTTCCCATCAACTAGGCTAGTTGGGGTTTCAGCACGAGCACATAAGGATCAAAGATGATCCAAGTAGAACACCTTAAGTGGATCCATATCAATAGATTTTTAGCAAGCAAAGATGCAAGCAAATAGAAGGCACATGGAAACACAAAGAAAGATACATACAGGAAGAAGGCGAACAGAAAAAGGGAGAATAAAACGGCAAGGGTGAAGTGGGGGAGAGGAAAACGAGAGGCAAATGGCAAATAATGTAATGCGAGGGATAAGAGTTTGTGATGGGTACTTGGCATGTCTTCACTTGTGCGTAGACTCCCCGGCAACGGTGCCAAAAATCCTTCTTGCTACCTCTTGAGCATTGCGTTGGTTTTCCCTTGAAGAGGAAAGGGTGGTGCAGTAAAGCAGCGTAAGTATTTCCCTTAGTTTTTGAGAACCAAGGTAGCAATCCAGTAGGAGACCACGCGCGAGTCACCTCGTACCTACACAAACAAATAAGAACCTCACAACCAACACGATAAAGGGGTTGTCAATCCCTTCACGGCCACTTGCAAGAGTGAGATTTGATAGAGATGATAATAATAAGATAAGTATTTTTGGTATTTTTATGATATAGATTGAAAGTAAAGATTGCAAAATAAAATAGATTAGAAACTTGTATGATGGAAAATAGACCCGGGGCCATAGGTTTCACTAGTGGCTTCTCTCAAGATAGCATAAGTATTACGGTAGGTGAACAAATTATTGGCGAACAATTGATAGAAAAGCAAATAATTATGAGAATATCTAGGCATGATCATGTATATAGGCATCACGTCCGTGACAAGTAGACCGACTCCTGCCTACATCTACTACTATTACTCCACACATCGACCGCTATCCAGCATGCATCTAGAGTATTAAGTTCATAAGAACAGAGTAACGCCTTAAGCAAGATGACATGATGTAGAGGGATAAACTAATGCAATATGATGTAAACCCCATCTTTCTATCCTCGATAGCAACAATACAATACGTGCCGTTTCCCTTTCTGTCACTGGGATCGAGCACCACAAGATTGGACCCAAAGCTAAGCACTTCTCCCATTGCAAGAAAGATCAATCTAGTAGGCCAAACCAAACAGATAATTCGAAGAGACTTGCAAAGATAAACCAATCACACATAAAAGAATTCGAGAAGATTCAAATATTGTTCATAGATAAACTTGATCATAAACCCACAATTCATCGGATCTCGAGAAACACACCGCAAAAAGAAGAGTTACATCAAATAGATCTCCAAGAGAATCGAGGAGAACTTTGTATTGAGATCCAAAGAGAGAGAAGAAGCCATCTAGCTACTAGCTATGGACCCGAAGGTCTGAAGTAAACTACTCACACATCATCGGAGGGGCCATGGAGTTGATGTAGAGGCCCTCCGTGATCAATGCCCCCTCCGGCGGAGCTCCGGAAAAGGCCCCAAGATGGGATCTCTTGGGTACAGAAGGTTGCGCTGGTGGAAATAGGGTTTCGTGGTGCTCCTGGATGTTTGCAGGGTATGTGAATGTAACACCCACAACGTGGCTATATCTCCCACGTGTCGGGGCACGACTTAGAGGCATAGCCGCATGGTAGGCATGTCGCAAGAGGGGTAATCTTTACACATCCCATGTACTGAATAAAAAGGGATAAAGAGTTGGCTTACAATCGCCACTTCACACAATACATAAATATGTCATACGTCATCCAAAATACAAACAAGGTCCGACTATGGAACCAAAATAAAGAAAGACAACCCCAAATGCTAGATCCCCGATCGTCACAACTGGGCTCCACTACTGATCAACTGGAAATGAAACAACACAACGAACACGAGCTTCATCAAGGTCCCACTTGAGCTGGGTTGTGTCATCTGCACTGGTATCATCGGCACCTGCAACTGTTTGGAAGTATCTGTGAGCCACGAGGACTCAACAATCTCATACCCGCGAGATCAAGACTATTTAAGCTTATGGGTAGGAAAAGGTAGTGACGTGGAGCTGCAGCAAGCACTAAGCATATATGGTGGCTAACATACGCAAAAGAGAGCGAGAAGAGAAGCAACGCACGATCGAGAAGCTAGAAGTGATCCTGAAACTACTTACGTTCAAGCATAACACAAGAACCGTGTTCACTTCCCGGACTCCGCCAAAAAGAGACCATCACAGCTACACACGCGGTTGATTCATTTTAATTAAGTTAAGTGTCAAGTTATCTACAACCGGATATTAACAACTTCCCATCTACCCATAACCGTGGGCACGACTTTCGAAAGTTCAAACCCTGCAGGGGTGTCCCAACTTAGCCCATCACAAGCTCTCACAGTCAACGAAGGATATTCCTTCTCCCGGGAAGACCCGATCAGTCTCGGAATCCTAGCTACAAGACATTTTGACAATGGTAAAACAAGACCAGTAGAGCCGCCCGATGTGCCGACATCCTGATAGGAGCTGCACATATCTCGTTCTCAGGGAAACACTGGATTGTTCAAGATTCCTATAGTCCAACCCAGAGTTGCCCCTGGTGGCCACCGGTGGCTGACAGGTTCGGACCAACACTTAGACAAGCACTGGCCCGGGGGGTTAAAATAAAGATGACCCTCGAGAGCACGACTTCCAAGGGAAAAAGGTAGGTGGTGGTGAGGCAAATGGTAAAACCAAGGTTGGGCCTTGCTGGAGGAGTTTTATTCAAAGCAAACTGTCAAGGGGTTCCCATAACCCCCAACCGTGTAAGGAACGCAAAATCAAGGAACATAACACCGGTATGACGGAAACTAGGGCGGCAAGAGTGGAACAAAACACCAGGCATAAGGCCGAGCCTTCCACCCTTTACCAAGTATATAGATGCATTAAATAAACAATATATATAGTGATATCCCAACAATATCCATGTTCCAACATGGAATAAACTTCAACTTCACCTGCAACTAGCAACGCTATAAGAGGGGCTGAGCAAAGCGGTAACATAGCCAAACAACGGTTTTCTAGGAAAGGTGGTTTAGAGGCTTGACATGGCAATATGGGAGGCATGATATAGCAAGTGGTAGGTAGCGTGGCATAGCAATAGAGCGAACAACTAGCAAGCAAAGACTGAAGTGATTTCGAGGGTATGGTCATCTTGCCTGAGATCTCGCAAGGAGGAAGAGTGAGTCCATGAAGAAGACAAACAGACGTAGTCAAACGGATCCTCACAAACGCGACGTTACCGGAACTAACACGAAGAAGCAACACCGGAAAGGAGCAAAATCAAGGTGAACAACCATCACATAAACATGACATGATGCACAACCAAGTATGATGCATGTCCGGTTTAATGAGGCATGGCATGGCAAAGTGCACAAACAATACTACAAATTAAGTGGAGCTCAATATGCAACGAGTTGCATATTGACGGAACACCACATTCAAGTTATTTGGTTCGATCTCGTTTATGTACCCAACAATATTAAATGTTGATTAACATGGCAAGAGGTGAAGCAAATGAAAACTACCTAACTAGGCAAGTTTAAATGAGGCCGGAACAACAAGCAACAAGCCCAGAAAAATCCTCATGAGCATATATTAGATTTGGTACTGTTCTACCCTAAACCATACTTTAGAGTTGTTAAACATGCAAAGCAAGTACACCATGTTAAAATAGGTATTTTTCTACCCCATTTACATATAAAGTTTATTAAAAACCGAGCTACGGTTATTAAGTTATGGATTAAAGCATTTTAGCATGACAATAGGCAAATTATATGCAAAAATCAATTTAAACATTTTAAACATGGATGAAAGTTGCAAATTATTAATCTACACAAAATTCTAAGCAAGTTTCATATATTAAGTTTTTACATGTGATGCATGGTTGGTGAGTTATTAAATGCAAGAAGAACAGGGGCTTTTCTGTAAAATAGTCGTCTCTGGAATATTGGAAAAATTCGCAGGACCAGGAAAAAACCATAGCGGGCCAAATCTGGGCGGCCCAAAAGTGCAGGGGGCTCGGGTGCATGCTCACATCAGGCCAGCTCTGGCCGAAACTGGAGCTGGGTCGGCTCTGGAAGAGGCCCAAACGGGGCTCTGGAGCGGGCCTTGACGATGGATGGAGAGGAGGTGGCCCACGCGGGAATCACAAGGGAGCTGGATGGGCCTTGCTCGGCACGATGGGATGAGCCCGATATGGTTTGGATCAGACTGCGGTCAAGGCTCGACCGAAACGAGCGTAGCGAGAGCAGGGGAAGTCAGCGGTGGCGCGAGATGCAGCCGACGTGAGGTTTAGGACGACAGCAGGCAGTGGGATCCGGCCAGGATGGGCCGTGCCTGGAGGAGGAGGCAGATCCAGCCGGACCTGGAGGAAGCCGTCGGCGAGCTTGGCTCATGCGGACCTAGCGGTTCAAGGACTTGGCGAGGCGGAGGGAGGCAGACACGACAGCAGCGACGTCGAAGCCCTGTCCATGGCGGCAGAGAGGGAGCAGAGAGATTAGAGATAGAGAGGAAAAGAGAGACAGTCGGGGAAGTGGCTACACTGGCCTGGTTTGGTCGCCGATGGCACTCGGCAGGAGGAAGGTCCGGTGAAGGAGAAGAAGACGATAGGGGCGGAGGTCTCCGGTGGCTTGCGTGCTCGGGGACGGGAGGACACAGGAGGCGGGGAAGCTTTGGATCGGGAGCTCCTCTCTCGATCGTGCAGCAAGGCGGGGAGGCTGCGGGCGATCCGCATGCGAGGTGGGTCGAGGGGACGCTGGTTGGGTGGCGCTGAAATTGATGAGAAGGTGGGATCGAGAGGTGGTGTCTGGTTGGTGCAAAGGGGATCCCGAGGTGGGAGAAAAACAGTGGCGGCGGAGGAGGATTTGATGGATGGGACATCTCCCTAGATTTTAGGGTTTGGTCCTCTTATATATGGCGGTGGGATTAAGTTTAGGGGCTATCTCGTCCCTCCGATCAAAATCAGACGGTCAAGAAAAATAGGCTAGGGAGTCCAAATAAGAAAACGATGATGTTTTGTAGATGTTTGGGGATGATCCGGACCCAACGGTGACAACTGCCCGGGTCGGGTCCGGGGAAGTTTCGGACACGCACGCGAGGGGTCGGTTGGAACTTGTGGGTTGTGCAGAAGGGCTCGAGCTGAGAGAAGAGAAGAGAGAGAGGCCCGTCGACTATTTCCGGAGACTGAAAACGTCTGACGTCTAGACCGACTATAATGTTGCTATAGTTATCCGTTGGGGCGTCAAACGGACTCCGAATGCGATGAAACTTGGCAGATGACCTACTAACAACAAAAAAACACTGCATGCCAACTTTCAACCCATTCCGAGAACATTTTTCCGGTCACTTATAAAATAATATTTCGGACATGCCGCGGGGCGCGTGCAAGTGTGTCTGGGCTCAGAACGGACACGGAAAGAACGAGGAGACCAGGATGGATGCAAGTTTTAAAAAACATGACGATGCAAAGCAGATGATGACATGGCAAGATGCGACATGCAAGCGAATAACACGACAACAAATAGTGAATAACTAGAAGACACCTAGCGCATCGGTCTCGGGGCGTCACAACACTCCACCACTACGAGAGGATCTCGTCCCGAGATCTAGGATGGCACCGGAGGGAAATGGAAGAGGAAGGGGAAGCGGTAAAACTAAGTTGCTTCTTGGCCAAACGAGTGAAACCAACGAACCTTGAGAGGTTAAAAAAATTGAAAGAAAGAATGCAACAAAGAAGAACAAAGTTGAAAACACTCCGTTAGAAAAGAGGAACAAGGAACCTTACGGGAACCTTGTATGTTGAAAGACATAAGAAAAAAAGGTTGCAATGGACAAGAAGTACATGCAAGCACTCCGGTCGATACGAGATGTACAAGGAGCGATAAAGATCAATTACGACAACACTCCGGTTGGAAATGGAAGGTAAAGAATATGAACTTGGCAAAATGAAAGCACTTGGATGAGACTCCGGTTAGAAGAGGAATGATAGCCACGACACCCCCGTTAAAACAAGATAGAGAAGGAATAAGAATGATATAATTTGGGCAGCATTCTGACTATAAATGGAAGGAATTAACAAGAACTTGACAAGATGAGAGGATACTTGATGTATTCAACAACACACTGCCTCCAGAACTATTGAAAGAAAGGCACAATGGGTAAGAAAGATTTCGGACAGCACTCCGGTTGAGAAGGGAGGGAAAACTAGATAAGATGAGAGAACTTGAATGAAGGACATGACACTCCGGTTGAATAGATAGACAAAGGAAAGAGCATGATCTTGGCAAAACGAGATGATAGGACGAAGAGAGCAATGTCACGATGCCTCCGGAACAAATGAATGGAAAACTAGATGGTTGGAAAGAAATGAACGGAGAAGAAGAATGATAACTCTCGCAAATAAAATTGAAAGAGCATGCTTATGAAGAAAAGGTTGAACGGTGTTGTTGGATTATCAACAACGAAAAGAATAAGCTTGTAGTGGGCTTATGGAAACATCTCAACATTATGAGGTGACAAACGACCACTAAAAGAAGTTATTGATTTGAGTGAGAGCACCAAAGAGATGAAAAACTTCTTTCACCACGAGAATAGGAGGAAACTTGGATTATCGATAGACACCACAATTAGCAACATTCCTTAGGGAAGGCTTTAGGTGAAAGTAACCCAATATAATTCCAATGAAGAGATTGATGGGTTGCAAATGATCTCATGAACGAACTAAAAATAATGGGTTTAAAATATGTCATTCCGGACAACTTATGAATCATGAAACATGAAGGAAATTATCAAGAGTGACATAACGCATCTCAAACAATAAGGTAGCAAGAATTGCACTTTGGAATGCAAGAAGAAGAATATTTGAACTTCTTAGAACAAAACATGTGTTAAACACCATGTTTATTTTAGAGTATAGCTTGGCGGATCTTAGCTTCGAGAGAAAACTTGAAGAACAATTGAAGAATGAAAAGAATCCTTAACGAACCATCATGTAGAGCCTCCATGAAGAACTCCGGTAATAAAAGGATGATCAAAAATAAGTGGAGGATGAAAAGAATAAGATTGAAGCCTTGCAATGATTAGATGAAGCTTCGCGACGAGATAATGCGAAAAAACTTGGAACTCCAGAAAAGAAAGATGAGCAATTGAAACCAAGAATTTTGATGAACCTCTGGAATAAGGAATTGAATTTACTCGATGAAACAAGAATAAGAATTCCATTATGGTTATCCTTCATCAATTAAATTGATGACACACAATGGATTTGGCATACTACTTATTCTCGTAGAAAGGATTCAGATAGATATAGCGCGAACTTGAGAAGGTCTTCGACGAACCACTAGGAGGATTGAAACAACGAATAAATTGAACTGATAACCAAGGAAGAGAACTCTTGAACGAATCACCATAATAATTGAAAATGGAAGAAGAAAAGATAAAGAAACACCAGGAAGAATTATAAAAAGAACGAAGATACTTGAGAGAATTTCGATACAAGAGAACAAAAGATATCATGAACTGATTAGAAGATATCTGAACGATGCACCGGTAAGATTTGGAGAGCGAGAGCTGAAAGCTGGAATTAATACTTCTGAGATGATGGGCTCTTGAGAAACAAACTGAAAAGTCCCCTAATTTGCTCCAGAAGGGTCAAAAGAATTCTCACAATCGAAAATAATTATGAGAGGGTGGCAACAAGCTAGAACCATAAATCTTCACGAGAACGGAGAAAGATTTAAGAGAAACTCTTCTTTAGTCTTCAAAAGCATAGAATGACGATGGGAAACACCACCATGAATTGTTGAGACACTCCGGAATAATGAAGAATATAAAGGCTGAATCAACAATGAAAAGAATTTGAAAGATCTTGGAAAAAGACATTTGGCTGATGATATTCATTCTTACGTCAAACTTGGAAAAGAATTTGAGAGCAACACCGGGAAAATAGAAGAATCGGGTAAGATCCTGGGAAAACCTGTGTTGGGGAACGTAGTAATTTCAAAAAAATTCCTACGCACACGCAAGATCATGGTGATGCATAGCAACGAGAGGGGAGAGTGTTGTCTACGTACCCTCGTAGACCGGCAACGGAAGTGTTGACACAACGTAGAGGAAGTAGTCGTACGTCTTCCCGATCCGACCGATCCAAGTATCGAATGTACGGCACCTCCGAGTTCTGCACACGTTCAACTCAGTGACGTCCCTCGAGTTCCGATCCAGCAAAACTGTAACGCCCTCGATGCGGCTATATCTTCCACGTGTCGAAGCACGGTTTAGAGGCATAACCGCATTGAAAGCAATGTCGCAAGTGAGGTAATCTTCGCAAACAACCCATGTAATACAATATGGGAAAAGATACATAGTTGGCTTACACTCGCCACTTCACACAAATACATTAATACAACATTACAACATCCAAATACAATCAAGGTCCGACTACGAAACCAAAATGAAAGAAGAACCCTAAATGCGACAAGGTCCCCGATCAACTCCAACTGGCTCCACTACTGATCGACTAGAACGAAACAACATAAAGAACAAGATCTTTGTCGAGCTCCTCCTGAGCTTGGTTGCGTCATCTGCACGGACTCATCGGCACCTGCAAACTGGTTTTGGAAGTATCTGTGAGCCACGGGGACTCAGCAATCTCACACCCTCGCGATCAAGACTATTTAAGCTTATAGGTAAGGCAAGGTAATATGAGGAGCTGCAGCAAGCGACTAGCATATATGGTGGCTAACATATGCAAATGAGAGCGAGAAGAGAAGGCTAAAGCACGGTCAAACAACTATGATCAAGAAGTGATCCTAGAACAACCTACGTCAAGCATTACTCCAACACCGTGTTCACTTCTCGGACTCCGCCGGAAAGAGACCATCACGGTTACAGACGCGGTTGATGTATTTTAGTTAAGGTCAACTTCAGGGTTTCTACAACCGGACATTAACAAATTCCCATCTGCCCATAACCGAGGGCACGACTTTCGAAAGTTCATAACCCTGCAGGGGTGTCCCAACTTAGCCCATCACAAGCTCTCACGGTCAACGAAGGATAAACCTTCTCCCGGGACATTCCGATCAGACTTGGCATCCCGGTTCTACAAGACAACTTCGGCAAGTTAAAACAAATCCAGCAACACTGCCCGAATGTGCCGACAAATCCCGATAGGAGCTGCACATATCTCATTCTCAGGGCACACTCAGATGAGACTAGCTACGAGTAAAACCAAACCTCAAGTTGCCCCGAGGTGGCCCCGCAGGCAGCTCAGTCGGACCAACACTCAGAGGAGCACTGGCCCAGGGGGGTTTAAAATAAGATGACCCTTGAGTCCGCGGAACCCAAGGGAAAAAGAGGCTAGGTGGGGAATGGTAAAACCAATGTTGGGCATTGCTGGAAGAGTTTTATTCAAGGCGAACTGTCAAGGGGTTCCCATTATAACCCAACCGCGTAAGGAACGTAAAATCCGGGAACATAACACCGATATGACGGGAACTAGGGCGGCAAGAGTGGAACAAAACACTAGGCAAAAGGCCGAGCCTTCCACCCTTTACCAAATATATAGATGTATTAATTAAATAAGATATATTGTGATATCCCAACAAGTAAACATGTTCCAACAAGGAACAACATCTCCATGTTCCAGCAAGGAACAAACTTCAATCTTCACCTGCAACTAACAATGCTATAAGAGGGGCTGAGCAAAGCAGTAACATAGCCAAACAACGGTTTGCTAGGACAAGGTGGGTTAGAGGCTTGGTTCAACAATATGGGAGGCATGATAAGCAAGTGGTAGGTATCGCAACATAGGCATAGCAAAAGAGCGAGCAACTAGCAAGCAAAGATAGAAGTGATTTCGAGGGTATGGTCATCTTGCCTGAAATCCCGCAAGGAAGAAGAACGAGTCCATGAGGAAGACAAACGGACGTAGTTGAACGGGTCCTCACAAACGCGACGTTATCGGTACCAACCCGAAGAAGCAACACCGGAAAGAAGCAAACAACATAGTAAACAACCATCACATAAGCATGGCACGATGCACAACCAAGTATGATGCATGTCCAGTTTAAAGAGGGCATGACATGGCAAAGTGCACAAGCAAAACTACAAGTTAAGTGGAGCTCAATATGCAACGAGTTGCATATTGATGAAACACCACAACAAGTTATTTAGTTCGATCTCGTTTATGTACCCAACAATATTAAATGTTGTTAAACATGGCAAGAGGTGGAGCAGAGGAAAACTACCTATCTAGGCAAGTTTAAATGAGGCCGGAACAACAACCAACAAGTCTGGAAACTCCTCATGTGCATATTTTAAGGTTTGGTACTGTTCTGCCCTAAACAATATTTTAGAGTTGTTAAACATGCAAAGAGGTGAATCATAACAAAACTATACCATTTAAACAATTTAAATGGGGCCGGATATAACAAACAACAAATCCGGTAAATCCCCATGTGCATTTAGTAATTAATGCAAACAACAGTTTTAAACATTTTAATTGTTGTTATCATGATGCGGATGACATGTGCAAGTTTTATGCAATATTTATGAAAAAGTTGATAAGAGCATTTTATGAAGCATTTGTCACCGTGGTAGAAAGAAAGGGGTGCCACAACGACGAAACGGAAATGGTGCCATGGCAACATTCCAGTTCCGGTAACTCGATTGAGATGCCGGTGAAAAGAAAGTGTGATGGGAGCGAGTCACGCAAGGATGGTGGGGTGATCCCGGATACCAGGTTCCCATGGGTCGATGGTGTGGCAAAAAAGGGGAGACGTGTAATGACAACTCGGACACGGTGCAAACGCGGACATCACATACAACATGCATTTGTCCATGGTGGTTGGTCCGGCAGTTATACCTTCCAAGGGTGCATTTCGAGGTGGAACGAGTCGGTGCAAAGTAGAGGAAGTAGACGTTCTCGCGACGGTAGAGGAAGTAGTGGTACACGTCTCGGAGAAGGACTTGATGCATTCGATGTTTCCGAGGGCGACGGTAGGGGAACTTGGCGTTAGTGCTACACGGGTCTTCGGTGACGGTCGATGTACATGGCAAACGTAGAGGTACTATGCTTCGGTTGTCGTGGTACTTAGCGATAGTAGTGGTACAAGGGTTGTAGCCGGCCTTGTCGGTTCATCGTGTAGTCGTAAACGTTCCGTAGATGTTCATGTCGTCAAAACCGTTCAGATCTTGGAGCGATGGTAGTCGTTCACTTGACGGTCTTGACGGATTCGAAAGGGTACTCGGCGGTCTGTCGTGGTACTTGGCGATGTTCCCTGTTCAATGGTCGTTGGACTTGGCATCCCAGCCCGTAGTCATTTGGGCATCGTGGAAGAGCTTGACGCTCACGGGGTCTCGGTCTCGACAAGAGAAGGCAGCAGGGCAACGTCCTTGACGGATGCAGCTTGTGCAGGGGAACCATGGCGAGGCCGAAGGTGGGGTCTCAAGCAGGAGGTGTCCACACCTGGAGCAGAGGAGGTGGTCGATGTCGTGCACGAGGCGAGGTCGATGACGGTCGCAGGTTGAGGGTGCTGCAGGTGGGAGTGGCTGAAGATGGTGGTGGAGCCACACAGCTCGACGGAAGCAGGGGCGGCGGAGCTCTCGCATCGGGCGGTGACACTGGACGAGGAGGAGGCTTGGTAGCCGTTCTGGAGCAGGGAAGCAGAGGGGGCGACGGGCGTCAGGCCATGGGCGGCAGCAGAGGCAGGGTAGAGCAGAGGGGACGACGGGCATTGGCGAGATGGTGCAGCAGCTGGTGGTGGCAACAAGGTCGAGGCGGGTTGGTAGCGCCGAGGAGAAGCAGGAGGAAGGCCATGTCGGAGGAAGAGCGGCGCCGGGGTTTGGAGGAGGACGAGCGAGGGGATCGACGTGCAGAGGATGCAGCGGCACGGAGAGAGCGAAGGGAGAGAGGGGATCGAGCAGGGAGAAAAAGGTCACGGGCGAGAGGAGGGGTCGAGGGCGGTGCCTCTCCTGGCGGCGTGAGGGAGGGATCGAGAGGGAGAGGTGCGCGAGGGATCGGGCTCAGGAAGGCTAGGGTTAGAAAGGAGGCTGGGCCTTAGAGGAAAATGGGCCTAGGGTTAGTAGGCGCTGGCTGAGCTAATGGGCCGACCAGGTGGCCGAGGCCCAGGTAGCTGCTACTGCTGCTTTTCTATTTCTTCAGACAGAAAAACAAAAAGGAAAGAGCAGGAAAAAAAGGAGAGGAGCTAGAGAAATATAAAAATATACTCGTGATCCTGAAAATGTGCTCTATTTAACAAAATTGGTTTGGAGATTTTTAAAGGAAGTAAAAATAATTCAAGTTTGAATTAAATTCAAACTTGAACCATTTTAAACCCTAACCAAAACAATTTCAATAGAGATGAAATTTGACAGAGAGGCTAGGTGCATGGTGTTAGAATATTGAGGCAAAGATGAACATTAAAAGAGAAGGGAACGTGACACTTGCCAAAAGAAGGAAGTAGAGGGAAGGAGAAGGTGATGAAGCAAGATTCATGCATGGAACATGCAACAACTTAATATGTATGAAAAACACACAATGCACATGATGACATGATGACTTGCAACATGATGCAATGATGAATGCAAAGAACCAAACAAATCACACGATGAAACCCGGAAACCCTGGAAGGCATCTGAAGCTCCGGTCTTGGGGCGTTACAACACTCCACCACTACGAAAGGATCTCGTCCCGAGATCTAGAATGGTACCGGAGGGAAAACGAAAGAGAAAGAGAAGAAGTAAGACTAAGTTGCTTCTTTGACAAAACGAGTGAAACCAAAGAACCTTGAAGAGGTTAAGCCATCTCGAGAAAAGAATACAATGGAGATAAACGAAGTTGAAAGCACTCTGTTAGAAAAGAGGAACAAGGAAGAACGAATTCGGACAGCACTCCAGTTAAAAAGTGATACAAGACTTGATAAAATGAAAGAGCTTGAGCAAAAGGACACAACACTTCGGTTGAAAGGATAAGCACGAATCAAACATGATCTTGACAAGACCAGAAGATGGGTTGAAGAGAGCAACATCACAATGGCTCCGGAACAAAAGAATAGAAGATAGATAATTGAAATAAAAGAATGGAGAAGAAAATGCCATCTTATGCCACAAGAGAGCTTGAAGAGGCATCTTTAGGTGAAGGGTCGAACGGAGTTGTTGGAACACCAACAACGAAAAGAATAGGCTTGATATGGTCTTATAGAAGGCATCCCAACGTTATGAGGTGACAACTTGCCACTCATGGAAAAGATTGGATTGATAACAACGAGGAGACGAGAAACTTATTTCACCGGGAGGATAAATGAAGAACTTGGATCATTTATGAGCACCACAATTAGCAATGATCCTTAGGGAAAGCTTAAGGTGAAATATAGCCCAAGATAACTCAAATGACGAGATTGATGGATTTAAAATATCTCATTCTTTATAACTTGTGAATCATGAAACACGAAGGAAAATTACCAAAAATGACATAACACCACCTCAAAAGAGAAGATAGAACGAATTGGACTTTGGGATGCAAGATGAATAATGCTTGAACTCCTCTGAAAAGAATCTTGATGAGCACTTCGAGAAGGAATTAAATCCTTGATGAACCATCACGTAGAACCTCCATGAAGAACTCCAGAAACAAAAGAAATGATCAAACGGAAGGAAAGAGAGGTCGAAAAACACAAGGTGAAACCTTGTAATGCTTTAGATGTATCTTCGAGATGATATAATTGCGAGAGCTTGGAACTCCGAAAAAGAAAGATGAGCTATTGAAACCAAGAATTTGGTGAGCCTCTGGAATAAGGAATTAAACACTTGGATGAACAAGAATAAGAATTATGTTATGCTTATCCTTCACCAATTAAATTGATGGCAATGAACGGATTTAGCATATTGCTTATTCTCATAGAAAGGATTAAGATGGATATGGCACAAACTTGAGAAAGGTCTTCAATGATCCACCGGTAGGATTGAAAAGAACGAAAGAGTTGATATGATAAACAAATGATGAGAAGTCTTGAACGAACCACCGTAAGAATTGATTATGAATGAAGTAAAGATAAAGAAACACCGGGAAGAATTATGAAATGAACGAAGATACTTGAGAGGATTTAGATACATGAGAACGAAGAGATCACGAGCCGAAAAGAGAATGTTTGAAGGATGCACCGGTATGATTAGGAGAATGATAGCTGAAGGCTGAGAATGAATAAGTCTTCTGAAATGATGGGCTCCGGATAATCAAACTGAAAAGACTCCTGAATTGCTCCGGATAGGTGAAAAGAATATCTCGCAATCGAAAACAATTATGAGAGGATGACATGAAGCTAGAGCCATGAATCTTGAAGAGAATGGAAAAGATTGAGAGCAAACCTTCTTCGGTCTTCAAATGTTGAGAATACCGATGAGAAACACCACCAAGAATTATTTAGACACTCCGGAATCAAGAATGGAAAGGTTGAGCCAACGATGAAAAGAATTTGACAGATCTTGGAGAGGACTTTTGACTGATGATAAATCATTCTTACGTCAAACTTCGAAAAGAAATTTGAGAATAGCTCCGGGAAAATTAGAAGAGTCAAGTAAGATCCTGGAAAAAGACCTGTGGGTTAGGGCCCACTCAAAAGAAAACACCGTTGAACAATTTAAAAGAAAGATTGCACCGGTTGAATTAAATGGCTTGAGTGAGATAACAGACTCAAGATATCTTGAACACTCCGGAACAAATGAATAGCGAAGAGTGGATGATTATGAGGTGCACCGGCATGAGAAGGTATTTGAAACGAGGAAAAAGGATATGATCAACACCAAAGCTTGATTTGAATCCACCGGAGAAGAAAACGAGTGATGAGAGACGAACTTGAAGCTTCATTAGCATCTTCTGAGAATCAATGGAGAGACTTCCAATCAATAAGATGGATACTCGATTAAGAAATCTGAGTCCTTGAAGAAAACAAGGGAGGGAGGGTGGGAAAACAAAGGCAACTTGGAGACGGATGAAACAAACACCATTGAGAAGAACTGATACTTGATCTTGCGGTTGTTGAAATGATCGGATCCACTTGAAGAGAAACACACCGGTTGAAAAGAATTGACATGACAATCTCGATTATCAAGAAGGATTAGTATTCACATAGAGATATGAGAACACCTCTTAGGGAAGGTATGGAATCAACACTTGACATTGAAGCAACTCGAATACCACAACTCAAAACAAAACAAAAGGATTGGCTTGCAGAATAAGCCGGAACAAACATATGATAGAGATTTCGTCTGAAGTTTTCGTGGTGGGGCCTACACGGGCTCGATCGTACAGCACCATCATGTACAAGGCAGTGCACATGACATACGAAGCGTCCCCGAGTCGGCATATCCAAGGACTCTTTAAGACACAACGAGACCACTATAAAACCAACCGTGAATAGGCGGACCACTAGACGTCGAACCCCAATTTCATATCATACATCTGTCGGAAAGATATCCTAAGATCTACTTGAATTCCCACTTATAAACTCCCAAAATTTTCCGGTTATGCAATCAGGTGTTGGGGATACAGGGGAAGCATAATATCTCACCCAAAACTAGCAAATCCTACATCCAGTTGTATCCATCCTTCAACACATAACCAAAAAAACCTTCGGAAATCGTCTACCTCAACCTTCGAAAAGCATCCGTTATACGAGTTATGGCAATACTCCCGAACTCCTGCCCCAGTACTGGGTGGCGTCAAGGTTATCTCACCAACAACTGCATAAAAGAGATTTTCGATGTCGGCGAACTAAACTCAGGTATTCCAGAACTGCAAGAATAAAATTAAGACGACAACACCTCGGAGCTCAACTCCCCGGGACACTGCCACAACCCCTAAATGACAGGAGGCACCAAGAACAATGTTCTCGTCACAAATCGATCGGAACGATTCCAACATACCCGCGTGATCCTAAATTTTTTTAGTGAAATTTGAGAAGAGAAGAGACAAAACTCTACGCCAGGATGCCTTACTAGAGCGATGAAGGGACTGGGGAGTAAAAAGAATTCCTAAACTCTCCGATATATAATTCCTAAATGACTCAAAACATTTTTCTAGACTCAACTCGACAGCTAATTCGATCAAGCAGTGGGGGCTCCTAAGGTCGGGGAAGGCTCTGATTACCAACTTGTAACGCCCTCGATGCGGCTATATCTCCCACGTGTTGAAGCACGGTTTAGAGGCATAACCGCATTGAAAGCAATGTCGCAAGTGAGGTAATCTTCGCAAACAACCCATGTAATACAATATGGGAAAAGATACATAGTTGGCTTACACTCGCCACTTCACACAAATACATTAATACAACATTACAACATCCAAATACAATCAAGGTCTGACTACGGAACCAAAATGAAAGAAGAACCCCAAATGCGAGAAGGTCCCCGATCAACCCCAACTGGGCTCCACTACTGATCGACTAGAACGAAACAACATAAAGAACAAGATCTTCGTCGAGCTCCTCCTGAGCTTGGTTGCGTCATCTGCACGGACTCATCGGCACCTGCAAACTGGTTTTGGAAGTATCTGTGAGCCACGGGGACTCAGCAATCTCACACCCTCGTGATCAAGACTATTTAAGCTTATAGGTAAGGCAAGGTAATATGAGGAGCTGCAGCAAGCGACTAGCATATATGGTGGCTAACATACGCAAATGAGAGCGAGAAGAAAGGCAAAAGCACGGTCGAACAACTATGATCAAGAAGTGATCCTAGAACAACCTACGTCAAGCATTACTCCAACACCGTGTTCACTTCCCGGACTCCGCCGGAAAGAGACCATCACGGTTACACACGCAGTTGATGTACTTTAATTAAGGTCAACTTCAGGTTTTCTACAACCGGACATTAACAAATTCCCATCTGCCCATAACCACGGGCACAACTTTCGAAAGTTCATAACCCTGCAGGGCTGTCCCAACTTAGCCCATCATAAGCTCTCACGGTCAACGAAGGATAAACCTTCTCCCGAGACATTCCGATCAGACTCGGCATCCCGGTTCTACAAGACAACTTCGACAAGTTAAAACAAATCCAGCAACACCGCCCGAATGTGCCGACAAATCCCGATAGGAGCTGCACATATCTCGTTCTCAGGGCACACTCAAATGAGACTAGCTACGAGTAAAACCAAACCTCAAGTTTCCCCTAGGTGGCCCCGCAGGCAGCTCAGTCGGACCAACACTCAGAGGAGCACTGGCCCAGGGGGGTTTAAAATAAGATGACCCTTGAGTCCGCGGAACCCAAGGGAAAAAGAGGCTAGGTGGCGAATGGCAAAACTAATGTTGGGCATTGCTGGAAGAGTTTTATTCAAGGCGAACTGTCAAGGGGTTCCCATTATAACCGAACCGCGTAAGGAACACAAAATCCGGGAACATAACACCAATATGACGGAAACTAGGGCGGCAAGAGTGGAACAAAACACTAGGCAAAAGGCCGAGCCTTCCACCCTTTACCAAATATATAGATGCATTAATTAAATAAGATATATTGTGATATCCCAACAAGTAAACATGTTCCAACAAGGAACAAACTTCAATCTTCACCTGCAACTAACAATGCTATAAGAGGGGCTAAGCAAAGCGGTAACATAGCCAAACAACGGTTTGCTAGGACAAGGTGGGTTAGAGGCTTGGTTCAACAATATGGGAGGCATGATAAGCAATTGGTAAGTATCGCAGCATAGGCATAGCAAAAGAGCGAGCAACTAGCAAGCAAAGATAGAAGTGATTTCGAGGGTATGGTCATCTTGCCTGAAATCCCGCAAGGAAGAAGAACGAGTCCATGAGGAAGACAAACGGACATAGACGAACGGGTCCTCACAAACGCGACGTTATCGGTACCAACCCGAAGAAGCAACACCGGAAAGAAGCAAACAACATAGTAAACAACCATCACATAAGCATGGCATGATGCACAACCAAGTATGATGCATGTCCGGTTTAAAGAGGGCATGACATGGCAAAGTGCACAAGCAAAACTACAAGTTAAGTGGAGCTCAATATGCAACGAGTTGCATATTGACGAAACACCACAACAAGTTATTTAGTTCGATCTCGTTTATGTACCCAACAATATTAAATGTTGTTAAACATGGCAAGAGGTGGAGCAGAGGAAAACTACCTATCTAGGCAAGTTTAAATGAGGCTGGAACAACAAGCAACAAGTCCGGAAACTCCTCATGTGCATATTTTAAGGTTTGGTACTGTTCTGCCCTAAACAATATTTTAGAGTTGTTAAACATGCAAAGAGGTGAATCATAACAAAACTATACCATTTAAACAATTTAAATGGGGCCGGATATAACAAACAACAAATCTGGTAAATCCCCACGTGCATTTAGTAATTAATGCAAACAACAGTTTTAAACATTTTAATTGTTGTTATCATGATGCGGATGGCATGTGCAAGTTTTATGCAATATTTATGAAAAAGTTGATAAGAGCATTTTATGAAGCATTTTATCACCGTGGTAGAAAGAAAGGGGTGCCATGACGACGAAACGAAAATGGTGCCATGGCAACATTCCGGTTCCGGTAACTCGATTGAGATGCCGGTGAAAAGAAAGTGTGACGGGAGCGAGTCACGCAAGGATGGTGGGGTGATCCCGGATACCAGGTTCCCACGGGTCGACGGTATGGCAAACGAGGGGAGACGTGTAATGACAACTCGGACACGGTGCAAACGCGGACATCACATACAACATGCATTTGTCCATGGTGGTTGGTCCGGTAGTTATATCTTCCAAGGGTGCATTTCAAGGCGGAACGAGTCGGTGCAAAGTAGAGGAAGTAGTGGTACACGTCTTGGAGAAGGACTTGACGCATTCGATGTTTCCGAGGGCGACGGTAGGGGAACTTGGCGTTAGTGCTACACGGGTCTTCGGTGACGGTCGATGTACATGGCAAACGTAGAGGTACTATGCTTCGGTCGTTGTGGTACTTGGCGATAGTAGTGGTACAAGGGTTGTAGCCGGCCTTGTCGGTTCATCGTGTAGTCGTAAATGTTCCGTAGATGTTCATGTTGTCGAAACCATTCGAATCTTGGAGCGATGGTAGTCGTTCACTTGACGGTCTCGACGGCTTCGAAAGGGTACTTGGCGGTCTGTCGTGGTACTCGGCGATGTTCCCTGTTCAATGGTCGTTGGACTTGGCGTCCCAGCCCGTAGTCGTTCGGGCATCATGGAAGAGCTTGACGCTCACGGGGTCTCGGTCTCGACAAGAGAAGGCAGCGGGGCAACGTCCTTGACGGATGCAGCTTATGCAGGGGAACCATGGCGAGGCCGAAGGTGGGGTCTCGAGCAGGAGGTGTCCACACCTGGAGCAGAGGAGGTGGTCGACATCGTGCACGAGGCGAGGTCGATGACGGTCGCAGGTTGAGGGTGCTGCAGGCGGGAGCGGCTGAAGATGGTGGTGGAGCCACACAGCTCGACGGAAGCAGGGGCGGCGGAGCTCACGCATCGGGCGGTGACACTGGACGAGGAGGAGGCTTGGCAGCCGTTCTGGAGCAGGGAAGCAGAGGGGGCGACGGGCGTCGGGCCATGGGCGGCAGCAGAGGCAGGGTAGAGCAGAGGGGACGACGGGCGTCGGCGAGATGGTGCAGCAGCTGCTGCTGGCAACAAGGTCGAGGCGGGTTGGTAGCGCCGAGGAGAAGCAGGAGGAAGGCCATGGCAGAGGAAGAGCGGCGCCAGGGTTTGGAGGAGGACGAGCGAGGGGATTGACGTGCAGAGGATGCAGCGGCGCGGAGAGAGCGAAGGGAGAGAGGGGATCGAGCAGGGAGAAAAAGGTCACGGGCGAGAGGAGGGTTCGAGCGCGGTGCCTCTCCTGGCGGCGTGAGGGAGGGATCGAGAGGGAGAGGTGCGCGAGGGATCGGGCTCAGGAAGGCTAGGGTTAGAAAGGAGGCTGGGCCTTAGAGGAAAATGGGCCTAGGGTTAGTAGGCGCTGGCTGAGCTAATGGGCCGACCGGGTGGCCAAGGCCCAGGTAGCTGCTGCTGCTGCTTTTCTATTTCTTCAGACAGAAAAACAAAAAGGAAAGAGCAGGATAAAAAGGAGAGGAGCTAGAGAAATATAAAAATATACTCGTGATCCTGAAAATGTGCTCTATTTAACAAAATTGGTTTGGAGATTTTTAAAGGAAGTAAAAATAATTCAAGTTTGAATTAAATTCAAACTTGAACCATTTTAAACCCTAACCAAAACAATTTCAATAGAGATGAAATTTGACAGAGAGGCTAGGTGCATGGTGTTAGAATATTGAGGCAAAGATGAACATTAAAAGAGAAGGGAACGTGACACTTGCCAAAAGAAGGAAGTAGAGGGAAGGAGAAGGTGATGAAGCAAGATTCATGCATGGAACATGCAACAACTTAATATGTATGAAAAACACACAATGCACATGATGACATGATGACTTGCAACATGATGCAATGATGAATGCAAAGAACCAAACAAATCACACGACGAAACCCGGAAACCCTGGAAGGCATCTGAAGCTCCGGTCTTGGGGCGTTACAAAAACATTGAGGGAGAGTTTCGTCAGCACGACGGCGTGATGACGGTGATGATGTTCTACCGACGCAGGGCTTCACCTAAGCCCCGCTATGATATGACCGAGGTGAATATGATGGAAGGGGGCACCGCACACGGCTAAGGAACGATCACGAGGATCAACTTGTGTGTCATGGGGTCCCCCCTTGCCTCAGTATATAAAGGAGGGAGAGGGGGAGGTGCGGCCGGCCCTATGGGTGCGCCTGGAGGAGTCCTACTCCAACCGGGAGTAGGACTCCCCCCTATTGCCTTGTTGGAAAAGGAAGGAGGAAGGGAGAAAGAGGAAAGGGGAGCGCCGCCCCCCCTTCCTTGTCCTATTCGCACTAGGGGGGAGGGGGCGTGCGGCCTGCCCTGGCCGGCCCTCCTCTTGTCCCTTATGGCCCATGTAGGCCCAATAACCCCCGGGGGGGTTCCGGTAACCCCCCGGTACTCCGGTAAAATCCCGATTTCACCCGGAACGTTTCCGATATCCAAATATAGGCTTCCAATATATCAATCTTTATGTCTCGACCATTTCGAGACTCCTCGTCATGTCCATGATCACATCCGGGACTCCGAACAACCTTCGGTACATCGAAACACAAAAACCCTAATTACGATCGTCACCGAACATTAAGCGTGCGGACCCTACGGGTTTGAGAACAATGTAGACATGACCGAGACACGTCTCCGGTCAATAACTAATAGCAGAACCTGGATGCTCATATTAGCTCCTACATATTCTATGAAGATCTTTATCGGTCAGACCGCATAACAACATACGTTGTTCCCTTTGTCATCGGTATGTTACTTGCCCGAGATTCGATCGTCGGTATCTCAATACCTAGTTCAATCTCGTTACCGGCAAGTCTCTTTACTCGTTCCGTAATACATCATCCTGCAACTAACTTATTAGTTGCAATGCTTGCAAGGCTTGAGTGATTTGCATTACCGAGAGGGCCCAGAGATACCTCTTCGACGATCGGAGTGACAAATCCTAATCTCGAAATACGCCAACCCAACAAGTACCTTCGGAGACACCTGTAGATCACCTTTATAATCACCCAGTTACGTTGTGACGTTTGGTAGCACATAAAGTGTTCCTCCGGTAAAGGGAGTTGCATAATCTCATAGTCATAGGATCATGTATAAGTTATGAAGAAAGCAATAGCAACAAACTAAACGATCAAGTGCTAAGCTAACAGAATGGGTCAAGTCAATCACATCATTCTCCTAATAATGTGATCCCGTTAATCAAATGACAACTCATGTCTATGGTTAGGAAACATAACCATCTTTGATTGACGAGCTAGTCAAGTAGAGGCATACTAGTGACTCTCTGTTTTTGTCTATGTATTCACACATGTATTATGTTTCCGGTTAATACAATTCTAGCATGAATAATAAACATTTATCATGATATAAGTAAATAAATAATAACTTCATTATTGCCTCTAGGGCATATTTCCTTCAGTCTCCCACTTGCACTAGAGTCAATAATCTAGATTACACAGTAATGATTCTAACACCCATGGAGCCTTGGTGCTGATCATGTTTTGCTCGTGGAAGAGGCTTAGTCAGTGGGTCTGCAATATTCAGATCCGTATGTATTTTGCAAATTTCTATGTCTCCCACTTGGACTAAATCCTGAATGGAATTGAAGCGTCCCTTGATGTGTTTGGTTCTCTTGTGAAATCTGGATTCCATCGCCAAGGCAATTGCACCAGTATTGTCACAAAGATTTTCATTGGACCCGATGCACTAGGTATGACACCTAGATCGGATATGAACTCCTTCATCCAGACTCCTTCATTTGCTGCTTCCGAAGCAGCTATGTACTTCGCTTCACATGTAGATCCCGCCACGACGCTTTGTTTAGAACT
Organism: Triticum dicoccoides; assembly: GCF_002162155.2. NCBI lineage: Eukaryota > Viridiplantae > Streptophyta > Magnoliopsida > Poales > Poaceae > Triticum > Triticum dicoccoides. The sequence continues at coordinate 469,147,209 of NC_041390.1, forward strand.
GCACCAACTGACAGCTCCACCGTTTAGTAAAAACACGTATCTGGTTTGCGATTTAGAATCGTCCGGATCAGTGTCAAAGCTTGCATCAACGTAACCATTTACGATGAGCTCTTTGTAACCTCCATATACGAGAAACATATCCTTTTCAGGTATTTCAGGATGTTCTTGACCGCTGTCTAGTGATCCACTCCTGGATTACTTTGGTACCTCCCTGCTAGACTTATAGCAAGGCACACATCAGGTCTGGTACACAGCATTGCATACATGATAGAGCCTATGGCTGAAGCATAGGGAACATCTTTCATTTTCTCTCTATCTTCTGTGGTGGTCGGACATTGAGTCTTACTCAACTTCACACCTTGTAACACAGGCAAGAACCTTTTCTTTGCTTGATCCATTTTGAACTTCTTCAAAACTTTATCAAGGTATGTGCTTTGTGAAAGTCCAATTAAGCGTCTTGATCTATCTCTATAGATCTTAATGCCCAATATGTAAGCAGCTTCACCGAGGTCTTTCATTGAAAAAAACTTATTCAAGTATCCCTTTATGCTATCCAGAAATTCTATATCATTTCCAATCAATAATATGTCATCCACATATAATATCAGAAATGCTACAGAGCTCCCACTCACTTTCTTGTAAATACAGGCTTCTCCAAAAGTCTGTACAAAACCAAATGCTTTGATCACACTATCAAAGCGTTTATTCCAACTCCGAGAGGCTTGCACCAGTCCATAAATGGATCGCTAGAGCTTGCACACTTTGTTAGCTCCCTTTAGATCGACAAAACCTTCTGGTTGCATCATATACAACTCTTCTTCCAGAAATCCATTCAGGAATGTAGTTTTGACATCCATTTGCCAAATTTCATAATCATAAAATGCGGCAATTGCTAACATGTTTCGGACAGACTTAAGCATCGCTACGGGTGAGAAGGTCTCATCGTAGTCAATCCCTTGAACTTGTCGAAAACCTTTTGCAACAAGTCGATATTTTTAGATAGTAACATTACCGTCAGCGTCAGTCTTCTTCTTGAAGATCCATTTATTCTCAATTGCTTGCCGATCAATGGGCAAGTCAACCAAAGTCCACACTTTGTTCTCATACATGGATCCCATCTCAGATTTCATGGCTTCTAGCCATTTTGCGGAATCTGGGCTCACCATCGCTTCTTCATAGTTTGTAGGTTCATCATGATCTAGTAGCATGACTTCCAGAACAGGATTACCGTACCACTCTGGTGCGGATCTTACTCTGGTTGATCTACGAGGTTCGGTAGTAACTTGATCTGAACTTTCATGATCATTATCATTAGCTTCATCACTAATTGGTGTTGGTGTCACAGAAACTGGTTTCTGTGATGTACTACTTTCCAATAAGGGAGCAGGTACAGTTACCTCATCAAGTTCTACTTTTCTCCCACTCACTTCTTTCGAGAGAAACTCCTTCTCTAGAAAAACTCCAAATTTAGCAACAAAAGTTTTGCCTTCGGATCTGTGATAGAAGGTGTACCCAACAGTCTCCTTTGGGTATCCTATGAAGACACATTTCTCCGATTTGGGTTCGAGCTTATCAGGTTGAAGCTTTTTCACATAAGCATCATAGCCCCAAACTTTCAGAAATGACAACTTTGGTTTCTTGCCAAACCACAGTTCATAAGGCGTTGTCTCAACGGATTTCGATGGTGTCCTATTTAACGTGAATGCAGCCGTCTCTAAAGCATAACCCCAGAACGATAACGGTAAATCAGTAAGTGACATCATAGATCGCACCATATCTAATAAAGTACGATTACGATGTTCGGACACACCATTACGCTGTGGTGTTCCGGGTGGCGTGAGTTGCGAAACTATTCTGCATTGTTTCAAATGTAGACCAAACTCGTAACTCAAATATTCTCCTCCACGATCAGATCGTAGAAACTTTATTTTCTTGTTACGATGATTTTCAACTTCACTCTGAAATTCTTTGAACTTTTCAAATGTTTCAAACTTATGTTTCATTAAGTAGATATACCCGTATCTGCTTAAATCATCTGTGAAGGTGAGAAAATAACGATATCCGCCATGAGCCTCAACATTCATTGGACCACATACATCTGTATCTATGATTTCCAACAAGTCCGTTGCTCTCTCCATAGTACCAGAGAACGGCCTTTTAGTCATCTTACCCATGAGGCACGGTTCGCAAGTACCAAGTGATTCATAATCAAGTAGTTCCAAAAGTCCATCAGTATGGAGTTTCTTCATGCGCTTTACACCGATATGACCTAAACGGCAGTGCCACAAATAAGATGCACTATCATTATCAACTCTGCATCTTTTGATTTCAACATTATGAATATGTGTATCACTACTATCGAGATTCATCAAAAATAGACCACTCTTCAAGGGTGCATGACCATAAAAGATATTACTCATATAAATAGAACAACCATTATTCTCTGATTTCAATGAATAACCATCTCGCATCAAACAAGATCCAGATATAATGTTCATGGTCAACGCTGGCACCAAATAACAATTATTTAGGTCTAATACTAATCCCGAAGGTAGATATAGAGGTAGCGTGCCGACCGCAATCACATCGACTTTGGAACCATTTCCCACGCGCATCGTCACCTCGTCCTTAGCCAATCTCCGCTTAATCCATAGCCCCTGTTTCGAGTTGCAAATGTTAGCAACAGAACCAGTATCAAATACCCAGGTGCTACTGCGAGCATTAGTAAGGTACACATCAATACCATGTATATCACATATACCTTTGTTCACTTTGCCATCCGTCTTATCCGCCAAATACTTGGGGCAGTTCCGCTTCTAGTGACCAGTCTGCTTGCAGTAGAAGCACTCAGTCTCAGGCTTAGGTCCAAACTTGGGTTTCTTCTCCTGAGCAGCAACTTGTTTGCTGTTCTTCTTGAAGTTCCCTTTCTTCTTCCCTTTGCCCTTTTTCTTGAAACTGGTGGTCTTGTTAACAATCAACACTTGATGCTCCTTCTTGATTTCTACCTCCGTGGCTTTTAGCATCGCGAAGAGCTCAGGAATAGTTTTATTCGTCCCTTGCATATTATAGTTTATCACAAAGCTTTTGTAGCTTGGTGGCAGTGATTGAAGAACTCTGTCAATGACACTATCAACAGGAAGATTAACCCCCAGTTGAGTCAAGTGATTATGATACCCGGACATTTTGAGTACATGTTCACTGACAGAACTATTCTCCTCCATCTTGCAGCTATAGAACTTATTGGAGACTTCATATCTCTCAATCCGGGCATTTGCTTGAAATATTAACTTCAACTCCTGGAACATCTCATATGCTCCATGACGTTCAAAACATTGTTGAAGACCCGGTTCTAAGACGTAAAGCATGGCACACTGAACTATCGAGTAGTCATCAGCTTTGCTCTGCCAGACATTCATAACATCTGGTGTCGCTCCTGTAGCAGGCTAGGCACTTAGCGGTGCTTCCAGGACGTAATTCTTCTATGCAGCAATGAGGATAATCCTGAAGTTACGGACCCAGTTCGTGTAATTGCTACCATCATCTTTCAACTTTGCTTTCTCAAGGAACGCACTAAAATTCAACGGAACAACAGCACGAGCCATCTATCTACAATCAAACATAGACAAGCAAGATACTATCAGGTACTAAGTTCATGATAAATTTAAGTTCAATTAATCATATTACTTAAGAACTCCCACTTAGAAAGATATCCCTCTAATCCTCTAAGTGATCACGTGATCCAAATCAACTAAACCATGTCCGATCATCACGTGAGATGGAGTAGTATCAATGGTGAACATCAATATGTTGATCATATCTACTATGTGATTCACGCTCGACCTTTCGGTCTCCGTGTTCCAAGGCCATATCTGTTATATGCTAGGCTCGTCAAGTTAAACCTGAGTATTCCGCGTGTGCAACTGTTTTGCACCTGTTGTATTTGAACGTAGAGCCTATCACACCCGATCATCACGTGGTGTCTCAGCACGAAGAACTTTCGCAACGGTGCATACTCAGGGAGAACACTTATACTTTGATAATTTAGTGGGGAATCATCTTATAATGCCACCGTCAATCAAAGCAAGATAAGATGCATAAAAGATAAAGATCACATGCAATCAATATAAGTGATATGATATGGCCATCATCATCTTGTGCTTGTGATCTCCATCTCCGAAGCACCTTCATGATCACCATCGTCACCGGTGCGACACCTTGATCACTATCGTAGCATCGTTGTCGTCTCGCCAATCTTATGCTTCCACGACTATCGCTACCGCTTAGTGATAAAGTAAAGCATTACAGCGCAATTGCATTGCATACAATAAAGCGACAACCATATGGCTCCCGCCAGTTGCCGATAACTCGGTTACAAAACATGATCATCTCATACAATAAAATTTAGCATCATGTCTTGACCATATCACATCACAACATGCCCTGGAAAAACAAGTTAGACGTCCTCTACTTTGTTGTTGCAAGTTTTACGTGGTTGCTATGGGCTTAGCAAGAACCGTTCTTACCTACGCATCAAAACCACAACGATAGTTTGTCAAGTTGGCGTTGTTTTAACCTTCGCAAGGACCGGGCGTAGCCACACTTGGTTCAACTAAAGTTGGAGAAACTGACACCCGCCAGCCACCTGTGTGCAAAGCACGTCGGTAGAACCAGTCTCGCGTAAGTGTACGCATAATGTCGGTCCGGGCCGCTTCATCCAACAATACCGCCGAACCAAAGTATGACATGCTGGTAAGCAGTATGACTTATATCGCCCACAACTCACTTGTGTTCTACTCGTGCGCAACATCAACGCATAAAACCTAGGCTCGGATGCCACTGTTGGGGAACGTAGTAATTTCAAAAAAAATCCTACGCACACGCAAGATCATGGTGATGCATAGCAATGAGAGGGGAGAGTGTTGTCTATGTACCCTCGTAGACCGGCAACAGAAGTGTTGACACAACGTAGAGGAAGTAGTCGTACGTCTTCCCGATCCGACCGATCCAAGTACCGAACGTACGACACCTCTGAGTTCTGCACACGTTCAACTCGGTGATGTCCCTCGAGTTCCGATCCAGCAAAACATTGAGGGAGAGTTTCGTCAGCACGACGGCGTGATGATGGTGATGATGTTCTACCGACGCAGGGCTTCGCCTAAGCACCGCTACGATATGATCGAGGTGAATATGGTGGAAGGGGGCACCGCACACGGCTAAGGAATGATCACGAGGATCAACTTGTGTGTCATGGGGTGCCCCCGTGCCTCAGTATATAAAGGATGGAGAGGGGGAGGTGCGGCCGGTCCTATGGGTGCGCCTGGAGGAGTCCTACTCCAACCGAGAGTAGGACTCCCCCCTCTTGCCTTGTTGGAAAAGGAAGGAGGAAGGGAGAAAGAGGAAAGGGGGGCGCCCCCCCTTCCTTGTCCTATTCGGACTAGGGGGGAGGGGGCGCGCGGCCTGCCCTGGCCGGCCCTCCTCTTCTCCCTTATGGCTCATGTAGGCCCAATAACCCCCAGGGGGGTTCCGGTAACCCCCCGGTACTCCGGTAAAATCCCGATTTCACCCGGAACGTTTCCGATATCCTTATATAGGCTTCCAATATATCAATCTTTATGTCTCGACCATTTCGAGACTCCTCATCATGTCCGTGATCACATCCGGGACTCCGAACAACCTTCGGTACATGAAAACACAAAAACCCTAATTACGATCGTCACCGAACTTTAAGCGTGCGGACCCTACGGGTTCGAGAACTATGCAGACATGACCGAGACACATCTCCGGTCAATAACCAATAGCGGAACCTGGATGCTCATATTGGCTCCTACATATTCTACGAAGATCTTTATCAGTCAGACCGCATAACAACATATGTTGTTCCCTTTGTCATCGGTATGTTACTTGCCCGAGATTTATTCGTCGGTATCTCAATACCTAGTTCAATCTCGTTACCGGCAAGTCTCTTTACTCGTTCCGTAATACATCATCCTGCAACTAACTTATTAGTTGCAATGCTTGCAAGGCTTGAGTGATGTGCATTACTGAGAGGGCCCAGAGATACCTCTTCGACAATCGGAGTGACAAATCCTAATCTCGAAATACGCCAACCCAACAAGTACCTTCGGAGACACCTGTAGAGCACCTTTATAATCACCCAGTTACGTTGTGACGTTTGGTAGCACACAAAGTGTTCCTCCGATAAACGGGAGTTGCATAATCTCATAGTCATAGGAACATGTATAAGTTATGAAGAAAGCAATAGCAACAAACTAAACGATCAAGTGCTAAGCTAACGGAATGGGTCAAGTCAATCACATCATTCTCCTAATGATGTGATCCCGTTAATCAAATGACAACTCATGTCTATGGTTAGGAAACATAACCATCTTTGATTAACGAGCTAGTCAAGTAGAGGCATACTAGTGACTCTCTGTTTTTGTCTATGTATTCACACATGTATTATGTTTCCAGTTAATACAATTCTAGCATGAATAATAAACATTTATCATGATATAAGGAAATAAATAATAACTTTATTATTGCCTCTAGGGCATATTTCCTTCAACCTGTGGGTTAGGGCACACTCAAAAGAAACACCATTGAAAAGATTGCTTGAAAAGAGAGATTGCAGTGGTTGAATTAAATGGCTTGAATGAGATAACAACCTCGAGATATCTTGAACGGATTGATAAAGGAGACACAAATCTTCTAATATATCTTCAGCACTCCGGATACAAAAATATCAAGAGGTGGATGCTTAAGAGGTGCGTCAGCATGAGAAAACCTTTGAAACAAGGAAAGGAATATGATCACACTAAAAGCTTGAGTTGGATCCACCGGAGAAGAAAAAGAACGAAGAATGATGAACTTGAAGCTCCGTTAGAATCTTCATGAGAATCACCGGATAAGACTATTGACAGAAAAGAATGGAGAGACTTCACATCAATAAGATGGATACTTGATTAATAAATATTAGTCCTTGAAGAAAAAGGGTGGGTGGGCGGGAAAACAAAGGCAACTTGGGGAAGATGAAACGAACAACATTGGAAAAAAATGAGAGGTGATCTTGCGGATGTTGAAATGATCGGATCCACTTGAAGAGAAGCACACTGGTTGAGAAGAAATTGAGATGACAAACTCGATGATCAAGAAGGATTAGTATTCACATAGGAATATGAGAACACCGCTTAGGAAAGGTATGGAATCAACACTTGACATTGAAGCAACTCGAATACCACAACAAAAACAAAACAAAGGATTGGCTTGCAAAATAAGCCAGAACAAACATATGATAGATCCCATATCGTATCATGTGTCTGTTGGAAAAATATTCTAGGAGCTACTTGAATTCCCACTTATAAACTCCCGAAACTTTCTGGTTATGCAATCAGGTGTTGGGGATACAGGGGAAGCATAATATCTCACCCAAAACTTGCAAATCCTACATCCAGTTGTATCCATCCTTCAACACATAACCAAGAAACCTTCGGAAATCATTTACCTCAACCTTCGAAAAGCATCCGTTATATGAGTTATGGCAATACTCCTAAACTCCCGCCCCAGTACTGGGTGGCGTCGAGGTTATCTCACCAAAAACAGCATAAAAGAGATTTTCGATGTTGGCGAACTCAGGTATTCCAGAACTGCAACGATAAAATTGTGACGACAACACCTCAGAGCTCAACTCCCCGGGACACTGCCACAACCCCTAACTGTCAGGAGGCACCAAGAACAATGTTCTCGTCACAAAACCATCGGAACGATTCCAAGATACCCGTGTGATCCTAAAAAAATCGTGAAATTTGAGGAAAGAAGAGTCAAAACTTCTGCGTCAGGAGGCCTCACCAGAGCGACGAAGGGACTGAAGAGTAAAAAGAATCCTACTCCGCGATATATATAATCCTAAGACTAAAAACATTTTGTTCTAGACTGAACAACGTCAGCGATTCGATCAAGCAGGGGGCTCCTAAGTCGGGGATGGCTCTTATTACCAACTTGTAACACCCACAATGCGGCTATATCTCCCACGTGTCGGGGAATGACATAGAGGCATAGCCGCATGGTAATCATGTCGCAAGAGAGGTAATCTTTACACATCGCATGTACTGAATAAGAAAGGGGTAAAGAGTTGGATTACAACCGCCACTTCACACAATACACAAATATATCATACATCATCCAAAATACAAACAAGGTCCGACTACGGAACCAAAATAAAGAAAGACAACCCCAAATGCTAGATCCCCGATCGTCCCAACTGGGCTCCACTACTGAGCAACTGGAAACGAAACAACACAACAAACATGAGCTTCATAAAGGTCCCACTTGAGATGGGTTGTGTCATCTGCATTGGTATCATCGGCACCTGCAACTGTTTGGAAGTATCTATGAGCCACGAGGACTCAACAATCTCACACCCGCGAGATCAAGACTATTTAAGCTTATGGGTAGGAAAAGGTAGTGAGGTGGAGCTGCAGCAAGCACAAAGCATATATGGTGGCTAACATACACAAAAGAGAGCGAGAAGAGAAGCAACGCACGGTCGAGAAGATAGAAGTGATCAAGAAGTGATCCTGAAACTACTTACGTTCAAGCATAACACAAGAACCGTGTTCACTTCCCGGACTCCGCCGAAACGAGACCATCACGGCTACACACGCGGTTGATTCATTTTAATTAAGTTAAGTGTCAAGTTATCTACAACCGGATATTAACAAATTCCCATCTGCCCGTAACCGCGGGCATGGATTTCGAAAGTTCAAACCCCGCAGGGGTGTTCCAACTTAGCCCATCACAAGCTCTCATGGTCAACGAAGGATATTCCTTCTCCTGGGAAGACCCAATCAGTCTCAGAATCCCAGTTACAAGACATTTCGACAATGGTAAAACAAGACCAGCAAAGCCGCCCGATGTGCCGACATCCTGATAGGAGCTGCACATATCTCGTTCTCAGGGCAACACCAGATTGTCCAAGATTCCGGTAGGCCAGCCCAGAGTTGCTCCCTGATGGCCACCAGCGACTGGCAGGTTTGGACCAACACTTAGACAAGCACTGGCCCGGGGGAGGGGGTTAAAATAAAGATGACCCTCGGGAGCGCAACTCCCAAGGGAAAAAGGTAGGTGGTGGTGAGGCAACTGGTAAAACCAAGGTTGGGCCTTGCTGGAGGAGTTTTATTCAAAGCAAACTGTCAAGGGGTTCCTATAACACCCAACCGTGTAAGGAACACAAAATCAAGGAACATAACACCGGTATGACGGAAACTAGGGCGGCAAGAGTGGAACAAAACACCAGGCATAACGCCGAGCCTTCCACCCTTTACCAAGTATATAGATGCATTAAATAAACAATATATATAGTGATATCCCAACAATATCCATGTTCCAACATGGAACAAACTTCAACTTCACCTGCAACTGGCAATGCTATAAGAGGGGCTGAGCAAAGAGGTAACATAGCCAAACAACGGTTTGCTAGGAAAGGTGGGTTAGAGGCTTGACATGGCAATATGGGAGGCATGATATAGCAAGTGGTAGGTAGCGCGACATAGCAATAGAGCGAACAACCAAAAAACAAAGATAGAAGTGATTTCAAGGGTATGGTCATCTTGCCTGAGATCTCGCAAGGAAGAAGAGCGAGTCCGTGAAGAAGACAAACAGACGTAGTCGAACGGATCCTCACAAACGCAACGTTACCAGAACTAACACGAAGAAGCAATACCGAAAAGGAGCAAACATCAAGGTGAACAACCATCACATAAACATGACATGATGCACAACCAAGTATGATGCATGTACGGTTTAATGAGGCATGGCATGGCAAAGTGCACAAACAATACTACAAATTAAGTGGAGCTCAATATGCAACGAGTTGCATATTGACGGAACACCACATTCAAGTTATTTGGTTCGATCTCGTTTATGTACCCAACAATATTAAATGTTGATTAACATGGCAAGAGGTTAAGAAAATGAAAACTACCTAACTAGGCAAGTTTAAATGAGGCCGGAACAACAAGCAACAAGTCCGGAAAAATCCTCATGAGCATATATTAGATTTGGTACTGTTATGCCCTAAACCATATTTTAAAGTTGTTAAACATGCAAAGCAAGTACACCATGTTAAACTAGGTATTTTTCTACCCCATTTACATATAAAGTTTATTAAAAACCGAGCTACGGTTATTAAGTTATGAATTAAAGCATTTTAGCATGACAATAGGCAAATTATATGCAAACAACAATTTAAACATTTTAAACATGGATGAAAGTTGCAAATTATTAATCTACACAAAATTCTAAGCAAGTTTCATATATTAAGTTTTTACATGTGATGCATGGTTGGTGAGTTATTAAATGCAAGAAGAACAGGGGATTTTCTGTAAAATAGTCGTCTCTGGAATATTGGCAAAATTCGCAAGACTAGGGAAAAACCATAGCGGGCCGAATCTGGCTGGCCCAAAAGTGCAGGGGCGGCTCGGGTGCACGCTCACATCGGGCCATCTCTGGCCGAAACTGGAGCTGGGCCGGCTCTGGAAGAGGCCCACGCGGGGCTCTGGAGCGGGCCTTGACGATGGCTGGAGAGGAGGCGGCCCACGCGGGAATCATAGGGGAGCCGGTTGGGCCTTGCTCGGGGCGGTGGGACGAGCCCGAGTTGGTCTGGATTGGACTGCGGTCAACGCTCGACCGGAACGAGCGTAGCGAGAGCAGGGGAAGTCAGCGGTGGCGCGAGATGCAGCCGACGTGAGGTTCAGGACGATAGCAGGCGGCGGGATCCGGCCAGGATGGGCCGTGCTTGGAGGAGGAGGCGGATCCAGCCGGACCTGGAGGAAGCCGTCCGCGAGCTTGGCTCCTGCGGACCTGGCGGTTCAGGGACTTGGCGAGGCGGAGGGAGGCAGACACGACAGCGGCGGCGTCGAAGCCCTGTCCATGGCGGCAGAGAGGGAGCAAAGAGATTAGAGACAGAGAGGAAAAGAGAGACGGTCGGGGAAGTGGCTACACTGTCCTGGTTTGGTCGCCGCCGGCACTCGGCGGGAGGAAGATCCGGTGAAGGAGAAGAAGACGACAGGGTCAGAGGTCTCCGGTGGCTTGCGTGCTCGGGGACGGGAGGACACAGGAGACGGGGATGCTTTGGATCAGGAGCTCCTCTCTCGATTGTGCAGCAAGGCGGGGAGGCTGCGGGCGATCCGCGAGCGAGGTGGGTCGAGGGGATGATGGTTGGGTGGCGCTGAAATTGAGGACAAGGTGGGGATCAAGAGCTGGTGTCTGGTTGGTGCGAAGGGGGTCCCGAGGTGGGAGAAAAACAGTGGCGGAGGAGGAGGATTTGATGGATGGGACATCTCCCTAGATTTTAGGGTTTGGTCCTCTTATATATAGTGGTGGGATTAAGTTTAGGGGCTATCTCGTCCCTCCGATCAAAATCGGACGGTCGGGAAAAATAGGCTAGGGAGTCCAAGTAAGAAAACAGTGATGTTTTCTAGATGTTTGGGGATGATCCGGACCCAACGGTGACGACTGCCCGGGTCGGGTCTGGGGAAGTTTCGGACACGCACACGAGGGGTCGGTTGGAACTTGCACTACAAAAGAAAGACACATCCGTGACATTTTGGGCCGAACAAATTTTTTTTCTGTCATACATATGACACTTCTATGATGATAATTGTGACAAACCCCGGTATCATCATAGATGTGGTGGGCTCCTACTTCTATGACAAAAAATCATGACAGAAAATGGGCTTTTCGTCCTGGGCTGGCCGGAGACGCAGCTGCATGACATTCTTTGGGCCGTCCATGACGGAAAAAACCATGGTAGAAGCGAGGGCGAGGAAAATTTCGGGGAGTTCCCGGTTATGGTGGGAGGTCAGGGGCCGAGCGATGCGCGTTTCTCTCATACACGTACGCGCGTGTGTGCGAGGCGTTGGCTCTAACTGAACCCGAGTGAGGTGTTGGGCTCTAACTGAACCCGAGCGATTACACTGCAGGCTACGTGTTACTGAACCCGAGCGATCGATCGATGGCTATTAACTGAACCCGATCGAGCGTTTCCTTCGCTACTGCTGCTAACTGAAGCCGATCGATGCTGCCTCTGGATGAACAGTGAGCGTTGCAGGGGGGTTTGGATGAACAGTTCCCGTTGGGGGTGGATGAACAGGACCCCGTGGTGTTGCCTCTAGATGAACTGGACCCCGATCGATCGAGCCGGTTGGGGCTGGATGAACAGGACCCCGTGGAGGGCTGGATGAACAGGACCACCCCGTGGAGGGCTGGATGAACAGTAGACGGTGGAGGGCAGAATGACCACTCCGTTTTGCGGCACGCCATACCCCTCCCGATCAATAGGACCCCCATTTTGACCGTAGGAGGTCCGTTTCCTCCGTTTTGCGGTACGCCACACCCCTCCCGATGAACAGGATCCCGTTTTGAACGTGGCCGGTCGAACACAAGGCTGTTTCCTCCGTTCTGTGGTACGCCAGGCCTCTTTTCCATCGTCTGCTCTGTTCAAGCCCTCCCGATGAACACGATGCATTCCGTTGCCTCCTCATGAACACACCGCATTCCGTTGCCTCCCCATGAACACGACGCATTCCGTTGCCTCCCCATGAGCACGATGACGACGCTGTTTCTTCGTTCCGACCTAGCCATGTACACGAGCCCTCGTCGTACGTATGCGCGAGTAGGCGTTCGAGACTCCGCCCGTATGTACACATACGTGGCCGTATTTTCTTTCTTGCACCCTAGCCGCCTCTACTACGACACGTGCACGCCTCTACATCGACCAGTATATATGTACGTACACATTCGCGACCAGAATGACAATGCTACATACGCTTCGACCAGGTGGGTCCCGACTGTCAGGCACTTCCTTGCGTGCGAAGATGTAGCTGGTGGGTCCCAGCAGTCAGGGGGGCGAAATACGGTGGCCCGTCCGGTGGGTCCTGCTGTCAGGTGGAGGAATAATTATTTTGCACGTAATAAGGAGGCACTTCCTTGCTGCGGCCATGGACCTAGCTGTCAGCCTCTCCACGTACAGTCCATGTCCGATGGAAGCCGTTCCTTGACCATGTTGACCACGCCGCGCCGAGAGCACCAGGGCGGTGGATGACGGCGAGGCCTAGGAAGGGGACGACGCGGAGCCGGGGAAGACGCGGTAGTGGATGCCCACGCGTAGAGGAGTACGAGGGGTCACTGGTTCGCTGCGGTGTGAGGCTGCCGTCGCCGCAGAATAACAGGGGGTGTGGGTGAGTAGAGGGATGGCCTGGCCAGCGGTGGGAGTAGTAGGGGGCGGTGAGGCCTCCGCTGCATCGCAGCCGGCCACGGGAGGCAGGAGCACGAGGCATGGCCGGTGCTGGTTTGGGCGGCTGGAGCAAGAAGACCAGAGGTTGAAGAAGCACTACGGCCGTTGGATGGACATCGTAGGGTCACTGGAGCTAGAACCATGCATATTGACTAAGTTGACAAAGCCCTCTGTCGGTGTCAAAACCGGCGGATCTCGGGTAGGGGGTCCCGAACTGTGCATCTAGGCTGGATGGTAACATGAGGCAAGGGACACGAAGTTTTACCCAGGTTCGGGCCCTCTTGATGGAGGTAAAACCCTATGTCCTGCTTGATTAATATTGATGATATGGGTAGTACAAGAGTAGATCTACCACGAGATCGGAGAGGCTAAACCCTAGAAGCTAGCCTATGGTATGATTGTTGTTTTGAATGTTGTCCTACGGACTAAAACCCTCTGGTTTATATAGACACCAGAGAGGGTTAGGGTTACACAAAGTCAGTTACAATGGTACGAGATCTACATATCCGTATCGCCAAGCTTGCCTTCCACGCCAAGGAAAGTCCATTCCGGACACGGGACGAAGTCTTCAATCTTGTATCTTCATAGTCCAGGAGTCCGGCTGAAGGTATAGTCCGGCCATCCGGACACCCCTAATCCAGGACTCCCTCAGTAGCCCCTGAACCAGGCTTCAATGACGACGAGTCCGGCGCGCAGTTTGTCTTTGGCATTGCAAGGCAGGTTCCTCCTCCAAGTACTTCATAGAAGATTTTGAACACAAAGATAGTGTCCGGCTCTGCAAAATAAGTTTCCACATGTTGCCATAGAGAGAATAATATTTACACAAATCTAATCAGCTGACGTATTCCGTAGTGTGACGCACCACGGCCAAGCCTTTATTCGAATCATTTTATTATCCCACCTCAGTGCCTCATGCGAGGCGGTTTCCTTGGCACGTCTTGTCAAAGCAGAGATCGTGTCCCCTTATTCCGGGATACTCATCAATACGGGCGTGGGTAACCCAACCGCGCCATTGATTACGGCGCTTGGAGATAAGTGAGTTTTACCAGGCTGGTGGGGACACGTAGTTGCGTCCACCCATATAAGGGGATAATGATCCACCTTTTCACATACACCTTCTTCCTCCTTTGCCTATCCATTTTCGTGCACTCGAGCTCCAGCGCCCAAGTCCGCACTCCCCACCTCAACCTTCTCCAGCCATGTCCGGAGCGGGAGGCAAGTGGATGGTCTCCTCCTTCACGGAGGGACACATCAAAAAACTGAGGAAGGCCGGATACTTGTCTAACGACATCGCGTACCGGCTTCCCGAAGAGGGGCAGCTCCTCCCCACCCCAAGGCCCCATGAGAGGGTAGTGTTCCTTCCCCACTTCCTCCGTGGACTGGGCTTTCCTATCCACCCATTCATCCGGGGACTCATGTTCTACTACGACCTGGATTTCCATGATCTAGCCCCGAATTTCATCCTCAACATCTCGGTGTTTATCGTCGTGTGCGAGGCTTTCCTCTGCATCCGCCCCCATTTTGGCCTATGGCTCAAGACTTTCAATGTCAAGCCGAAGGTGGTGCACGGCAACCAGGCGGAGTGCGGAGGCGCCATGGTGGGCAAGATGCGCAACGTCTTATGGCTCGAGGGCTCCTTTGTGGAGACCCTGAAGGGGTGGCAATCGGGGTGGTTTTACATCACCGAGCCGCGCGACCCTAAGTGGGTCGCAGCCCCCGAGTTCCAGTCCGGACCCCCAACGCGGCTCACATCCTGGAAAGACACGGGCCTGTCGTGGGGCAACAAAGGAGAGGTGACTGGACTGCAAACATGCATCCAAACCCTGGTGGACAAGCAGCTCAAGCTTGTCAATGTAGTCCAGGTCATGCTCATCCGCCGGATCCTCCCATGTCAACAACGGGCCTTCAATCTGTGGGAGTTCAACCCGGCGCAGCACCGAACTCTGACAGGCTCTTCGACACGACGTATGAAGATGTCTAGAAGGTGCTTTTCAAGGGCGCCGAGGCTCCCGCATCCGCTACCAAGGATCGCGGATTCAACATGCAGCGTCACGCCAACGCGGTAAGTTGTTTGTGCCTTTTACAGGGTATTAGTTTTTCATAGTTTAACTCTATGCGGGATCTAAGCTCCCTTACCTTTGACAGGTTTGGCAGGTGAAGTCCGGACAGATTGACTGTCCGGCTCCTTTGCCCGAAGACCCAGTCGATGCCCGCTTGGCATGTTGCTGGTTCCGGCACCCTATGTGGTGCCGGAGAAGAAGGCCATGAGGAAGGCCACGGGAACTCGAAAAAGTGCCCGGCGCCGGGAGGTGTCGGGTTCATCATCCGACGGCTCCAAGGCGCATTCCTCCGTGAAGACGGGGAGGAGGAAGAAGAGACCTCTCCCCCTCCAGCGGGGGGAGAGAAGAAAAGGAAGGCCGCCCTCTTTGGGGAGGCCGAAAGGTCCAAGAAGGGGAAAACCCTTCCTCCGGACTACTCCACCGATGCCGACGACAGCGGAGAGGAGTGGCCGCTCAGGGCCAAGCCCCTGGTGAAATCGTAAGTATCCGGATACCAGAGTAATTCATAGTATTCCTTTATTGCACAGCTTTCCCTTATGTCGAATATGTTTATGCAGCCCACCCAAAGACCGGCTCGACGCGTCCTCGAGCGGTTCACTGGACTCGTCGGATGTGAATTCGCTTCCGACGGCTTCCTCCCCCCGCCCTACGGACGACGCCGAAGTTTTGTCCCAACAGGTTCCAAGCCAGGAGGATGTGGTCCTGGAGGCGCCGCAAGGCGACCTCCCGGACTCCAGGAGTAAAGGGGATAAAACCCCCCAGGGCTCCAAGTCCAGCTCTAGGCCGGACACCGCTCCGGAACCTTCAAAGGTTCCAGAGTCCGGCGGGCGACCTCCTTCGAGGAGCAAGCCCACCGTGCCGGTGACCCCCGTCCAACCGGAGGCGCCGGATAATCTGTTGGAGGTGCTCAAAGGAGCCTCCATCGATGAGGAGCACCGCACCATTATGAGTGTGGTGGTCCAGAAGGTTCAGTCCGCCAAGAGCGGACTGACTGAAGCTTGTACTAGCCTTTTAACAGGCTTTGAGGTAAGTAAAGAATGTGTAAATAATATTACCGCATAGACAGTAGCCCCTGATGCTCTGTTTGGCATTTGGGAAGAAAAGCCGAAGAGAGGATCAAATAAAATTCACAGGAGTCTAACAAAAAGAAGTCAATATGCGTATGCAGGCTTCTCTGCTGGCGTCCGCCGCACTGACTGCGGGAGTGGGCACGCTAAAGCAGAACCTCGAGCAGTCCGAGCAAGAGCTCGGGCGTGCCAAGAAGCAGCTTGAGGACAAGGAAGGTAAGAAATACCTTGTTTAAATATATATAAAAAAGGTGCAATTGCAAAAAATGATAGGATTATCGTGGCTATTGTAGGGGCCACGTCGGAGGTGGCGACCCTTAAGCAAGCGCTGGTCGAGGCCGAGAAGAGGGTGGCCACGGAGCGCACCGAGCGGGAGAAGTATGAGGCCCAGGTTGGCAAGGTGCAGCAAGAGCTCCAGGCTCTCATGAAAAAACATGAGAGTTTGGAGCTTGACTCAAAGGCGCGAGCGTCCGAGCTCGCGATGGCTATTGAAAATGCCAAGTCTGCCAAGGCCGAATCCCAAAAGACCCTCCAGGAGTTTGATGCGGTGAAAAAGATAGCAGCGGTAAGGCATTCTTTATGCAAAGCAAACACATAAGCGTGATTTACTTGTTACTTACCCGAATCCGGAGCTCTCCAGGAGCATTCACAGATCTTCCCCGTAGCATGTCCGATGCCGCCGCATTCTATCGAGCTGAGGAGGGCAGCTCGACAGAGAAGGTGTTCTGATCTCAGTATGCTGAGGACGCACACCCCGTGCCCCTGAGCGACCAGCTGAAGCAACTGGTCGAGCTCCATAAGGCGGCCGAACAGGCCATGAAGGGCCTCATAGTTCGGCTGTGGCCTGGAGAGGCTCTGCCTGGGAGCTATTTCGGGCTGGTGCGGCGGCTGGTGGGGGCCTGTCCAAGGCTCGAAGTCATCAAGCGCTCCGTCTACATTGAAGGTGCCTGTAGGGCCCTTGCCCGTGCTAAGGTGCACTGGGGCAAGCTGGATGCTGAGAAGCTTGTGAAGGATGGGCCACCGCCGGGGAAAGAGCATCGCAAGCCCGAGAATTATTATACGGATGTTCTGAAGGGTGCCCGCCTTGTGGCGGATGAATGTTCCAGGGATGTAATTTTGAGTAAAACTCGCTCGTTTTGTCCTGTGCGCTGAAAACTTGTTCATATGCACTAAGCAATGCTGTTGGAATTTAAAATATTACCTTTTGTGCGGCTGTTTATCAATTTTGAGAGATGGCGAGTTGTCGGCTTCTGCCCCCGTGCCGCTAGTGCTGGGGTGTTCGGGGATAAACCTGAGCGCTCTTTTTCCCATGTTTGGGTCCTTCGAGGGAGGCGCTCAGCACAACGAACAAGGCAATCGGACTATAATGCGTGAACACTCTCACTTAGCCATAGAATTCTATAATTTTAAATTTCGGCGAAGCCCCTGGTATTCGGAAGACCGAGTTCGGGGCGCTATCCACGCCTTGGCTGGACGGAGATGACTCCTCGCTCTAAGCGGCATAAGTCTTTAGGGACTCGAAAAACCTCTCGAACAGCGACCGGCTCTCGCTTCATCATGACAGTCAGTTTTAGCTTTCTCCACTGAGGTGCTCAACCCAGCTCAACTGGGGCACAATCGCAGTAGTTCTCCTAGTGCTACCTTAGCCGATATAGCGGAACGTAAGGCACCAAAACATAGGAGCCGGGCAAACCCAACTATTGACCCAAGACGTGATTCGGAGCCGATGCATATAATGCTATAAGTTCGGGGTGCCGCACTTGTTAAAGTGTTCGGACTTCTCACACCATATTGAGGGGTACTAAAGCCCCTGGCGTATTTTGGCCATACCAAAGTGTATGGGTGCAACATGTCGTTAAGGAACACATATTTGTAAAAAAAAGAGTAATGCAAAAAGAGGCAAAAGCTATGCATTGTTTATTAAAAAGGGCTGCGATCAAAGCAGAACGATGCAAAATAATGCGATAAGCAAAAGGTTGGACTATTTAACATGTCCGTTCCAGGGGCAGGCTGCGGAATGGTATGCGAAACAGGTATACTGCTCATGATAGAGACCACCTGGGAGTTCCGTAATGCGGCATGGCTTGTCTGCTTCCCTGGTTCTTGCATCGTTTGTGCGGCAATTGAACTACCAAACAGGCCTTCCGAAGAATGGAGTCCTGAAAGTAAGAGAAAATTAAAAAATCGGCAGCCCCTGGTGCGGTTTAAGCCGTGTTTCGGGCGTGCCGTGATGGTGCCCCTCCCCTGTACCCATGGTATTTCTAGAGCGTAGTTATGTATGCGAAGCACTGGTGTCGCATTTTTGCGAGGGCTGGGGTTGGGGCCGCATTGCTACGCCTGCTCGGAATGTGCCAGGCGGTCTTGTTGTAGGTTACTCCGGGCGCGCTTGACGGTGTTCGGACGTTTAATGGCCGGACTGGAGAACTGCCTGGAGAGGCTGCTTTGTACTTCCACTGCAAGGGCCGCCGTGTGCTCCTCCGTTCAGAGGGAGCGTTCAGTGTTTCCATTGACCGTAATTACTCCTCGAGGGCCTGGCATCTTGAGCTTAAGGTATGCGTAGTGCGGTACCGCGTTGAACTTGGCGAATGCGGTTCGCCCGAGCAGTGCGTGATAGCCACTGCGGAATGGGACTATGTCGAAGATTAACTCCTCGCTTCCAAAATTATCCGGAGATCCGAAGACCACTTCAAGTGTGACTGAGCCTGTACAGTTGGCCTCTACACCTGGTATTACGCCTTTAAAAGTCGTTTCGGTGGGCTTAATCCTTGAGGGATCTATGCCCATTTTCCGCACTGTATCCTGGTAAAGCAGGTTCAGGTTGCTGCCGCCGTCCATAAGGACTCTAGTGAGATGAAATCCTCAATAATTGGGTCTAAAACCAATGCGGCGAATCCGCCATGACGGGTGCTAGTGGGATGGTCCCTTCGATCAAAGGTGATCGGGCAGGAGGACCATGGGTTGAACTTTGGGGCGACTGGCTCTACCGCGTATACGTCCCTTAACACATGCTTCCGCTCCCTCTTGGGATGTGGGTTGCGTATATCATGTTCACCGTCCGCACTTGTGGGGGAAAACCCTTCTGTCCACTGTTGTTCGGCGGCCAGGGCTCCTCGTCGTCATCGCTATGCAGCCCCTTGTCTTTATTTTCGGCATTTAACTTGCCTGCCTGCTTGAACACCCAACAATCCCTGTTGGTGTGATTGGCCGGCTTTTCGAGGGTGCCATGTATCTGGCACAAGCGGTCGAGTATTCGGTCCAAACTGGACGGGCCCCTAGGATTTCTTTTGAATGGATTTTTCCGCTGACCGGATTTATAGCCTCTGAATCCGGCATTAACTGTCGTATCCTCAGCATGGTCGCCGTTAATGCGGCGCTTCTGCTTGTTGCGACGCGACCTGCCACTACTGTCCCTGGTATCCGAATTACCAGGGTTCTTGGTCATATTGTTGCTACGAGCAAGCCAGCTGACTTCTCCCGCGCAAAAGCGCGTCATGAGTGTCGTGAGTGCTGCCATAGATTTCAGCTTTTCCTGTCCAAGGTGCCGGGCAAGCCACTCGTCACGGATATTGTGCTTGAAGGCTGCTAGGGTCTTTGCGTCCGGACAGTCGACTATTTGATTTTTCTTTGTTAGGAACCGTGTCCAGAATTGCCTGGCCGATTCCTCTGGCCGCTGAATTACGTGGCTTAGGTCATCGGCGTCTGGTGGTCGCACATAAGTTCCCTGGAAATTGTCAAGGAATGCGGCTTCCAGGTCCTCCCAACAACCGATTGATCCTGCTGGCAAGCTATTAAGCCAATGCCGAGCTGGTCCTTTAAGCTTGAGTGGGAGGTATTTGATGGCGTGGAGATCATCGCCGCAGGCCATGTGGATAGGAAGGAGATAATCCTCGATCCATGCCGCAGGATCTGTTGTGCCATCATATGATTCGATGTTTACGGGTTTGAAACCCTCGGGGATTTGATGATCCATTACTTCGTCTGTGAAGCATAGTGGGTGTGCGGCGCCTCTGTACTGGGCTATATCACTTCATAGCTCCAATGAGCTTTGTCTACTATGTTTGGCCCTACTGGATTTGTGTCCGGCATGACGGTTACCATCTCGAGTCGTGGGGCGCCCACGCGATCCATAGATCGATCTTGTTTGCCTTGCCTTGTCCTCCAACATATCTCGCATGCTTGGCGCATTTTCCCGTGCCTTGGTACGGGGTGCGGCTTGAGTGGAGGGCCGAGAGGCCTCTCTGTCGCGGCCACGAGGTGGCCGGTCGGCCGTATCAAGTGCTGGTGATGTAGGTTTAAGTGCTTCCTCCTCTAATCGGGGTAGTAACATGTGCTTTGGGTAGCTCTTGGAGGGGCGTTCGAGTTTATGCTCTTCGGCCGCAAGGACTTCAGTCCATCTGTCGACTAGCAAATCTTGATCAGCTCTAAGCTGTTGCTGTTTTTTCTTGAGGCTGCTTGCCGTGGCCATAAGCCTGTGTTGAAAACGCTCCTGCTCGACGGGATCCTCTGGCACGACGAATTCTTCATCGTCAAGGCTTGCCTCGTCTTCGGAGGGAGGCATATAATTATCGTCCTCGACCTCTCTGTCTGCCGCTCTCTCATGAGGGCTGGCTTCTCCGTCCTCCTGTGCTGAATCTTGCCGGAGGGGGTTTTCTTCGGCACTCTCCGGAGTATTATTATCTCCCGTGCTGGAATCACCGTATTTGCTTTGGCGGGATTTTGAGCGGCGCCGCTGACGCTGGCGCTTAGGCTGTTTCTTGGAGGAATCATCCTCTGTTGTTCCATCGCCATCTCCTTCTTTTGGGGTGTCCACCATGTATATGTCATACGGCGAGGTGGCTTTCCAGGGCCCAATAGGCGCTGGTTCTTCATCATCTCCTGCATCGGCGTCCATACCATCGATGTCTTCGGAGTCGAAGTCGAGCATGTCGGTTAAATCGTCGATAGTGGCTACAAAGTAGGTGGTGGGTGGGCTTTGAATTTCTTCATCGTCCGTATCCCAACCTTGCTGACCATAGTCCGGCCAGGGCTCTCCTGATAAAGCGAGAGACTTTAGTGTCTTCAAAATATCGCCGAAAGGCGAGTGCTGAAAGATGTCCGCGGCAGTAAACTCCATGATCGGCGCCCAATCGGATTCGATCGGCAGGGGCGCGGAGGGTTCGGAGTCTGGAGAGGAGTCCGGCTCCTTGGAGTCACGAGTCTCGCGGAGTGTGGGGCTGGTGTTCGGTTCGGTCGCCGTTGGGATCGCAGCCCTCGAGGCGGCGTCCAACCACCCATCCTCGATCGGTGCGGTTGGCTCCGAATTAAGGGTCGGAGCCGATGCGGGTGCGGCCTCTAGGGCACTGTTCGGCGGCAGAGCTAGATCATGCTCGTCCTGACAGTGTGGCGCGCTCGGCAGTGGCTCGAATCCGTCAAAGATCAAGTCCCCGCGGATGTCAGCCGTGTAGTTTAAACTTCCAAATCTGACCTGACGGCCAGGGGCATAGCTTTCGATCTGCTCCAGATGGCCAAGTGAATTGGCCTGCAGTGCGAAGCCGCCGAAGACGAAGATCTGTTCGGGGAGGAAGGTCTCACCCTGGACTGCATCGCTATTGATGATCGTAGGAGCCATCAAGCCTAACGGCGACAAGACAGAGGAACTCTCAATGAAAGCACCAATGTCAACTTCCTCACCCTCCATCCCCGTCAACTTAGTTGGCCCACAAGTCAGCCTGCCACTATACTGGGTCCCAGCTAACAGGGGGAGTATTCATTTTTTGTGCTTAATAAGGAGGCACTTCCTTGCGTGCGAAGATATAGCTGGTGGGTCTGAGCTGTCAGCGGCGGTAACATTTTTTCGCGAAATATAGAGGCCCTTTCGGTGGGTCCCTGATGTCAGGTGGAGGAATCATTATTTTGCGCATAATAAGGAGGCATTTCCTTGCGTGCGGCCGTGGACCCAGCTATCGGCCTCTCCACGTAAAGTCCACTTTAGATGCATGTGGTCGTTGACCATGTTGATCAGGCCGCGCCAAGAGAACCAGGGTGGTGGACGATGGCGAGGCCTAGGAAGGGAACGACACGGAGGCAGGGAAGACTCGACAGTTGTTTCCCACGTGGAGGGGAGTACGACTGTATGAGGGTTTACTGGTTCGTCTGGCGTCGCCGGAGAATAACTACTGGTGTGGGTGAGTAGAGGGATGACTAGGCCAGCGATGGGAGTACGATGGGGCGGTGAGGCCTGCGCGGCAGCAGGGCCGACCACGGGGAGGAGGGAGCAGGCAGTCCCGCCGGCGCCTGTTTGAGCGGCTGGAGCAGGAAGAGCAGAGATTGAAGAAGCACGACGGTCGTTGGATGGCCATCCAACAGTCACTGCTTATGCGTCAACCTTTTTTTAGGAAAGCCTCAAATCTGTGGAAAACAGCATATAGCCCATCTGCCATTATTTCTAATAATTTACAACCCATTTGCTAATTATTAAGGTTTTTTTGGAGCCCATATTCTTTTTGTTAGCATTACAGCCCATATTGTGGCCACGGTTAAAAAATTATACGAAATTTTGCATATTTTGGTGATGTCCGAACTGCTTTTAATCCCGAAATTTCGACTCACATTCAAACTGATTTTAAAAATAAATGTATATCAATATAAAATCCAACAAATTCTCCACGCGTAAAAATTAATGTAATTTCAAATCTCGAAATGAAAAAAAAGATATTTGAAACTAATTGCCGGTTTGATGTGTTTTAAAAATGTACAACCCATTTCTCATTACTGATGGGCCATTTTCTCGGCCAGCCAAATGAAAGCTCTCCTCGTCTTGAAAGATTTGCAGCCCAACAGGCCTAACAAAGCGACTTACTTGGCAAATCACAAAAAAACTGGGTTGTGGCCATGGACCCAGCTGTCAGCCTCTCCACGTACAGTACTCTTCTGATGGAATGTCGTTGACCATGTTGACCACGCCGCGCCGAGAGCACCAAGGCGGTGGACAACGATGAGGCCTAGGAAGGGGACGACGCGGAGCCAGGGAAGACGCGACAGTGGATGCCCACGCGGAGAGGAGTACGAGGGTTCACTGGTTCGGCTGCGGTGTGAGGCTGCCGTCGCCGCAGGGCCTGGCTAGTGGTGGGAGTAGTAGGGGGCGATGAGGCCTCATCGGCAGCACAGCCGGCCACTGGAGGCAGGAGCAGGCGGTCTCCCCGGCGCTGGTTTGGGCGGCTGGTGCAAGAAGAGCAGCGATTGAAGAAGCAGTAGGACCGTTCGATTCAAATCCAACGGTTACTGCTGCTAGAATCGTTTGTTGACTAAGTTGACAAGCCCTGCATACGCGTCAACTTAGTAGGCCCACAGGCCAGCCTCCCAACCGATGCGCCCCAGATGTCAGTGGGAGGAATCATTTTTTTTCGTGTAATAAGGAGGCAGTTGATTGCGTGCGGCCAGGCCAGCGGAGGGAGTAGGGTGGGCCGAGGAAGCCTGCGCGGCATCACAGTGGGCCACAAGAGGAGGGAGCAGGCAGTCCCGCCGGCGCTAGTTTAGGCGGCTGGAGCAGGACGATCAGAGATTGAAGAAGCACGTCGGCCGTTGGATGGACATCCAACACTAACTGCTGCTAGAATCGTGTGTTCACTGACAAAGCCTTGCGTAAACAAGTCAGCCTTGAAATCTGTGGCGTGTACAACCCATTTGCTATTATTTTTATAATTTTTACTCATTTTCTAATTCATATGGAATTTATTGCAGCCCGTTTTCCATTTTTAGAATTTCTGGCCATTTTCTGGTCAGTACCAGGGTCAAAAAATTAACTAAATATGTGGGAAATTTTGAAAATTCGCAAATTTTTACTGGGGAATGAAATATTCTTAATCCAAAAATTAATAGCCATACTAAAACAAATTTAAAAATAAATTAGTACTATGTCATGTTAAATCCAATGAAATACGTATAAGATATCAGTGAAGAACAAAAACAAAAATAGAAACTTATATCCCATTTGCTATAATTTTTTTGGAATTTTCAACCCCTTTTGATATTACTTTTAACAGACATTGACCATACTCTTAAGCCAGGCCGGAATGCATCCCTCCTCGCCTTGAAAGATTTGCAGCCCAGTAATTCGGAGAAAACAAATAGGCCTAGCTTGGGTATTCTTCAAAAACAAATACTAGGGTACCTATTTTCCCAAAGAACTGGTGCATGAGCATTTAGCTTTATTTATTTATTTACTTATTTATGTTTAGGGGACCATGAGCATGTACCTGGGCTGGATTCATGTGAGAGCCTCCCTTCCGGTTAATTATGGGCTTCTCTATTGGGCCTTCATCAGTGGGCTACATGTTATCAACAAGTGGAAAATGTGTTCTGAGTTTCAAAAAAAAATGTGTTCCGTACGATAAATAGTATGCGCTACGTACGGTACGGGGCACTAAAGGATCGAACCGTGCAACGACTTCCAAAACATTGTGTTTGTCATTCTAACAACACATTTATTCAACCAACAGACAAAATATACCTTTGATTGTACTTCCTCCGTTCCAAAATAGATGATCCAACTTTGTACTAACTTTATAAAAAGTTGGGTCATCTATTTTGGAACGGAGGGAGTACATTGAAAACAGCAGTAGCAGCAACCAGGGCTGGGGTGCAATAGAAGCAGTAAGCAGGCCAAAAGAGTAAAGACGCAGCTCTCTCTTCCAAACCAAACATCAGCCATCATTACAAAAGGGCTACCAAAAAAGAACAAGTGTATGCATCAAACTAAATAAAGATCCTACTACACCAAGTGTATGCATCTAACTAACTGGCTCAGTTAGACGTTACTATTTATTAAGCTGTGGAGATTGGCTGACGGCTTGAACCAGATGGGTTCCTGACAGGGGAAACTCCAGCCAGCAAGTCGAAGTCTGATACTTGCGACCCTCTCTCCTACTTTGGGCCGCAGAGTGTGGCAGCACATATCAGGGTATGGTGCATGCAGAGACGCATGGTACGCTGTGTACACATAGTTTTTCCTGATGAACGAAATCGCGTTGCCATCATGATCCTTGTCGTCGGTTATCTCCTGGTTAATCGGATAATTTAGTACGACAAACAGAGAGCATGTACCAAGGCTACTTACCAGCCTCTAGTCAAAAATTCCTGAAGGCCCAGAGAAGCTGGGATCCTGCTCAAAGACCTTGCAATGACTGTGATTGTATTCCGCGAAACAACACGTCCGGTACGTGAGAACGATCATCAATCTTTCGCCGTCGTCTGATCGAGCCAGGAACCACCTGCAATTGCCATGCCGATTTTCTTTGAAAGGTTCTGGGATTAGGAAGGGTAGGGACACCAGGCGGCCTACAACATCATATCAAGTTGGAGTCAAGTAAAAAAGGGCTCTTGGTTTAGTCAATCTTAAGAACAGCATGTTATGAGCATGAATATTTTTTCAGCAAATGTTGACAGTAATATAAGCAAGCCATCATGATATCATAGGAAAGTAACATACTGCTGTAACAGCCGTTTGTAGCGATGACTAGAGTAGGCCAGCAATACGTCCAGCCATAGAAGGAGTCGACAACGTAAATGAAGCCCTTGTGTTCAATGGCATCAGAGAACCATGGAGGATGTATGATCCTGCGACGGACGTGCAGATTTATCCACTTACCGCAGTGACCTGTCAGATAGGCGAGACCGCGGTTGAAGAACGCAATTAGCCTGAAGTCTTTATAATTCACAAATCTTGCGGGCACTTGGCAGATTACAACCTTGAGCAAATCAAACTTGGTATCATGTTGGCTATTGTAAGATTCTGAGTATTCTGGGCCGCGGTGCCAAAGCAGTGTAGTGTTAATCGAAGGAAGGGGGATCAATCGCCGGGTGTAGACCTCCACGAGCATCCAGCTGCCGCGACCGTCGACGAGCACCATCCAAGATGTGTTCATGTCGACCCAGTACATACCGTTAATGTAGTTGAGGCTGACGGGGATCAGATCACAGTCAAGGGGGTTGATGCTCGCCACCCTACGATCGTTATGCTGCGTGACACATCGTTTCTGAAGATCAGGCGGCATCAGCAAGCAAGGAGCTGGCTTAAAAAGGTCCGGCCTGAGGGCTTTGAGTAAACGGTATAGCCCCGACGAGCACGCGACGAGCGGCATGGTACTGAGATTGTCCACACGTGAAACAATGAGCTTGATTACCTCTGTGGGGAGCAAATTCCAGCCACTCTTTGGGCGTATGCTGCTCGGTTCTGCCATTGTTAGTGCTTGGGTTTCGGACGAGGGGGGGAGGCGCCTTAGCGGGGATGGAAGATTGGACGAGATTATGTGCGGACAAAGATGGAGAAGCGAATATGTGCTACGGGAAGTGGACAGGTGATGATGACTACAGCACGCCGCTTGACTTACGAGACACATACCAGCAGTGTAGGGTCATGTCGATGCTAGACAACTTGCTTGAGTGATCACAGTACCGGTACTCCCTACAATGCTATGCCCTAACTTGCTTGAGTAGAGTAGTAGAGTAGGACTCTGCTCTACTACTAGCACCGGAGGAGTAGTATATTCTAATCTAAAATAGTTACAAACTTCAATGCCTGAGCATGGAACGACTATGAACCATGCTCAAAGACCGTGTCTACGTGGTGTTTGGACATGGGCGACAACCTCAACGCCAACGGTGCTGCTCCCGTTGCACTGTATGTGTTTCTGTCCTTCCTGTTCGAAATCGTGGTAGAATTCATGTTTCTACTCTGTATCCTACTACTATGCTAGTCCACATGATTAGTTTCATCTCTGTTATAGCCGTCATGATTTATTTTGTGCTTATTCAGATTAAATCTTGTAGTAACTTGCTCATATATTCAACTGGCGCAACGTCCCCTATAGCCACTCCTGTTTCATGGACGGCCTGGTCGATGTTGGAATTTTGCTAGTAGGCCTTTATAAGGTGAGATCTTCTACCACTTGTATGAGCATGAGAAGAGGAGACCTACACGCGTGCTCCTCCTCCTCACTCGCTTCGCCATGCCACGCCTCGTCACGACGCGCCGCGGGTTGCGGGATTGAGCCGAGCCGAGGACAGAGCTATACTCCCATGACCTACCCGGCCCGCACTATATAGTTTCTCACCACCGTTCCAGATCATTGCGCCGCCAAGCAAGTCTTCTCCATCCCTCCTTTCGGTGTGCACCGGGAGAAGGGACAGCAGGCCTCCAGAACCCCGCCTCTCGTGATCCTGTACGGGAGAGGGGCGATCAGGTTTTTGGGGAGCGCACTCGTGCGACTGCTGGCAGCAACGACTTCACGAACGACGACTTCTTCCCCAACCTCGGCGACCTCATCCTCGACATGGGCGACAACGTCAACGCCGGCAACTAGTGAGATACAGGGTGTAGGAAGCGGTTTGGGAATTTGCATGCCTTTCCAACCAGTGAGATACTCCATACAAAGTACGATAGAGAAATAACCACAGAGAAGGAAGCTAAAAGTAAACAATCAAACGAGCATTTTTGCATTTGTTTTGCATTGAATCGTTTCACAAGCTTGACTAGTGCTGTTTTTCTACTTTTACAAAAACTGCATCGTAATGTTAAAACGTGCATTTGCACGTACATAAGTAATAGTAGTACTCCCTCCATCTAGGTGTATAAGTCTTCCCTCCATCTTGGTCACGGTGCACAACCGAAGATGACTTATTGACCTGGACGGAGGGAGTAGCACAGTCTGCAAGCATATATCTTGAGAGACGTGTAGTGCGATAGTATATAGTAAAGTTTGTGCTATATGCACGTACTTGCAAAATGCGTACAAATACACAAGGTTTCCAAACTTTCCCTTTTACATACTTAATTAAGGATGCTAAAAATTCCTGAACGTTCGGGATTTATCATTTGCGTCCCAAAACTAATGAGATCGCCTTACGAAACAAAAATTATACTCCTCCTAAAAGCCACGACGCTCGCAGGACCGCTTGCGGCGCGCCACGAGAGTGCCCTGGTGCACGGCTATTTCCCAGCGCGCCGACACAACGCCTCTTCCTCAGCCTCGCAACTCGTGAGGTGCTGATTGGCGGCTTGCCGGCGGGCGAGCGCGATCTCACCGGTGTGGTGATCCGGCGCCAAAAGGTCCTCCTCGCTGGAAGCGTGCACTCGGTCCATGTACCGCCAAGCGTAGATGAGGCGCTTGGGCCCGACTGCACTCAGGGCATCGGCACGGGCGTCCTCCGCCACCCTCACGGCCCTCGCATGAGCCTTCTGCCAAAGAGCCAATTGCCCGATTCTCTCGGACGCGACATAGGCCTCCCAGGCAGCTTGTTCCGCAGTGCGCTTCTTTTCCTCGGCCTTCTTCTCCGCCTCTTTTTTGGCGCGCTCTGCTAGAGGCAAAGCCTCCCACAAGGCGACATCCATTTCTTTCCAAAGCTCCTTAAGGCTGGGGGGGCTCGGCGGGCGGCGCGGCGTTCTCCTTGTAGCGGGAGCCGACGCGTCCTCCGGCGCGCGTGCTGGCGAGATTGGGAACGCCGACGTGCCCACCTCGATGCATCGTGGCGAGGATCGGAACGCTGACGGGTCCTCCTTGACTAGTGGCGGCGAGGAAAGGAACGGCGACGCGTCGCGTCGCGGCGAGGAGCGGAACACCGACGCGTCCTCCTCGACTAGTGGCGGCGAGGAATGGAACGGCGACGCATCGTGTAGCTGCGAGGTGCGGAACACCGACGCGTCCTCCTTGACTAGTGGCGACGAGGAATGGAACGGCGACGCGTGACCGTCCGCGCAGTGCAGCGAAGGGCTCCTAGGGCTTGGGAGGGGCGATGCCATGGTGGTCGACGTGAGAGGGAGGGGGAGGAGATAGCGATGAACGTGAACGTGAGGGGGAGGAGATAGCGATGTCGTGGGTGGCGCAGTATTTATAGCAAGCAATGGCACACCTACGTAAGATATGGACTGAGCTGCACTGACTTAACTGCCGGTCCAGTTGCGTTACTGACATGTGGGCCAGACCCGTGTTGGGCCCATATGTCAGTGACCGAATGCACCTGCAGTTAAGTAACAGCTACATGGGCATATTTGTTGGAGTAAATTACCGGGGAGCGAAGGGGTGGAAATATTGCTGGTCACAATGGATTGGACGAGTGTGGGGGGAGGAGAGTCATGCATGCAGATTTTTTTCACACGGGGTGGATTGGTGGGACCGCCGGAGGGAGAATGAGAGTTTGGTAGGCATATTGTTTCCACACATGGAGAGGAAAAGATTTGGAGACGAACAGGCTTCCTACAGGTATGGGGAACGGTGCATAATAAGTCATCTTGCATGCCGGGCTAGGTATAGTCTCAAGTCATTAAAAACAAACACGCCCCACACATGTTCATATTTCAAGGTGCACTAAATTATTGCATACGATGATTAAGGCTGGCCATAATGGTGGTATCTTAGCTGGTATCATGCACACGGGAATAGCAAACATGCTGATGTGGCAAATAATTAAAGAAGAGAGGGGGTTAGAGTAACTAGTGTTCATGCATGCATTGGTAAACACATTTTTTTGTGGAGAACGACAGCACTAGTTGAGTACTTTTGCAGACTTCAAAAACTATTCCACAATGTGTCAACATTCACAATGTCAAATCAATATTTTTACACTCATCATAAAAGATAGTTCTTATACTCATTATAATCAGTACTCCCTCCGTCTAGGTGAGCAAGTCATCTTAGATTGTGCACTGTGACCAAGGAGGAGGGGAAAACGAGAGATCTTAATGTTTATTTGCTAATTAATAGCATTGCATGCAATGAACTAACCACTGCATGTCGTGTTTGGTAGTCTCAAGTCATTAAAAGCATGCAGACCCACATCTCCTATTGGTTGATATGTCAAGAAAAAAGAAATGAGGTCGAAGTTAATGCACCGCGCCTAAGTGTTTTGGGAGTATTGTAGATATTGATATTTTTAGTATAAATTTGGTCGTGGGATTCATTGATGCCTGTCAAAGCGTTGACAGGTCTGCTATGCGTGACCTGAAGATGAAAGCGTTGAGCATCTCGAAGTTGATCAACAATCTTCAATTGTCAAAGATTAGCCGTTCGGCCAATAAGGTGGCACACTTAATTGCTAAGTATAGCTTTGACAATAGATCAGATGGTATTCTTGTAAATAATGTACCGCCCTGTGTGATGAATATTGTATCGAATGAGTGTACTGGCGTGGCTGGTTAATTAATATAAGGTGCTGTTCAAAAAAAGTATAAATTTGGTCAAACACTTTGCAAACGGTTGACGGGAGTAAAAAGGACCAGAGGGAGTATCATGCATGCGGAGTAGGCAAAAAAATTGCTTGTCTAAGAAAAGGCAAAAAAAATGCTCATTTATAGCCGGTCGAGGTCTCAAAGGGCGCGATGATGCAGAGTGCTACTTGGCATAATTTCAATGCAAATCTTCTTAATTGTGGTATGAATATTCAGATTAGAAAGATTCAAGACAAAAGTTTGTATTGACATAGAAAATAATAATACTTCAAGCATACTAACAAAGCAATTATGTCTTCTCAAAATAACATGGCCAAAGAAAGTTATCCCTACAAAATCATATAGTCTGGCTATGCTCCATCTTCCCCACACAAAGTATTTAAATCATGCACAACCCCGATGACAAGCCAAGCAATTGTTTCATACTCTAACTTTTTCAAAACTTTTTCAATTTTCACATAATACATGAGCGTCAGCCATGGATATAGCACTATAGGTGGAATAGAATGGTGGTTGTGGAGAAGACAAAAAGGAGAAGATAGTCTCACATCGACTAGGCGTATCAACGGGCTATGGAGATGCCCATCAATAGATATCAATGTGAGTGAGTAGGGATTGCCATGCAACGGATGCACTAGAGCTATAAATGTATGAAAGCTCAACAAAAGGAACTAGTGGGTGTGCATCCAACTTGCTTGCTCACGAAGACCTAGGGAAATTTGAGGAAGCCCATCATTGGAATATACAAGCCAAGTTCTATAACGTAAAATTCCCACTAGTATATGAAAGTGGCAACATATGAGACTCTCTATATGCAGAACATGGTGCTACTATGAAGCACAATATATGAGACTTGCTATATCATGGTGCTACTTTGAAGCACAATATATGAGACTTGCTATATCATGGTGCTAC
Source organism: Triticum dicoccoides (assembly GCF_002162155.2). NCBI lineage: Eukaryota > Viridiplantae > Streptophyta > Magnoliopsida > Poales > Poaceae > Triticum > Triticum dicoccoides. The sequence goes on from NC_041390.1 coordinate 469,178,742, forward strand.
TTTGAAGCACAAGTGTGGAAAAAAAAGGATAGTAGCATTGCCCCTTTTTTATTTTTTATTTTTTTGGGGCCTTCTTTTTTTGGGACAATGCTCTATTGAATGATGATCATCACACTTCTATTTATTTACAACTCAATGATTACAACTCGATACTAAAACAAAGTATGACTCTATATGAATGCCTCCAGCGGTGTGCCGGGATATGCAATGAATCACGAGCGACAAGTATGAAAGAATTATGAACGGTGGCTTTGCCACAAATACTATGTCAACTACATGATCATGCTAAGCAATATGACAATGATGGATGTGCATGATGAACTAGATGGTGGAAAGTTGTATGGCAATATATCTCGGAATGGCTATGGAAATGCCATAATAGGTAGGTATGGTGGCTGTTTTGAGGAAGGTATATGGTAGGTGTATGATACCGGCGAAAGTTGCGCGGTATTAGAGAGGCTAGCAAGGGTGGAAGGGTGGAAGTGCGTATAATCCATGAACTCAACATTAGTCATAAAGAACTCATATACTTATTGCAAAAATTTAGAAGTTATCAAAGCAAAGTATTATGCGCATGCTTCTAGGGGATATATTGGTAGGAAAAGACCATCGCTCGTCCCCGACCGCCACTCATAAGGAATACAATCAATAAATAAATCATGCTCCGACTTCATCACATAACGGTTCACCATACGTGCATGCTACGGGAATCACAAACTTTAACACAAGTATTCTTTAAATTCACAACTACTCAACTAGCATGACTTTAATATTTTCACCTCCATATCTCAAAACAATTATCATGCTTCAATCTTTTCTTAGTATTCAACACACTCAAAAGAAAGTTTCACAAATCTTGAATACCAAGCATATTATTATTAGGCAAATTACCATGCTATTAAGAGACTCTCAAATTAATTTAAGTGAAGCATGAGAGATCAATAGTTTCTTTAAAACGAATCCACCACCGTGCTCTAAAAGATCTAAGTGAAGCACATAGAGCATAATTATAATGTTCAAAAGATATAAGTGAAGCACATAGAGCAAAATTATCTAGCTCAAAAGATATAAGTGAAGCACATAGAGTATTCTATCAAATTTTAATTCATGTATGGCTCTCTCAAAAGGTGTGTACAGCAAGGATGATTGTGGCATACTAAAAAACAAAGACACAAATAATACAAGACGCTCCAAGCAAAACACATATCATGTTGGTGAATAAAAATATAGCTCCAAGTAAATTACCGATGGAAGTGGACGAAAAGAGGGGATGCCTTCTGGGGCATCCCCAAGCTTTGACTTTTTGGTGTCCTTGGATTATCTTGGGGGTGCTATGGGCATCCCCAAGCTTAGCCTCTTGCCACTCCTTATTCCATGATCCATCAAAAGAATTCACCCAAAACTTGAAAACTTCACAACACAAAACTCAAAATAGAAAACTCGTGAGCTCCGTTAGCGAAAGAAAACAAAAGACCACTTCAAGGTACTATAATGAACTCATTATTTATTTATATTGGTGTTAAACCTACTGTATTCCAACTTCTCTATGGATTATAAATTATTTTACTAGCCATAGATTCATCAAAATAAGCAAACAACACACGAAAAACAGAATCTGTCAAAAACAGAACAGTCTGTAGTAATCTGTAGCTAGCGCAAGATCTGGAACCCCAAAAATTCTAATATAAATTTCTGGACGTGAGGAATTTATCTGTTAATCATCTTCAAAAAGAATTAACTAAATATCACTCTTCAAATAAAAATGACAGCAGTTCTCGTGAGCGCTAAAGTTTCTGTTTTTTTACAGCAAGTTCAACAAGACTTTCCCCAAGTCTTCCCAACGGTTCTACTTGGCACAAACACTAATTGAACACAAAAAACACAACAAAAACAGAGGCTAAATAATTTATTTATTACTAAACAGGAGCAAAAAGCAAGGAATAAACATAAAATTGGGTTGCCTCCCAACAAGCGCTATCGTTTAACGCCCCTAGCTAGGCATAACAAGCAAGGATAGATCTAGGTATTGCCATCTTTGGTAGGCAATCCATAAGTGGCTCTCATGATAGTTTCATATGGTAATTTTATTTTATTTCATGGAAAGTGTTCCATGCCTTTTTTTAATGGAAATTGAAATCTAATATTCCCTTCCTTCATATCAATAATCACACCAACCGTTCTAAGGAAAGGTCTACCAAGAATAATAGGGCAAGAAGGATTGCAATCTATATCAAGAACAATGAAGTCTACGGGCACATAACTCCTATTTGCAACAATAAGAACATCATTAATTCTTACCATAGGTTTCTTAATAGTGGAATCCACAAGATGCAAGTTTAGAGAGCAATCATCAAAATTACGGAAATCTAGTAAATCACACTAAGTCTTGGGAATAGTAGAGACACTAGCACCCAAGTCACACAAAGCATAAAACTCATGATATTTAATTTTAATTTTAATAGTTGGTTCCCACTCATCATAGAGTTTTCTAGGGATAGAAACTTTCAACTCAAGTTTTTCTTCATAAGATTGCATCAAGGCATCAACAATATGTTCGGTGAAGGCTTTATTTCGACTATAAGCATGTGGAGAATTTAGCACGGATTGCAACAAGGAAATACAATCAATCAAAGAGCAACTTTCATAATTAAATTCCTTGATATCCAAAATAGTGGGTTTAGCAACATCTAGATTTTTATTTCTTTCAATCCCACTTTCATCAATTTCAACATTAAGATCTAAACACTCCGAATTTTTAGAACACCTTCTAGGTAAAGGAAGATCATATTCAGCTTCATCAAGATTCATATTGCAAAATAAAGATTTAATTGGGGACACATCAATAACTTTTAGATCTTCATCTTGATTTTCATAGGAATTGGAAGAACACGCTTTAATAAAGGCATCTTTGGAAGCACGCATCCTAGCGGTTCTTTCTTTACACTCATCAATTGAAATTCTCATGGATTTTAGAGACTCATTAATATCATGCTTAGGTGGAATAGATCTAAGTTTCAAAGCATCAACATCAAGAGCAATTCTATCAACGTTCCTAGCCAAATGATCAATCTTAAGCAATTTTTCTTCAATCATAGCATTAAAATTCTTTTGCGAAGAAATAAATTCTTTAATATTAGATTCAAAATCAGAGGGCATCTTATTATAATTTCCATAAGAGTTGTTGTAGTAATTCCCATAATTATTATAAGGATTACTAGGATATGGCCTAGGATTAAAATTCCCTCTATAAGCGTTGTTACCAAAATTATTCCTACCAACAAAATTCACATCCATAGATTCATTGTTATTCTCAATCAAAGAAGACAAAGGCATATCATTAGGATCAGAAGAAACACTCTTAGTAGCAAATAATTTCATAAGTTCATCCATCTTTCCACTCAACACACTAATTTCTTCTATCGCATGCACTTTTTTATTAGATGTTCTTTCAGTATGCCATTGAGAATAATTAAGCATAATATTATCTAGGAGTTTAGTAGCATCTCCTAAAGTGATTTCCATAAAAGTGCCTCCCGCGGCCGAATCTAAAAGATTTCTAGAAGCAAAATTCAATCCGGCATAAAAATTTTGTATAATCATCCACAAATTCAAACCATGAGTAGGGAAATTACGTATCATTAATTTCATTATCTCCCAAGCTTGTGAAACATGTTCATGATCAAGTTGTTTAAAGTTCATTATATCGTTTCTAAGATAGATGGTCTTAGCGGGAGGAAAATACGTAGAGATAAAAGCATCTTCGCATTTGTTCCATGAATCAATACTATTCTTAGGCAAAGACGAAAACCAAGCTTTAGCACGATCTCTAAGCGAAAAAGGAAATAGCTTCAATTTAACGTCATCATTATTGACATCTTTTTTCTTTTGCATATCACATAAATCAACGAAGCTATTTAGATGAGTAGCGACATCTTCACTAGGAAGGCCGATGAATTGATCTTTCATAACAAGATTCAACAAAGCAGTATTAATTTCACAAGATTCAGCATTGGTAAGAGGAGCAATCGGAGTGCTAAGGAAATCATTATTATTGGTATTGGTGAAGTCACACAATTTAGTAGTATCTTGAGCCATCGCGATAAACAAGCAATCTAACACACGAGCAAACAAAAAGCAAGCGGACAAAAGAGGCAAATAGAGAGGGAGGATAGAGAGAGAGAGGGGGCGAATAAAACGGCAAGGGTGAATTGGGGGGAGAGGAAAACGAGAGGCAAATGTCAAATAATGTAATGCGAGAGATAGGGATTGTGATGGGTACTTGGTATATTGACTTTTTGCGTAGACTCCCCGGCAACGGCGCCAGAAATCCTTCTTGCTATGTCTTGAGCTTGCGTTGGTTTTCCCCGAAGAGGAAGGGATGATGCAGCAAAGTAGCGTAAGTATTTCCCTCAGTTTTTGAGAACCAAGGTATCAATCCAGTAGGAGCCCACGCTCAAGTCCCTCGTACCTGCACAAAGCGATAGCTACTCACAACCAACGCGATTAGGGGTTGTCAAGCCCTTCACGGTAACTTACGAGAGTGAGATCTGATAGATAGAATATTTTTGGTATTTTTGATATAAAGATGCAAAGTAAAAAGTAAAAGCAAAGTAAATAGCAAAACAATACAAAAGTAATGGAGACTGATATGATGAGAATAGACCCGGGGGCCATAGGTTTCACTAGTGGCTTCTCTCAATAGCATAGTATTCTACGGTGGGTGAACAAATTACTGTTGAGAAATTGATAGAATTGAGCATAATTATGAGAATACCTAGGCATGATCAATCATATAGGCATCACGTCCGTGACAAGTAGACCGAAACGATTCTGCATCTACTACTATTACTCCACTCATCGACCGCTATCCAGCATGCATCTAGAGTATCAAGTTAAAAACAAAGTAACGCCTTAAGCAAGATGACATGATGTAGAGAGATAAATACATGAAATATGAAATAAACCCCATCTTGTTATCCTCGATGGCAACGATAAATACGTGCCTTGCTGCCCCTTCTGTCACTGGGTAAGGACACTGCAAGATCGAACCCAAAGCTAAGCACTTCTCCCATGGCAAGAACTACCAATCTAGTTGGCCAAACCAAACGGATAACTCGAAGAGACTTGCAAAGATAACCAAAAATGCATAAAAGAATTCAGAGAAGATTCAAATATTATTCATAGATAGACTTGATCATAAACCCACAATTCATCGGTCTCAACAAACACACCGCAAAAAGAAGATTACATCGAATAGATCTCCACAAGAGAGGGGGAGAACTTTGTATTGAGATTCAAAGAGAGAGAAGAAGCCATCTAGCTACTAACTATGGACCCAAAGGTCTGAGGTAAACTACTCACACTTCATCGGAGGGGCTAGGATGATGTAGAAGCCCTCCGTGATGACGGCCCTCTTCCGGCGGAGCTCCGAAACAGGCCCCAAGATGGGATCTCATGGATACAGAAAGTTGCGGCGGTGGAATTAGGTTTTTGGCTCATGTTCTGATCGTTTGGGGGTACGTGTGTATATATAGGAGGAAGGAGTACGTCGGTGGAGCACCGAGGGGCCCACGAGGCAGGAGGCGCGCCCTGGGGGGGGCCACCCTCATGACCACCTCTTTGATCCCTTGCAGTAGGGTCCAAGTCTCCTGGATCACGTTCGGTGAGAAAATCACGTTTCCGAAGATTTTATTCCGTTTGGACTTCGTTTGATATTGTGTTTATCCGAAACACTGAAATAGGCAAAAAACAGCAATTCTGGGTTGGGCCTCCGGTTAATAGGTTAGTCCCAAAAATAATATAAAAGTGGAAAAATAAAGCCCAATATAGTCCAAAACGGTAGATAATATAGCATGGAGCAATCAAAAATTACGCGACCGCGCGAGGGAGGCGAAGGTCATGGGAGGCGCGACGTTTGATGGAATTAAGTGAAGTTACATCCACGTGCCGACATGGCGTGCGAACAGGAAGAAGCTATACTGTCAGACCTATGATATGGGTCTAGTAGACATGACATCTAGTGGGTCCCGCATAGTTCTCGAGAACTCTTTGGGGGCTTGCAACTGTTTATCCACCGGGCAAGCCAGCAACCCCACGCCGTTCGCACGCCCTACTCGTCCCCGTCTTCTACCTTACAACAGTTCGCTCCCAGTCGTCTCGTCCTTTCACATTAGTTCGCTCCTAGTTTTTTTGCGGGGTACAACAGTTCAACTCTCCTAAACCTCCTCCAAAATCCATGGCCTCCCAAATCTCCATGGTTGCCGCTGAGTACCAGGTTAGAGCCATCACCGGCGATCAGTTCATCGTCATCTACACACGTGGATCCGAGACGGTGAAAGCATGGCTTGCTCGCTTCCTACACATGTTCAACCGTTCAACGGATGAGTCGGTCGCTGGGCTAGATGTTGAGTACACCACAGTCCTGGGACAAGAGAAGGATCTAAAGGATGAAGAGAGGAAGAAGCCCGCCGTGATCCAGGTTTGCATACATAACGTTTGCTTGGTCTACCACATATGCCATGCCGACGTTGAGTGCCAGGATTTTAAGAACTTCCTCAAGGACAAAAGAGTGAAATTCGTTACTGTAGGCTTTAAGAACGACAGTGACGTCCTGCGTCGAATAGGTCTCGTTGTAGGCCAGCCCTTCGATCTCCAGAAGGCAAGCATGGTGTCCTCCTCTCAACCTTCAATGCTGACCTTGGCAGCAGCCATGATCGATCCTTCGTATGCTAAACTAAAGAAACCTCATCACGAGTTTCATCATGCATGGGAGTCGAAGACATTAGATGAAGATCACATCCTGTACGCAACAATGGATGCCTACCTTTGTTTAAATATCTACAAGGGTTGGATGAAGAAGCAGAGCCCAGTGTCCGGTTCAAGCAAAGAAGCGTCGGCGAAGAGGAAGAGGGACGAGGAAGAAGTCGAGGACGTGGACTCGGACTCCAAGTAGGTGGCAGTGCCGTCGCTCATGCTGGTTCTACTGCAGTGTCAAGCGGACTAGTTGCTTATTAGTTTATTTTCAAGTTTATATAAGGTTGGTCAAACTTAAAAGAAAACCATACTAGTACACGTAAACATTAGACTTAGGCAGCGCTTTTATTAATTACTAGCTTATGTTCTTGTCCATTGTGACCAGCCTTAGTACCACGGCCACGATACGGAACCCTGTGCAAGCGCGTGAATCGCGGCCGCGCGGTCGATCGAACGGTGCGTCACCGTGTCGCGCTCGAAGGACATCCACCGAACCTTTTTGTGTGTGTGAAAACAATCCTCGAATATTACTCAACTTTTTTTCCTGTGAAAGTTCTTGACGCTGCAATATTTCCATATATTTGAATTTAGCTCCAGTTCGTGTTTATTTGGATTTGGACGTTTTAGGTGCGCCCTAGTTTTTTTTAATACTGATTTTGTGTGTGTGACTGAGAGAGAACGTGTATATGTGTCCATATGTGTGTTGTGGCGGAAGGGCAATGTGGAGACGGTGTGCGTGTGATACAGACATAGAGAGGTGTGAATGTGCAAATGATTGTGCATGAGTGAGACATAGATAGATGCCCATACATTGTGTATACATGAGAGAACGGTCTTCTAGTTTACTTGTGTGTGTGTGTGAGAGAGAGAGGGAGAGAGAGAGACATAGAGAGGAGCATCCGTAACACAACAACCATCTCTCTCGATTCGTCCATCCCTCGCACGGTCGCATGCAACACATGCATCAATGCGCACATTTTGACACCCTCACCCGGCCCCTGCCCACCTCAAGGCCCGCACAATCTCTTCGTGAATACCCATTTCTCTCCTTAGGTTTGTTTTCTCTCAATATCTGACACACACACACACACAGACACATGCAGCACAACACACACACACACTCCCCCGAGCACACATTTCATCCCCATCGAAGGTTATATGGCAACCACTCTCGCTTGTGCTTCTTTGCACCCCAACATGCACACCACCTCAATCTTCAAAGAGGGCAACGAGCATATCGAAGACGGCGACCACACCGCGCTAGAGAATGCGGGGTCATTTGGAAGCAGGGTGATGTGATGACGGCTGACTGACTCCTCCCCCACCCTCTCTCTCTCTTGCACAAAATTACCAATCACTCTCTCCCCTGCACAAAATTGTCAATCCCTCAACCCACGAGATCCTTCCCCTCTCATCCATGTTTTTCCTGCTCTCTCATCAAACATGGTGTCTCTTCTCCTTCCACGTATACAGAATCCAGATGCACACACATCTCATGTATATTACATGTATGCATCTTTCTCACAGACCTAACTTCTTCCTCTCTCTCTCTCTTTCTCTCTCTCTCTCTCTCTCTCTGTCTCGTTAGGTTTGTCTCCTACTCTCTCGTCCACATACATACAATCTTTCCCGCCCTATCTGCTCCATCTTCAAAAGCTCTCTCTGCATGTTTCATTCACACATTGGGATATGTCAAAATGTTGCTTCTATAATGGCTGATGTAGAGTTATGGTTGTTCTTGTTGCATCCTACAAAGTAATAACTATGAAATACATTTAGATTCTCATTTGACTGGGATTATGTGATTTGAGCATGTTGTGAAGTACTATAGACCTTGTATACATCTTGGAATTCAACAATGATTGTAACTATTGAATTGTATAGACCATTACATTCGAAGTCAATAGCCTAATATATTTATTTCACAATTTCAACAAATGATTAGTTCACTACAAATTAAGAAAACAAATGTGTACTCCCTCCGTTTTTATTTAAGTCCGCGTATTAGCATTGGTCAAAATCAAGTTTTGTAAACTCTCAGAAAGCTTATAACAAAAAATATTAACATATACAATAACAAATAAATACCATTAGATTCATTATTGAATGTACTTTCACATCATACATATTTGTTATGGTAAATGTTTATATTTTTCTATAAACTTGGTCAAACTTTAGGAAGTTTGACTTCGGTTAAACCTAATATGCAGAGTTTACTACTACTACTCGCTAGTTGCTTAGCCGAATCACTCAACACGCCACACGGGGAGTCCAGTGTCACAAAATTTTGAGGTCGGCGGGAAAATCTCCCGCTACCCTGATTCGAGTAGTGGGAAGTTACCATCATAGCCTTCGGAACAGGCCTACGGATGACGCTTGGTAGGTGGCTGTTTTCGTAACTTCAGGCTCACCCTACCCAGCCAACCCCACCCTGGCACCCAGATTAGTACACCTGAATACTCCCCAATTTCTATCCCCACCGCAAAATAGACTTCTCCACAGCACCGCAGCCTTCGTGCTCCTACCCTTTACATCGGTGCACTCGTCCACCGCAACGCATCTGCCTCATCGACGACCTCGTACGCCGCACTGGAGCCGGTCCACCGTTGTCGTCATACACGGAGCCTCTTCCCCGGCATCGTCTTCCACGGTCTCGGATCTGCTTCCCAGAAGCCGACGCCAAGCGCAGAAGTACCACCATCGCGGACAATGAACTGACTCCCGTTGCCGACCATGACTCACAGAGGCCGCCGCGACCATCGTTCTCCTCCTCAATTGGTAATGTGTGTATTGAATCACTTAGCAGTACATGTGCAGTTCCAATTTTGTTCATACCTACCCTTCAAATTTCCTGGGTGCTATTGTTCCCGTAAAAGTAATTGGTTATAGCCTGCATTTTCCAACAGAATATCAGCTTGTAATTGTGTGTCGCTCCTATATCGCGCTGTGCTTGGGTAGGTTTTTCATCTGCAACCAGTAGTGTGGCAAATGATGGAAAGGTTTTTAGAACTAGCAAAATGCCCATGCGTTGCACGCATCAAGATGCATTTGTATGTGTAGTTTATCTTGTTGGAGATGCTCTAACATGGCAGATGAGTGCTTTAATGTTTCTCACAAGATGCGCGAGTATTACTAGTAGTATATGTTTCTTGCCATGTTGAGATTTTAAAACCACGAGTGCGAACATGCAGAGGAGCAATGAAGACCAAACACGGGATATTCAGGACATCTTCAAGGAGCGTGGCAAGTTAAAGAGGAGCTGCACCGAACCTGTAAAACGAGCTTTGGTAAGTAACACCCTTTCAATTACTTTCATGTAGCCTCGTGTTCTTCGATGTGTATATGTTGTAGTTTCTGTTTCTCTTAAGCGTGGTGTTCTTCGATGTGTAATAAGAAGAGTCTTAATCGTCCTAATGCTTTTGTTTTTAGCTTGATGTAGGAAGTGGGTGTTCTCACCTTGTAGTCTTTATTTATTTATTTTTTCCTTTTGAATTCACTTCTCCGAGTTCTGTTTATCTGGCTTCTACTAAATGGATCTAGGTTGCTCTGAGTATTGATCTAAAAAAGAAGTAACTTCATGTCAGGATGCAGTTCCTGCGAGGAGGGAAGTATGGTCAACCTCGAGATCATGTTTCCAAAATGAGGCTGGATTACACACAAGGTGCCAGTACCCTAATGATACTGGATTAGACACAAGGTGCAAATTCCCAGATGATGCTGAATTACACACAAGCCAGGTGGAGTCGTCAGCTGTTCGTGTCCTCGTGGCATTAGTAAAGGCTGAAAGAAAGCGTGCAGCAGCCCTTGAGAATGTAGTTGAGTTCATGAAGAAGCGGAAAGAGCAATCAGATGCTCTCTTCACCCAAGCCAAAGAAGAGATGGAAGAAGCCAGAAATAAGCTAGCAGAGGCAGAGCAGGCTAGGCGTCTCCTGCTATCTAAAATTGCTGTCAATACAAACTTTCCTTCATAATAGCTAGGTTCAAATGTTTATCCAGTCAGCATGCCTGTTGTGATATCCGTGCATCTACTGATGTGCCAAAAAATGTTTTTTTTGGGTCATGTAATAACAGCAATTACTTTCCAAACAATAACAGACGAAGCATTGGACATGGTATAGTTCACGCGCAAGCCCAACATTCCCAGTTCAACTTCCACATCGAACTCATGTTCACAGATATCTGCACATTCATACATAATGTCCACAACCATGATTCACTTCAAAGCCAAAAAAAGTGAGGCGAGTTATAAATAAAGAAAATCCTATACTAGTTCCTGCTACTAGTGCGAGCACAAAAAGTCAAGACCATGCGTAAATTAATTATATTTTAGTCATTTTTTGTGTTCTAAAATGACTGCCGGCTCGTGGAAGGACGTGTTGCCGGCACACGCGCGGATTCAATGAAGGCAGGCGGGGCATTCTTAAGCTGGTTGCACGCGGCGAGGAGGCGTGCTCAGCCAGGCCTGCAGCGAGTGCGGCCCTCTTGGCCGGCGCACCAGTTCAATGCCTGCGCTATGAGAGGTCGCGTCCGTGTCAGAGCAATCACTCCCTCCAGTCCTTTTTTGTTTGGGTATAACAAAATCTCGTTTTCCATTCACATTTTACAAGTAAAGTTCATGGACAAACTTTGACACAAAGTACGATGGGGACTAGTAAACCAGAATGGAGGTAGTAGTTTTTTTTAATCGAAGAAGGGTTTCCCCTTCCGATTTTCATTAAAGAAAACCAGCATCTAAATCTAAACCATAGTATTTTCCCTAGAACTACCAGGTTCAACATCTCGCAACATAAACCCATACAATCTCCATCGCAAAAAAACGATACAACCATACGCCAAGGAGGTACGTAGTATTATGAATTCCATTTTCGCTCCATACCAATTGTTCTAAAAACTACTTACTACTTATAACGCGCCATTGAAAATCAGAACTTAACCCCGCTAAAAACGTTATTCTAAACGTGGTTACTTGATCTGTGGCAACTGGCGAGCCACCACGCTCCAACTCGTTCACCTGTGGTCCCGACCATCAACTCCTACGGATCAAATTATCACGCGAGCTGACTATCCCTACAAAGGTGCTCCACCATGTACCTGGTACCCGCGAATGCAGAAATCGTGCCCCTGGGGTTTTAGGGTTTATTTGTTAACGTTGCCTTTACGTAACACTCATGTGTGCAAGACAACGAGAGGCTGACTGCGTGCGTGCGCCTCTTCTCTTCGTATATGTACTCCACCGTTTGTCTGGTGTCCAAAAAATTATAATAACTACTAGCAATGTGCCAATGCGTTGCCACACGATCAAAGTAGATTAATTATTAATACATATTCACCAATTTGATAGAGAAAAAGTCTAGCTTTGAAATACGTATATCACTAAAAATATGTTATGTTTCACTCAAAATATATTCCTTTGGCGGTTTTGATGAGATAAGGGAGGAATGTTGTTGGTTTCAATATTCGAGAAGTGGTATATGTCTAATTTCTACTCTTACTAGCAAGATGCCCGTGCGTTGCACGAAACATCAAGATCTTGTGGGAGAAAAGGATGAACGAGGGAAGGCCTTATCTGCAAATGTGGTGAAGAGTGCGGGTAAATTGCCATATTTTCCTTCCTATCCGTCAGATATAAATCAGACGACCTACATTGTAGGATGGTAGGCCCACCCTCATCACCAACTCTATTTTTATCCCTACTCTTATAATAAGCATTGTCGGTGATGATCGTGTGCCTGCCATCCTGCAATATAGGCCGTCCGATCTATATCTGATGGATAGGAAGGAAACTATGGCAATTTTGCAAAAAGATACCCACTCCCCTCTCCACATTTGCAAATAAGGCCTTCCCTCGTTCATCCTTTTCCCCCACAAGATAAACTACTCATACAAATGCATCTTGATGTTCCGTGCAATGCATGGGCATCTTGCTAGTTGTTGCAAAAAGCCCATGTGTGTGTGTGAGAGAGGGCGAGTGGAGGAGGACGGAGTGCATGTGTGACAAAGACACAAGGAGTGTGTGTGCGATAGGTATCAGCTTAAAATGAGGCGATAGTGTGTGTGTGCACGATCGAGAGGGCGTGTCTCAAGAAGGGAAGAAAAATCTACATAGATACAAGGAGCGGGAGAGAGACATGTATGCGATGGTGGAAGCACGAGTGTGCGGGTGTAAAAACCTATCTAGAGGCTAGCTAGTCGATAAATGTTTGTGAGAGAAATACGAGTCGTGGTGCGAAAGCGAGAGTTTTGTGTGTGAGAGAGAGAGATGGTAGTCGGGAAGGGAAATGGAAGCAGGAGTTGTGCGTGTGTGTCTGTGTGAGAGAGAGAGGAGATGGTAGTCGGGGTTGTCTGATCGGTAAACAAATGAATAATGTCAGTCTGGGATGGAGACGAAAAGGAGACCGCAACAAATGTTGTTTCTACAGGAGATATAGAGAGAGTAATTTTAGTGGTATGAGTCATATGTACAGACATATAGGGTGTGTGAGAGAATCCCATGGAGAGAAAGACAAAGTGAAAGACGAGTGGAGACTGTGTGTTTGGCGGTGAAAAAGAAAGCTTAGGTACCGAGTGATACCAGAGGACAGTACAGACGTGAGAGATAATGAAAACCGTGTAATTTATAATGACAGGGAGAGTGTGACACTTCTCAAGGGAGAGATCGAGAGACCATGTTTGCGAGGATAGGAGCAACATGAAGTGAGCGTGCGGGTGAGCTGGAGAAAAGAGAGTGATAGCTACCTGAAGGAGCATGCATGCGAGAGAGATGGGCGTGAAAGGAGTGAACAAAAAAGGTATTCAAATATTTGAATTCGAGATGATGATACATGAAATCCATACTCGAACCAAAATTGATCTATCAAACATGCATACTCATATGAATTCATGCACATCTATGTTATTTAATATGTAGATATTACTGATCCATACATTTTAGTAGAACATAATTTGGTTAAATTTTTTTGAATTCGACCTTAAGATTTCTAGATCGTTGTATTTGTAAATCATATTATACATATAAAGGAGCAGAATTCTTTGTTGTGCTTTTGAAAGTATATATATAAAAAATGATGTATATAGAATGTAATTCCAATTGAAAATGGATCCCGCCCGAAAAAAATAGAATACAAACGGGATTCGAGTTGAGTTGGCACGGTAAACATGCACTCTGCAAAATTTGAACGAAGCGGGGAAAGTCGTAGTAACCGCCCGAAACCAAAATCTGCGAGATGGAAATCACTACTGCCTATCCCTGCCATGCAAAGCCTATCTGCTGGATTTCTATAGGTTTCGATGGGGGTAGGTTTGAAATTTCACCCAAACGTGATGTAACCGCCTCTCACCCGGATTCATACACGGTGGGCGCCAAAACACAGTGTGTCCTCGGCCAAAATCGACTCCCTCCCCGATTCATATTCATACACGGTGGGCGCCAAAAAGAAACTTTCGTCGGCAAATATTCGGTGTATGCGAGATTACCGTCCTATCCCCAACCGACTAGTGTTGCTGTGATGTAGTAGAAATTTGAAACGGGGGCTAAGTTTGTAAATTTCCTCGCATTTGAGACAACCGCGCCCTGAATACATGGTCCCCCTTCCTCTCGACCTCCCTTTTCCACATTCGTACTCTGTGGGCACCAAAACACCCTCTCCACCCCACCCTCCTCCGTCCGCCGCTGTCCGCCACCCCATCCACCGCCGTCCTCCTCCACCATGCCAGAGCTGATACCCCGACGCCGCCGTCCATTACAAGAGATCGACCTCTCTCATCCACGGCTTCGGACCGGGATCCTTGCATCCTGTCCTCTCGCTTCATCCCCGCCGTCGTCCACCTTGCCGGTGCCGCTCCTACGACCGTCTCATCCACCGTGCCCCGCCGCCACCGTCTACCCTCCTAGATCTGCTTCCACATCGCTGCCAGCCATCGCTACCGCAGCACCATCAAATTCTCAGCAGATGCGTACATGGCACCGCACCAGAGGCGGTACTCTTTCGTATCTGCTCAACTTATTTATCGCAGCAAGAAAATAGATCGCCACTGCTTTACTCTGATTTCTTGTCTTGGTTGCGAAGTTGCCTTTGTCCGATTTGCACCTTCAGATCCCGCCATGGCACGCTCAATACCATACTCACAATGCTTATGGTTTTCCCCTTTTATATTCCACACTAGTTAAATCACAGTAGACTAAATTTCAAAATTGGGTCAGTCGATTTTTTAGAGCTCGCCGGAGTTCGCCGGTGCGATCGAAGGGGCTCGGGTGGGGACGGTGGTTGTGGGGGCGGTGGTGGGGCCTCGTCGAACAAAGAAAACTCGACGCGGGTGGGGGCAGGGGTGGGGTGGCAGAGGAACATAGGCGGTGGGGCCGGTGGTTCGGTCGGCGGCCCATGCGGTGTTCTGTATGGGAAGCACAGTATGTTCCTTGTCAGGAAGGGGAGCAGGGACATCTGCAGTCAACAGCTGATAGAGCTAGCTTGTACGTGATCGATAGGCTTTCAATTACTAGCGGCAATACAACACCGTAATTTCCAACCAGTTCCACTTTCCCGATTTATATATCCTGGTTATGGTGTACCCCTGTTATGTACACTATGATCTGCCTAGTTGCTGTGTGCTCTTGTTATCATGGTTTGGCAATAAACTCTCTATACAGTATATTATGAACCTATCATCTGCCAGCTATCCTTACTTCTGGAGCCTATTTTTTGTGTACTTGTGCCAGATTATATAAATGCACGCACCATATTACAACACACATGAGCTCTCTCATCAGAATCCAGTGATAGCACACAAGTGTTTATAGGGGCGCCCCTATATTAGAATATCATCTGCATTACAAAGATAATCTCACAACTATTTATGTTTTCATGGTTCTCAGATATTAAACGCAATTACAGTGAATATCAGAATCTGCGCATCAGAAGAATATTGTGGAACACTGTAATGACTTACAAAATTGGCAGCAAGGCATTGAGTGCCATTCTGGAAGCAATGAAACTCGTACGCTCCCCACCTGTTGATTCTTGTTCAGAATATCATCCTAATGACTATTCTAACCTCGAGGAGTCAAAGGCAGATGGCCTGTCCTGTTCACCCATCAAGGTGCCTATTCTAATTTGGCAAGGTTTTATTGATTGCGCGTATCTTGCATATGTTGTCTTGCATTTCTTCTACTTTGTTGCACCGCCATCTGCTTAGTTTACTCATCATATATGTCGAGATGCCATGCCCATCCATTATCAATACATATTCCATCTGTCATCATACCATGTTTTTTCACTCAAATGTTGTTCTTGTGCATCAGACATCAAAAAGGAAGAGGGTGATTGCCAAACCTCAAGGAGCACCAGCAAAGTCCTTGAAAAACGTGGTGGTGCCAGAGAAATCAGACAGCACCCCACTTATATTGGATGTACAACCAGTGACACAAAATGTAGGACCGACTCCACAGACTGTACCCATTCTTCACTGGCCACACCACTAGCCCCACCACACATGACCTGCACTCCAGCAAAAGGTATACCGATTTCATTTGTCATAGCACCAGCTGTACCACAAAAAAATCCCACTCTAGCAAAAAGTACAACAAGTCCACCGGCCGAAGACCTATCCCAACTGCAGAGACGGCCAATTCCTGCAGATTGGAACCCCATTCCATTTATTCCCAGTTTAAAAGACAATGCTTTCAATGTTTTTAGGGACTACGTGCATATATTACCATCATGGGAAGATTATTGTGAAGACAAACACCATTTTCACATCTTCATGTCCAACTTATGTGTAAGTGCTATTATTCATGGTTATTATTTTCCTATTTTCTGCTGATTGAACACATCAATGATTTACATTACATTGTTGTAACTAGGCGAGGGTCAATCTGGATAGTCATGACGAGCAAAGCTTTCTTGTGCTTTTCAAGGAAGCATTACAGTAGTATCGGTGTTACCTGAGGAAATCACACTTTGATGGCAAGTCTATAAACGAATTTCCGGTGAAGTCTCCTGTGCTAAATTTAGAAAACATTGAATGGAAAAACCTTGTTATGCACTGGTCTCGTTCCCAGGATGAGGTACTGTCTATGAAATCACATGACAATTTGAACTTCTACTTTTCTGCATGTGCCTTACGGATTTTTTTGCAGGAAATCTGCTCGAAGAAGAATTCCGGTTTGACAAGAACGACAGGATATCGCAAATATGCTACCCGCTGCTTTGCTCTTGTTAGTACCTGTTGTCCTGTATCACTGTACTTGCATACATGCCTGGTTCATTATGTGACAACAGTATGCCTGATAGCTTGCTTATCAATTGTTCGCTCCAAATTATCTGATCTGTATGAATGGTTACATTATTGTAGAATATATCCAATGCCAATGTTTTTTAGCTCTGCATTGTTCTTGTAAGTACATGATGTCCTTTATCAGTGTACGTATAATGACAGGTAGTTGTTCATGTACCATCACTTTGCAGCTTATTTTCCTTTGCCCTCCATTTTTTACACATCAGATCTATATTTACTCTTACCATAAGGTTGGTACTGAAGAAGTTTAGCTGTGCATTGCTCTTGGCTGTACCTTTTGCCTGTATTGATGCACTTACATTTATAGCTACTTGGTTATGTAGCATCACTCTTCATCTTATCTTAAATATTCTCTATTTTTTGTATATTATCACGTCTATATTTACTCTTAAAAAAATATAGAATAAAGGCAATGGTTTTGAAGAAGATTCTATGGTAAACTTCTTGAATTGCCCCCCCCCCATCAGCATGGACAAGGCCTTTATAGAGCCTGTCTTCACCAATAATGTAAGTTTTTCCATCTCAAGCCTTCGAACTTTGTTGTATATATTTGGTTAGGCATGACTGCAACAGCTGTTTATTTTTGGTGTTTACATCAAATTGCTTGTTTAAAGTTTATTATATGTAGTTCATAAACAAAAGTTTGTCCTTTCTCAATTTAAGTTTTCAGTTGTACAACCAAGTTCCTTCTTCATACCATGTAAATTAAACTATACAGAGCAAGGGATCTTCTTTTGCACTGCATGTATGCTTCTGTTCTTCATCTGTAATCCAGTGGTGTGGTGAACCTACCACTACAGCACAATGTCATATTCTGCAATGTCTTAACTATGAAAAATGTCATATCATTCTACTATTATTTAAACCATCTCTTTATTTGCCAATCGGAAATGGTATAAATTGACAGCACACTAACCATTGATACTTATGAGTTCTTGATCTGTAATCTAGTGGTGTCATGAAGCTGCCAACTCCTTCACAATGTCATTTCCTGCCATGTCTTGACCTGAACAATACCATATTGTGTTAATGCAAATTTAAACTGTGTCACTTTATTCGTCAGTAAGAAATGTGATGAATTGCCAGCACTGATACTTTTATGTGAAAAACCTGTCATCTGTCTGCTTGTTTTATCTTTCAGAGTGAGGAAGATATAAGTGTTGAACAAGCGCAGTCTCATCATCTTGCTCAGCTGCTTGCGCTGCAGCTCCCCAGCAGGGCTAACATTTCTTAAACTCTATTGAAGTGATGTCGGTTTTGTATATTATTTTGTCGGCGTGTTTATTTGCACTAGTGGCGATCTTTGATGCCCAGTGCATGTAATCTGCTGTCTGCTTGTGCTTTATTATCATAGTGGCGAACTTTGATGCCCAGTGGATGTAATATGCCATAATTTCTTTATTGTATAGTATAGGTTTTTTCTTATTCACGATGTTGTGGTTATTTTACTGTATATATATCCTGTCTTCGCAGTAAACCAGCCAAACCATAAAATTACGGTACATAATCGGGCCATCATGCAATCACGATGTAGGTTGGGCGTGAAACATGCCGATCAACTCACGGGCCAGCAGCAGCCCGAAATGAACCCCGACCCATGATTGCGCGAATCAAATCACGAGCTTTTAACAGGCCGGAAAATTGTCTCGGTCCTTGTTTGGCCCAATCAGATATCGGCTGCGAGCAGGCCGGATGCAAACCGGGCCGTAGTTAGGCCCAACTATATGACGGGCTTTTAATAAGCTGAAATTAATATAGGGCCGAAATGTTAAACGGGCCCTTAATAGGCCAAAACTAATATCAGGCCGAATTACTAAGTGGGCCTTTAGCAAGTGGGCCCAGAAGCATAGTGTCCAGTTGACGGGCCGAATCTGATATGGGCTATAATTAGGCCCAAAACCTCTTAAAGGGCCAGACCTGATCTGGGCCGTAATTTGGCCCAAAACATGGTAGGCTTTTAACGGGCCGGATCTCATATGGGCCACTATTAGGCCCGGAGCATGGCAGGCCATTAATAGACTAGATCAAATATGGGCCGGCATTTAGCCCAAAACATGGCAGCCAGTTAACGGGCCGGCCTACTAGGGTCCTCAAAATCTTGTGGGCCTACAGCTGGGCCGGCCCATTAATGTCAGCGAAATCTTGTGGGCCTTTAGCTGGGCCGGCCCATTATGATCCGCAAGAATTTTGTGGGCCTTTACCTGGGCCGGCCCATTATGATCCGCAAGAATTTTGTGGGCCTTTACCTGGGCCGACCTATTATGGCACACAAAAATCTTGTGGGCCTTTAGCTGGGCCAGCCCATTATGGTCCACAAAATCTCGTGGGCCTTTAGCTGGGCCGGCCCATTATGGTCCGCAAAATCTTGCGGGCCTTTAGTTAGGCCGGCCCATTTAAACTTGTTGGGCCGTGCCACGTGTCGACGTATCTTAGGCGCCTTTTGTCCAGTGAGTGGATGACATCTGTCCCGACGATGAGCCGACACATGTTTCCTGTAGCCAATGATGATTTTACACGTGGAAAATCCCCATTGGTCGGGGCTGTTAACGGGTTATCGGATCCAAAACCTGACCCGATAGCTTAACGGCGTTCCATTATGGTGGATGCCACGTGTCGGTCACCCTTGACGAAAGCACTTCTATGACGCGCGATTTATCATCATGGTAGTGGACACTTCCGTGATGATAATTTTGGTAATGTCATGGAACACTTCTACGACAGCACAGGTATGCCTATCTTGATTCTGTCATAAATTTGTCATGGATGTACATGCATGACAAAAAAAGCGACCTACTGTGACAAACACGTATCATCACGGAAGTGTATTTTTTGTAGTGTTGTGGGCTGTGCAGAAGGGCTCAAGCTGAGAGAGAGGCCCGGCGACTGTTTCCAGAGACCGAAAACGTCTGACGTCTAGACCGACTATAATGCCGCTATAGTTATCCGTTGGGGCGTCAAACGGAATCCGAATGCGATGAAACTTGGCAGATGACCTACTAACAACAAAACAACACCGCATGCCAACTTTCAACCCATTCCGAGAACATTTTTCTGGCCACTTATAAAATAATATTTCGGACATGACGCGGGCGCGTGCAAGTGTGTCTGGGCTCAGAACGGACACGGAAAGAACGAGGAGACCAGGACGGATGCAAGTTTTAAAAAACATGACAATGCAAAGCGGATGATGACATGGCAAGATGTGACACGCAAGCGAATAACACGGCAACAAACGGCGAATAACTGGAAGACACCTAGCGCATCGGTCTCGGGGCGTCACAGTGAACATATATAGGAGAAAGAAGTAGGTCGGTGGAGCTACGAGGGGCCCACGAGGGGGGAGGGTGCGCCCCCTGCCTCATGGCTGCCTTGTTGATTGCTTGACGTCCACTCCAAATCCTCTGGATCACGTTTGTTCCAAAAATCATGTTCCCGAAGGTTTCATTCCGTTTGGACTCCGTTTGATATTCCTTTTCTACGAAACACTGAAATAGGCAAAAAACAACAATTTGGGCTGGGCCTCCGATTAATAGGTTAGTCCCAAAAATAATATAAAAGTGTAAATAAAAGCCCAGTAGCATCCAAAACAGATAATATAATAGCATGGAACAATCAAAAATTGTAGATACGTTGGAGACATATCACCCACTTCCTATGCCTAGGGATTTTGTGAGAATGCAATTTATAGGAACAAGGATCAACTTGCATAGGAAGGAAAAACAAGGATAACTTCAAAACTTTAAGCACATAGAGAGGAAACTTGATATTATTGTAACTCCTACAAGCATGTATTCCTCCCTCATAAAAATTTTCAGTAGCATCATGAATGAATTTAACAATAAAACCATCACACAAAGCATTCTTTTCATCATCTTCAAGCATAAAATTTTTACTACTCTCCACATAAGCAAAATTCTTCTCATTCGGAATAGTGGAATCATTACTAACTAAAGTTGACACTCTTCCAGATCCACCTTAGATTATAGTATTATTCATACTCCAAAAGATATAAGTAAAGTTCATGGAGCATTCTACAATTAATATAGACTAACCAATATCCAAGTTCAAAATATATAAGTGAAGCACACGAAGCATTCTATAAAACCATACTCAAAACATTTAAGTGAAGCACAAAGAGCAATTCTATAAGATCATACTTAAAAGATATAAGTGAAGCATGAAGTATTCTATAAATCAATAGAGGGCTATCTCATAGTAGCATGGTTCCCAAAGGAAAAACAAAAAACACAAAGGACACAAATCATGTGAACAAAACAAAGACCGAGGTATACCGATAATTGTTGAAGAAGAAAGATGGGACAACAACCGGGGCATCCCCAAGCTTAGATGCTTGAGTATCCTTAGAATATTTACTTGGGGTGCCTTGGGCATCCCCAAGGTAGAGCTCTTTCCTCTCTTTATTCTTCTCACATCGGTAACTCCTCGTTCTTCGAACACTTCATCCACACAAAACTTTAACAAAAACTTTGTGAGATCTGTTAGTATAATAAAGCAAATCACTACCTTTAGGTACTGTTGCAAACTCATTCTAATTTCATATTACAACTATATCTACTATATTACAACTTCTCTATGGTTCATACCCTCCGATACTAGCCATAGATGCATCAAAATAAGAAAACAACACACGAAAAACAGAATCTATCTAAAATAGGACAGTCTGTAGTAATATAGAGGTTTAGAAAACTTCTGTAACTCCAAAAATTATGAAATAAATTTGAAAAATGAAAAATTTATACTGAAGTAATGTGAAAAACATTTCAGACCTATTTTACTTTCCAGTAAAAAATGTAAGATCACGCGCTACAGCCAAAGTTTCTGTTTTTGTTCTGCACATAGTAAACAAGCAATCTAATCATCCTAAAACCAAAGCTTGACACATTATTTTTATAATACAGTGGATATAAATAAGGGGATAATTATTTACAGAGAAAATTCCATGAAAAATTCTACATTGTTTCAGTGAGCATGAACACGAGTGCTTAAGGTCGACCCTCACTTCTTCAATGCATAACTTTCCAATCACTTCTCTTTTTGAAAAACCTTTTAGGCATGAGAGGCAAGTAATTTTTTTTGTATTTTCATTCTTAAAAAAAATTGTATGTTTCACCCACAACTAAACAGAAACAAAAAAGGAAAAACAAAATCTACTTAGTGAAGAAAGCAAACAAGCACACACGAGAATATCAACCCCACGTTATTGCTCCCCGGCAACGCCGCCAGAAAAGAGCTTGATAATCCCCAAGTGCAGGGAATCATCATAGAAATTTCCAAATGTGGAAGTGATAAGTATGGAGTGTCGAACCCACAAGAAGCTAAAGGTAAGATCAATATTCTCTCAAGCCCTATCTGCCACTGATACGACTCTACGTACACTGAACGTTTGCTTCCAACTAGAAATGAGAAATAAAACTACGTTGTGGGTATGAAGTAGATAACTTTGTATTATATCAGAGAGCTGAAATATTAAAGTAGGTGATGTTGTCATGAAGTTATAATATATTACTAAATATTATAAATAGAGAGTGTCGAATAATGGTGGATCGGTGTGCGGAATTGTCCTAGGCAATTGTTAACAAGACCGGTAATCACTATTGTAGTTTCATATGAGGGAGATGCATAAGCTAACATACTTTCTCTTCTTGGATCATATGCACTTATGATTGGAACTCTAGTAAGAATCTGCAACTACTAAAGATCATTAAGGTAAAACCCAACCATAGCATTAAAGTATCAAGTCCTCTTTATTCCCATACGCCATGTCCTGCTTATCCGTGTTTGTGTTTCAGTCACTCACGCAACACAGACAATAAGCAAACCATGGACATATTGCAACACCCTACAGCAGGAATCCCTCACGCTTGCGCGACATGGAGGACACCATAGGATAGCACCAAAGTAAAACATACAACTCATACCAATCTAGATCATCAATCAACCCAAAGACAAAGGATATCTACTCAAAACATAATAGGATGGCAACACATCATTGGATTATAATATGTGGCATAAAGCACCATGTTCAAGTAGGGATTACAGCAGGGAGTGGGAGAGTGGACCGTGTAAAAGAGATGAGGATGGTGATGTTGATGAAGACGATCACCGCAGCGATGATTCCCCTCCTGATGGCACTTCGGTGCCACCGAGAGAGAGGAGAAGAGGTTCTCCCCCTTGTGCTTCCTTCTCCATGGCCTCCCCTGGATGGGGAGAGGTTCCCCCTCTGGTCCTTGGCCTTCATGACGATAATAGCTCCTTCGGGATCCTCCTCCATGCCCTCCGGTGATGATGGCCCCCTCCGGCAGGGTGCCAGAGAGGGCCTAGATTGATTTCTCGTGGCTACAGAGGCTTCCGGCGGCGGAACTTCCAATCTAGGTTATTTTCTAGAGGTTTCTGTATTTATAGGAATTTTTGGCGTCGGTCTCACGTCAAGGAGGTGCCCGAGTCATCCACGAGGCAGGCCCACGCGCCCGTGGGGGGGGGGGGGGCGCCCCCCACCCTTGTGGACGGCCCGGGACTCTTCTGGCCCAACTCTTTTACTCCAGGGTCTTCTTTTGGTCCATAAAAATCAGCAAAAATTGGCATGTCAATTGGACTTCGTTTGGTATTCCTTTTCTGCAAAACTCAAAAACAAGGAAAAAAAGAGAAATTGGCACTGGGCTCTAGGTTAATAGGTTAGTCCCAAAAATCATATAAAATAGCATATAAATGCATATAAAACATCCAAGGTTGATAATATAATAGCATGAATACTTCATAAATTATAGATACGTTGGAGGAGTATCAGCATCCCCAAGCTTAATTCCTGCTCGTCCTCGAGTAGGTAAATGATAAAAGAAATAATTTATGAAGTGTGAATGCTAGCAAGTGCATAAGTTTCATCAATGATAGTTCCAATCACTTTTTCTAGCATCATTATATATCATAGCAGTAGCTCATTTTCATAAGAAATTTTCATGATCAAGTAACAAGCTATTCACATGTTAAAGTATAGATCATAAACTTTCTTAAAACTAACAAACTATATTCTCAGTCATCAAACAATTACAATTCATCTTATTTTCAGGAAGGGTCTATGTCAGATCTTTGATTTAGCAAACTCCACATACTCAACTATCATTTAATCTTTCACAATTGCTAACACTCACGTGATACTTATGGGTTCAAAGTTTTAATCGGACACAGAGAAAGATAGGGGCTTATAAATTCGCCTCCCAACCTTTTACCTCAAGGGTAATGTCAACAATAATAGTTCATGATAACTTACATCCAATTGGATATATATATCAGGATCCTTCCAACACAATGTGCTTGCCAAAGGATAAAATGTAAAAAGGAAAGGTGAAGATCACCAAGACTCTTGCATAAGGGTAGAAGATAAAAGTAAAAGATAGGCCCTTCGCAGAGGGAAGCAGAGGTTGTCATGCACTTTTATGGTTGGATGCACAAAATCTTAATGCAAAAGAACATCACTTTATATTGCCACTTGTGATATGGACCTTTATTATGCAGTCCGTCGCTTTATTTCTTCCACATCACAAGATCGTATAAAGCTTATTTTCTCCACATTAATAGATCATACATATTTAGAGGGCAATTTTTATTGCATGCACCGATGACAACTTACTTGAAGGATCTTACTCAATCCATAGGTAGGTATGGTGGACTCTCATGGAAAAACTGGTTCAAGGAATGTTTGGAAGCACAAGTAGTATCTCTACTTGGTGCAAAGAATTTGGCTAGCATGAGGGGAAAAGAAAGCTCAACATGTTGGATGATCCAATACAATATACTTTATTTCGAATATAACAAAACATAACCCATTATGTTGTCTTCCTTGTCTGACATCAACCTTTTAGCAAGTCATATTTTAATGAGTGCTCACAATTACAAGAGATGTCCAAGATAGTATATTTATATGTGAAATCTCTCTTCCTTCAATATTCTTTCATGAATTGTTCAAGTGACCAATTCTACGTTTGCTAAATTCAATAAGTTTATTACCTATACTTATTCCATGTGAAGTCATTACTCCCCATGGTATAAGCATATGAAACATATATAAATTCATATTTATGATATTCAATTCATTCAACCATTTACTCATAGGATATATGTGAAGCACGTGAGTAAATGACAATCTATTCCAAAATATATAAGTGAAGGACACTGAGTAGTCAAATAATTAACTAGCCATGGGAGGATTATTTTTCATTCAAGATTTCAGATCCAATGATTTTATTCAAACAGCAAGTAAAATTTAAAATACACTCCAAGCAAAACACATATCATGTGACGAATAAAAATATAGCTCCGAGTAAGGTATACCGATAATTTTGAAGACGAAAGAGGGGATGCCTTCCGGGGCATCCCCAAGCTTAGGCGCTTGATTCTTCCTTGAATATTACCTTGGGGTGCCTTGGTAATCCCCAAGCTTAGGGTCTTTCCACTCCTTATTCTCCTCATATCGATATCTCACCCAAAGCTTGAAAACTTCAATCACACAAAACTTAATGGAACTTCGTGAGATAGGTAGTATGATAAAGAGTAAACCATTCACTTTGGTACTCTCAAAGACAAGGCTCATAATTGTTCTCACACAATTCCTACTGTGCCATATCATTTCTACAATTTATATTGAGAAATATAAGTCATAGAAACTAGAAAACAAGCAAACTATGCAATGAAAACAGAATCTGGCAGAAACAGAACAGTCTGTAATGATCTGAACACCAACCATACTTCTGATACTACAAAAATTCTGGAATAAATTGGTGGACGTGAGGAATTTGTCTATTAATCTTCTGAAAAAAGAATCAACTCAATCGCACTCTTCTGTAAAAAATGGCAGCTAATCTCGTGAGCACAAAGTTTCTGTTTTTTACAGCAAGATCACATTAACTTTCACCCAAGTCTTCCCAAAGGTCTTACTTGGCACTTTATTGAAATATATAATACATGATTAATACAATATCTTAATCATTAGAACACATAAAAACAGTAAGGGTAAATATTGGGTTGTCTCCCAACAAGCACTTTTCTTTAATGCCTTTTAGCTAGGCATGATGATTTCAATGATGCCCACATAAAAGATAAGAATTGAAACATAAAGAGAGCATCATGAAGAATATGATTAGCACATTTAAACCTAACCCACTTCCTATGCCTAGGGATTTTGTGAGAACACAATTTATAGGAACAAGGATCTACTAGCATAGGAAGGAAAAACAAGGATAACTTCAAAACTTTAAGCACATAGAGAGGAAACTTGATATTATTGTAACTCCTACAAGCATGTATTCCCCCCTCATAATAATTTTCAGTAGCATCGTGAATGAATTTAACAATATAACCATCACACAAAGCATTCTTTTCATCATCTTCAAGCATAGAAATTTTACTGCTCTCCACATAAGCAAAATTCTTCATTACTAACTAAAGTTGACACTCTTCCAGATCCACCTTAGATTATAGTATTATTCATACTCCAAAAGATATAAGTGAAGTTCATGCAGCATTCTACAATTAATATAGACTAACCAATATCCAAGCTCAAAATATATAAGTGAAGCACACGAAGCATTCTATAAAACCATACTCAAAAGATTTAAGTGAAGCACAAAGAGCAATTCTATAAGATCATACTTAAACGATATAAGTGAAGCACATGAAGTATTCTATAAATCAATAGAGGGATATATCATACTAGCATGGTTCTTAAAGGAAAAATAAAAAACACAAAGGACACAAATCATGTGAACCAAACAAAAACCAAGGTATACTGATTATTGTTGAAGAAGAAAGATGGAATGCCAACCGAGGCATCCCCAAGCTTAGATGCTTGAGTATACTTAGAATATTTACTTGGGGTTCCTTGGGCATCCCCAAGCTTGAGATCTTTCCTCTCTTTATTATTCTCACATCGGTAACTCTTCGTTCTTCAAACACTTCATCCACACAAACCTTTAACAAAAACTTTGTGAGATCCGTTAGTATAATAAAGCAAATCACTACCTTTAGGTACTGTTGCAAACTCATTCTAATTTCATATTACAACTATATCTGCTGTATTCCAACTTCTCTATGGTTCATACCCTCCGATACTAGCCATAGATGCATCAAAATAAGCAAACAACACACGGAAAACAGAATCTGTCTAAAACAGGACAGTCTGTAGTAATCTGGAGGTTTAGTAAACTTCTGTAACTCCACAAATTATGCAATAAATATGAAAATTTGAACAACTTATACATAAGTAATGTGCAAAAAGTTTCAGACCCATTTGACTTTCCAGTAAAAATGTAAAATCACGCGCTACAGCCAAAGTTTCTGTTTTTGTTCTGCACATAGTAAATAAGCAATCTAATCATCCTAAAACCAAAGCTTGACACATTATTTTTATAATAACATGGATATAAATAAGTGGATAATTATTTACAGAGAAACTTCCATGAAAAATTCTACATTGTTTCCATGAGCATGAACATGAGTGCTTAAGGTCGACCCTCACTTCTTCAATGCATAACTTTCCAATCACTTCTCTTTTTGAAAAACCTTTTAGGCATGAGAGGCAAGTATTTTTTTGTGTTTTCATTCTTTTAATTTTTTTGTATGTTTCACACACAACTAAACAAAAACAAAAAATGAAAAACAAAATCTACTTAGTGAAGAAAGCAAACAAGCACACACAAGAATATCAACCCCACGCTATTGCTCCCCGGCAACGGCGCCATAAAAGAGCTTGATAATCCCCAAGTGCAGGGAATCATCATAGCAATTTCCAAAGGTGTAAGTGATAAGTATGGAGTGTCGAACCTACAAGGAGCTAAAAGTAAGATCAATATTCTCTCAAGCCCTATCTGCCACTGATACGACTCTACGTACACCAAACGTTTGCCTCCAACTAGAAACGAGAAATAAAACTACATTGTTGGTATGAAGTGAATAACTTTGTATTATATCAGAGAGCTAAAATATTAAAGTAGGTTCTGTTATTATAAATTTATAATATATTAATAAATATTGTAAATAGCGAGTGTGGAATAATGGTGGATCGGTGTGCGGAATTGTCCTAGGCAATTGTTAACAAGACCGGTAATCACTATTGCAGTTTCATATGAGGGAGAGGCATAAGCTAACATACTTTCTCTTCTTGAATCATATGCACCTATGATTGGAACTCTAGCAAGCATCCACAACTACTAAAGATCATTAAGGTAAAACCCAACCATAACATTAAAGTATAAAGTCCTCTTTATTGCCATACGCCATGTCCTGCTTATCCGTGTTTGTGTTTCAGTCACTCACGCAACACAGACAATAAGCAAACCATGGACATATTGCAACACCCTACAGCGGGAATCCCTCACGTTTGCGTGACACGGAGGGCACCATAGGACAGCACCAAAGTAAAACATACAACTCATACCAATCTAGATCATCAATCAACCCAAAGACAAAGATATCTACTCAAAACATTATAGGATGGCAACACATCATTGGATTATAATATGTGGCCTAAAGCACCATGTTTAAGTAGGGATTACAGCGGGGTGCGGGAGAGTGGACCGTGTAAAAGAGATGAGGATGGTGATGATGATGGTGATGTTGATGAAGACGATCACCACGGCGATGATTCCTCTCCCGATGGCACTCCGGTGCCACCAAGAGAGAGGAGGAGAGGTTCTCCCCCTTGTGCTTCCTCCTCCATGGCCTCCCACCTGGATGGGGAGAGGTTCTCCCTCTGGTCCTTGGCCTTCATGACGACGATGGCCCCTCCGGGATCCTCCTCCACGCCCTCCGATGATGATGGCCCCCTCCGGTAGTATGCCAAAGAGGGCCTAGATTGATTTCTCGTGGCAATAGAGGTTTGCGGCGGCAGAACTTCCGATCGAGGTTATTTTCTGGAGGTTTTTGTATTTATAGGAATTTTTGTCTGTCTCACGTCAAGGAGGTGCCCGAGTCGTCCACGAGGCAGGCGCATGCGCCCGGGGCGGGGGTGGGGGCGTGCCCCCCTCCCTCGTGGACGGCCCGGGACTCTTCTGGCCCAACTCTTTTACTCCGGGGTCTTCTTTTGGTCCATAAAAAATCATCAAAAATTGGCATGTCAATTGGACTTCGTTTGGTATTCCTTTTCTGCAAAACTCAAAAACAAGGAAAAAACAGAAACTGGCACTGGGCTCTAGGCTAATAGGTTAGTCCCAAAAATCATATAAAATAGCATATAAATGCATATAAAACATCCAAGGTTGATAATATAATAGCATGAATACTTCATAAATTATAGATACGTTGGAGACGTATCATGCGCTTTTGCTGCACATCAATTAGATAGACCCGCAGCCTCATGGTGGGAGAATTACACAACCACTTTTCCCATAGCCAATGTCACATATCAATTTCTCCAAGCTTTCCGCATAGCCCATGTCTCAACCGGAGCTATGAGTATGAAGAAGCGTGAGTTCGCAACTTATGCCAAGGAAGTAGTACCGTGGGGCAGTACGTGGATGAGTTTAGTAAGTTATCTCGCTATGCCGCAGATGATGTGGCCACAGATGCCGCGAAGCAGGAGAAGTTTATGGAAGGGCTGAATAATGAGCTAAGTATGCATTTGATGGTGGCAACATTTGCTAACTACCGGGAGTTGGTAGATAGGGCCCTTATGATCGAAGGCAAGCAACAACAGATAGAGAGCCGCAAAAGGAAGTATGGACATGGGAAGTACAATTCTGGAGCCCAACAGAAGCCCCGTTTTACCTCGAACTCGGGAGGGCATATCCATCATAACTATGGAGTCCATACTCATAATGGAGGAAGTCACACAACCATAATGGCCATAAGAATGGTAATGGGAATGGAGGAAACAACGGACAGAACCGTTTCAACCCCACTACACCCGCCAAGAAGGATCTAAGTCACATTACTTGTTTCAAGTGCGGAAAGATGGGACACTACGCCACTGGATGTCCTGAAGCAAAGAATGGAAATGGCAATGGAAGTTCTGGGAAGAATCCCAACCCTTTCAACAGAGGACAGGTGAACCACGTTAACGTGGAGGAGGTTGACGAACAACCAGATGCAGTTATAGGTAAGTTTTTTATTAAGTCATTTACTGCTACTGTTCTTTTTGATACTGGTGCATCACATTCATACATATCGAGGGGATTTGTGGATAAGTATAAGTTGCCCACCAAAGTTCTTAAGACACCTATGTTAGTAAGCTCGCCAGGAGCGAAGTATATGGCAAGCAGAGGATGTTTTCAAATGACATTGACCATAGGTAGGCATGTTTTCCCCTTAGACCTAATCGTTTTGGAGTCACAAGGATTGGATGTGATACTAGGTATGGATTGGCTATCGATGTATGGAGGAAATATCGATTGTGCTAGTAGGTCAATTCTACTCACCACCCCAGAGGGTAAACGGATCAAGTATGTATCACGACATGCACCAAGGAGGACCCAAGTAAATTCCCTCTCGGGAGTTGTTTAGGAAGAAGTTCCAGTTGTAATGGATTACCCAGATGTATTTCCAGAGGAATTATCAGGCATGCCGCCAGATCGAGACATAGAATTTTTGATAGAGTTGTTGCCAGGCACCTGACCAATATCGAAGAGACCGTATCGGATGCCCGCTAATGATCTGGAGGAAATTAAGAAACAAATTAAGGAGTTATTGGAGAAAGGTTATATCCAACCAAGTTCATCACCATGGGGAGCCCCAGTGCTCTTAGTTGAGAAGGAGGGTAGATCTTTGAGAATGGTTGTTGATTATCGGGCTTTGAACAAAGTGACGATCAAGAACAAGTACCCACTACCGATGATCAATGATCTGTTTGACTAGTTGCAAGGAGCTAAAGTATTCTCCAAGATCGATCTTCGATCAGGATACCACCAGTTGAAGATCCGAGAACAGGATATACCTAAGACAACTTTTACCACAAGGTATGGGCTATATGAGTACATGGTCATGTCATTTGGATTGACTAATGCCCTGCCTATTTTATAAGTATGATGAACAAGGTGTTTACGGAATTTTTGGATAAGTTTGTTGTGGTTCATTGATGATATTTTGGTATACTCGAAGAATGAAGAGGAACACAAGGAACACTTGCGCTTAGTTCTCGAGAAGCTCAGGGAACATCAGCTGTATGCCAAGTTTAGCAAGTGTGAGTTTTGGTTGAAGGAAGTTGGATTTCTTGGACATGTTATATCAGGAGAAGGTATAGCCGTAGACCCTACCAAGGTTCAGTCTATCACTGAGTGGTTGGCACCCACCTCAGTTGGAGAGATACACAGTTTTCTAGGACTCGCAGGATATTATAGGAGATTCATTGAGAATTTTTCTAAAATGGCGAAACCCATGACGGAGTTGTTGAAGAAGGACACCAAATTTAAATGGACCGAGGATTGTGAGGCCAGCTTTCAGGAATTGAAGAAACGTTTGGTCACAGCCCCAATGCTGACTCTTCCGGATATACGCAAAGATTTCCAAGTATATTGCGACACTTCTCGCTTGGGACTTGGAGGTGTACTTATCCAAGACGGAAGAGTTGTTTCATATGCCTCACGGCAGCTTCGACCTCACGAGTTGAATTATGCCACACATGATTTGGAGTTAGCAGTCGTAGTGCATGCTCTCAAGACCTAGAGACATTTTCTGATTTGAAACTGATGTGATGTGTACACGGATCACAAGACTTTGAAGTACATTTTCACGCAGAAGGAGTTGAATATCAGGTTGAGGAGATGGTTGGAGCTCATAAAGGATTATGATATGAAGTTGTATTATCATCCAGGAAAGGCCAATGTCGTAGCAGATGCTTTAAGCCGCAAGAGTTATGTCAATACCCTCATAAGCAGAGGATTACCACAGGAGTTAGTCAACGATCTCAAGGAACTTCGTTTGGAGATAGTTCCAAGAGGTTTTGTTGCAGCAATGGAGGTTTAGTCTACATTATTGGGAAAGGTTCGAGAAGCTTAGAAGGATGATAAGGAAATTGCTGAGATAAAGGAGAAAATGAGCAAAAGCAAAGCCAAGGGTTTTCATGAGGATGCGCACGAAACCTTATGGTTTGAGGATCGTGTATATGTGCCCAATAATGCGGAGATCAGGAAGTTAATACTTCAGGAGGCCCATGACTCGCCATACTCAATACACCCCAGAAACACCAAGATGTATTTGGATTTGAAGGAACATTTCTGGTGGACAGGTGTGAATAAGAATATTGCCGAGTATGTAGCAGTATGTGATGTATGTCAGAGAGTGAAAGCAAAACATCAGAAGCCAGCAGGATTACTACAGCCTATGTCGATACCCGAATGGAAGTGGGATAAACTTGGCATGGCTTTATCACCGGATTACCCAGGACATGATCGGGATATGATTCTATTTGGGTAGTAGTTGATCGCTTGACCAAAGTGGCTCACTTTATCCCAGTGAAAACTACTTACACGAGCGCAAAGTTGGCCAAAATATACATGACCAAGATCATATGTCTGCATGGAGTTCCGAGGACCATCATATCAGATAGAGGAACACAATTTACCTTGAAGTTTTGGAATCAGTTGCACTAGACTTTGGGTACCAGGCTAGAGTTCAGTACAGCCTTTCATCCATAGACTGATGGGCAGACCGAGAGAGTCAATCAGATTTTGGAGGACATGTTGAGAGCTTGTGCGCTAGATTATGGATCTAGTTGGGATGACAATTTGCCTTACGCAGAGTTCTCATACAAGAACATTTATCAAGCTAGTTTGAAGATGGCCCCTTTCATAGCTTTATATGGAAGAATGTGCAGGACATCGTTAATGTGGGATGAAGTTGGAGACCGTCAATTCTTTGGACCAGACTTGATTAAGGAGTCTGAAGAGAAGGTTAAGTTGATTCGTGATAGACTGAAGGTAGCTTAGTCCAGGCAGAAGAGTTACACCGATACTAAACGCAAGGAGGTAGTCTTTGAGATTGGAGATAGAGCATATCTTCGTGTATCACCACTCCGAGGAGTTAAATGATTTGGAGTTAAAGGAAAGTTAGCCCCGGGATTTGTAGGATCATATCGAGTTTTGGAACGTATGGGAGAGGTGGCCGACAAGTTAGAGTTACCCGAAGGATTGTCAAGAGTACATGATGTGTTTCATGTTTCCCAGTTGAAGAAGTGCCATGCTGAGATGGCCGATATTCCTCTAAGGGATAGAGTGCCCCTTGAAGCAATTCAGTTGGAGAGAGATCTAACTACGAGGAGAAACCCGTAAAGATACTTGAGTTTGCCAACCGACTTACACGCAGCAAGGTTATCAAGTTTTGTAAAGTTTAGTGGAGCCATCATACCGAGGATGAAGCCACC
Source organism: Triticum dicoccoides (assembly GCF_002162155.2). Lineage (NCBI taxonomy): Eukaryota > Viridiplantae > Streptophyta > Magnoliopsida > Poales > Poaceae > Triticum > Triticum dicoccoides. The sequence goes on from NC_041390.1 coordinate 469,212,148, forward strand.
TAGGAGCGAGAATAAGACCTACGGAAAGACCACACGCACCTATTTTCTAGCCAACCCGAATCACGAGGGTAAGATTCATCTTAAGGGGGGTAGGTTTGTAACATCCCAATTTTCAATTTGGATGTTATACATAGATGCATATCATATTTTATTTGCATTTTGGTTGTGATCCTAGAAATCTTAAGCAACTCAAGGACCCAAGGAGAGAGTTGAAGGTTTCACAAATTTTCCTATTTGAATTTATTTTCAAATTTGAAAAGAGGATCAATTTGGTCTTAATATTTTTCTCTCCAACTATTTCCAAAAAAATAAAAATAAAAGAGACAGGATAAAATGACTTCTTCAATAAGAAAGAAATATTGGAGAAGAAATTTTAAAATCAAATTAATATTTAATTTGCATTTTATCTGCTATTTTATTTGAATTAGAAAAATATGCATTTTTGAACATTGCATTTTTAGGCCAGAAAAATGTTCACTTTGTTCTAAATATTAGATTTAGACTATGAAAATTATTTCTGGTATTTTTTAGAATTTTTTATATTTTATTAGGACTTTTCTTTCTGGCGAAATTTATTTTAAAAAAATTCGTCGCCTGACTGGGCCGAAGGCCTAGCCGAGCCAGGCCAGCCCGCCTCGCCCCGCCGCCTTCCTCCTTGCTCGAGGAGTCCCACGCGCCGCCACCGCTCAGGGAGTCCGAGCCGGACTCCCATTGCCGCCGCCCCCTCCTCCAAGGCACCCCCCCGGCCTCTTTAAAACAGGAGCCGTCCCCCTCTCCTCAACCGCAGCCGCCATAGCCCGCCTTCCCCACCGAGCCGTGCCGCCACCGCAAGCCGCCGCCCGTGCCGCCTCTGCTCGCCGCTACAGCCACCGCATCCGCCGGATCTCGCCGTCGCTTTTCTCCGGTTAACCGATAAAAAAACCGATTTGGTTTCCTCGGTTTTCTCTCGGCTTATTTTTAGGGTTAGGGTTTTTCTCGGTTTTTACGATCGGTTCTAATTAGCGGACATTCGTCCGTTAATCCGCGGTAGTGAACGATGTTCGTTCGTTAGTTTCTATTGGCGATCGTTCGTTCGTTAGGTTTTTCTTTTTCTTTTTTTATTTTCGGCCAGGAACCTATCCGCGAATACTTTTATCAGAGATTAGTCACTGATTTTCAAACCCTCGCTCCTTTTTGCTCGTTCGTCCAATTCCAGTGAAACCAACACCAAAATCTTCTTCTTGTTCCCCTCTTTCCAGATAATCAACTTGAATGTGGTTTTGACAAATTAAAATTTGGTTTCAAGCAGATTTCAATTTGAACTTCTTTTGATCGTAGTTTGAGTTTCGTAGCTCCGATTTGATTGATTCTTCTTGCAAATCGAAGCTCTTCAGTTGAACTTTTAGTTTGGATCTTTTCTCTTGAGTTTTACCCTTTCATATTATGTTTGAGTGCTTATGTATGCTATTGTTTGTTCACGATAGAGTTTCCGGAGTGCAAAGCGTGCTACTACGAGTCACTAGGGTTTTCAGATCGTCAGCAAGGCAAGTAACACTTTGATCATATCCCTTATTACCCAGTTTTTATGCATTAGTTTCAATCCTCAAACATGGATGAGTAGGTTTGATAACATGCGGGTATTGGGAAGTAGTTGATGAGGTAGGAACCTATTGTCTTTATTTCAAACCCTGGGTGTTACTACGTTATGCTTATTCTGCTATGCTATGCTTGTAGGTGTGGTTTGGGTTGAGTGATCCATGACAGATGTGAGAGTTTTAATGGTTAACTTAAGGTGGCTACTTTAATACACATCTGGGTGGATTGGTTGAGGCACCCTGGAGCACCCAGTGGTTGTCTGGGCACCTGGAGTAATCCAGTGTTGTCCTGGGATATCCCGGAGTACCCGTGTGATCATCCTATGGTTTGCCACCCAGGCTCAAAGGGGTCATAAGATTATTCATGCTAGAAGCTTCCATGTCCAGCCACAAGCCATTATGGGCTCTAGCATAGATGAGTAAGTTGTGGGAATCCTTTCCATGATGGGCTAGCAGATGTATGGGATTGTAGGTGTACTGGCCTATCTATCGGTTAAGGGGACCTCTTCGAAAAGACTGTGTCTCGGTCATCCGTTTCTCAAACACCATGCATTGCGAGAAATACAACAGAGGAGATCGAGTCTTGTGGGGAAAAGTGTGCAAACCTCTGCAGAGTGTATAAACTAATCATGGTTAGTCATGTCCCCGGTTATGGACATCTTGAGTATCTGGTACTTGAATTATTGATTTGATCTCATCACTTTACTTAATTAATTTGTTGGGTTGATAATTATTATTTTTGGATTGAGTTGGAGGAACCTTCTCATTGTTTTCAACAAACTTGTAGTTAAATAAAATAAATTCCTTTGTTGTAGGGAAAAACTAGCTTTATGCAAATGATAACCATAGAGCCTCAACCAGCCATATATGCATATATATTTATAGTTGTTACTTGTTCATTGCTCTATAGTGTTATCTTGCCAGCATATTCCATGTGCTGACCTACACAGGCTGCAACGTATTATGTTGCTGAATTTTTAGACGAAGAGTAAGGTGCGCTAGGTCGTTGTCGTGCACTCAGCTATGCTGTTGGAGTTGATGGACTCATTTACCTTCGAAGCTTCCGCAGTTATCTTATTTAGATGGCCTTCAGTCATATTATTGTAATAAGTACTCTCTTTGAGATATTCGATGTAATAAGTGTGTGACTGCACTCTGTTATAAATCCTCGATTACTGTGTGTGTCAGCATTACCGATCCAGGGATGACACTTATGCATAGAAATTTGACCGTTTGAGGTCAGATCGCTACATGACAGAAGCTTAAACCCTAGTTTATGCGCTATTTTGTAAGGGAATAATTGGATCTAAAAGTTTAATGTTATGGTTAGAATTTATTCTTAATACTTTTCTCGTAGTGGTGGATGCTTGCGGGAGGTTTAATCATAAGTAGGAGGTTTGTTCAAGTAAGAACAACACCTAAGCACCGGTCCACCCACATATCAAATTATCAAAGTAGCAAACACAAATCGAACCAACATGATGAAAGTGACTAGATAAAATTCCCGTGTACCCTCAAGAACGCTTTGCTTATCATAAGAGACCGTTTTGGCCTGTCCTTTGCCTCAAAAGGATTGGGCTACCTTGCGGCACTTTTGTTACTACTATTGTTACTTGCTCGTTACAAATTATCTAGCTATCAAACTACTCCGTTACTTACAATTTCAGCACCTGCAGACATTACCTTACTGAAAACTACTTGTCATTTCCTTCTGCTCCTCGTTGGGTTTGACACTCTTACTTTTGAAAAGAGCTAAAATTGATCCCCTATACTTGTGGGTCATCAATGAACAAGACGATTCACGAGCTCTTCGCAATGCTTGAGACTGCAGAGGTATAAATCAAGAAGGAGCGTCAAGTGTTGATGGTTAACAAGACCACTAGTTTCAAGAAAAAGGGCAAAGGGAAGAAGGGGAACTTCAAGAAGAATAGCAGGCAAGTTGCTACTCCCGGGAAGAAGCCCAAGTCTGGACCTAAGCTTGAAACTGAATGCTTCTACTGCAAAGGGAATGGTCACTGGAAGCGGTACTGCCCCAAGTATTTGGCGGATAAGAAGGATGGAAAAGTGAAAAGTATATTTGATATACATGTTATTGATGTGTACCTTACTAATGCTCGTAGTAGCGCCTGGATATTTGATGGCGGCTACTAGGCGGCAGTCGGATGTACCGGGCAAAACAACATCCACCTTTTCTGTCGTTTGATCTATCCTAATCAAACATTATTAGCCGCAAGATTAAGTCAATGCAAAAAAAATAGAAACTCCTCTTCTTCAAAACAAGGGACATATGAGCACGTGGTCTCACTTCGCTCTCCCCCAGTCACGGCATCGCCGACGCACGGCCAAACCTCCATTGAAGCGTCGATGTGCGGCCAGCGTTCGTGGCAGCACCGGCGACTCCGCAGCATCGCCGCCGCGGCAACTTGCACCATCACCGCAGCCGCATGCTGCAATGAAGCAGCCAGTCAGGACACCATCGCAGCACCGCTCCCCCTGCTCGTCGGCCACTGGACTTGCAGAAGACGGTGGTGTTGGAGCGGTTGGAGCGTCGATGACGAGCTGCCCCTGCTCATCGGCAAAACGAGCTTGTAGCAGACGGTGTTGTTGCAGCGTCAGCTTTGAAGCACTAGTGAGGCAGCTTGCCAGAGCGCACGCACGGACGATAGACTTATCTATGTGTCGCCTTGAAGCAACAACAGCAGCATGGTGGCATCAACGGATGACGGGACTATTGGCGGCATCGCCGGTGCCCAGTGGCATGGCAGCATCTCCTTGCATCATCATGGTGTCCCAGCGCCGGCGAGCTCGCAACAGATGGTGGTGCCGCAACCGACGGCAAGCTATGAAGCACTGGTGAGGTGGCTTCTAGCAGTGCGCACGGATGACGAGGCTGGTATGCAGCAACGCCATCGGTGTGGCAGCATCTCCTCGTAGTATCTGATACATACCGGCAGCCGCCGGTTCCGTCGAAGCACATGTGGTGTCGCACACCAGCAACCTTGCAGCAGACGGTAGTGTTGGAGCCGACGGCGAGCTCTGAAGCATTGCCGGGGCCATGGTGCTCTGGATCCACAAAGCATGGAGGAAAGGATGAAAGGGAGGGAGGCGAAGGTCACAGCACCCACATGGCCCAACTCCTTGCAACGGGTGCTCCCTGCAGCAGCGAGATCTGCCGGCGCCGGCCACGGCCACCGCAGGCCTCGTCCAATTTGGTTGGGCGCGTGCAATGACTCAGTTAGATGAGGATGAGAGGAGATTGGGGAAAACTGGACGAGATAAGGAGGAAGGAAGAGAGAAACGTGTGCGGCCCACAAGACGTGTCGATCGCAGGAGGCGGATGTCGCGAGCGTATCAACATCTGGATGAAATGGAGGAGTTTCCATACTTGATACTGGTTCTGTTGCTCGTATTTGCAACTCAAAATAGGGGCTACGGATTAAACGAAGATTGGCTAAGGACGAGGTGACGACGCACGTCGGAAATGGTTCCAAGGTCGATGTGATCGCCGTCGACATGCTACCTCTACATCTACCTTCGGGATTAGTTTTAGGCCTGAATAATTGTTATGTGGTGCCAGCGTTGAGCATGAACATTATATCTGGATCTTGTTTGATGCGAGATGGTTATTCATTTAAATTAGAGAATAATGGTTGTTCTATTTATATGAGTAATATCTTCTATGGTCATGCACCCCTGATGAGTGGTCTATTTTTGTTGAATCTCGATCGTAGTGATACACATATTCATAATAATGACGCCAAAAGATGCAAATTTAATAATGATAATGCAACTTATTTGTGGCATTCCCGTTTAGGTCATATTGGTGTAAAAGCGCATGAAGAAACTCCATGCTGATGGGCTTTTGGAATCACTTGATTATGAATCACTTGATGGTTGTGAACCATGCCTCATGGGCAAGATGACTAAGACTCCGTTCTCCAAAAAATGGAGCGAGCCACTGAATTATTGGAAATAATACATACTGATGCATGCAGTCCGATGAGTGTTGAGGCTCGCGGCGGGTATCGTTATTTTATGACCTTCACAGATGATTTGAGTAGATATGGGTATATCTACTTAATGAAACATAAGTCTGAAACATTTAAAAAGTTCGAAGAATTTCAGAGTGAAGTGGAAAATCATTGTAACAAGAAGATAAAGTTTCTACGATCTAATCGTAGAGGTGAATATTTGAGTTATCAGTTTGGTCTTCATTTGAAACAATGTGGAATAGTTTTGCAACTCACGCCACCTAGAACACCACAGCGTAATGGCGTGTCCGAATGTTGTAACCGTACTTTATTAGATATGGTGCGATCTATGATGTCTCTTACCGACTTACCACTATCGTTTTAGGGTTATGCTTTAGAGACAGCTGCATTCATGTTAAATAGGGCACCATCTAAATGTGTTGAGATGACACCATATGAACTGTGGTTTGGCAAGAAACCTAAGTTGACGTTTCTTAAAGTTTGGGGTTGCGATGCTTATGTGAAAAAGCTTCAGCCTAATAAGCTCGAACCCAAACCAGAGAAATGCGTCTTCATAGGATACCCAAAGGAAACTTTTGGGTGCACCTTCTATCACAGATTCAAAGGCAAGGTATTCGTTGCTAAGAATGGATCCTTTCTAGAGAAGGAGTTTCTCTCAAAAGAAGTGAGTGGGAGGAAAGTAGAACTTGATGAGGTAGTTATACCTTCTCTCGAATTGGAAAGTAGTTCATCATAGAAATCAGTTCCAGTGATGCCTACACCAATTAGTGAGGAACTTAATGATGATGATCATGAAACATCAGATCAAGTTACTACCGAACCTCATAGGTAAACCAGAGTACGTTCTGCACCATAGTGGTACGGTAATCCTGTTCTAGAAGTCATGTTACTAGACCATGACGAACCTACGAACTATGAGGAAGTGATGATGAGCCCAGATTCCACGAAATGGCTCGAGGCCATGAAATCTGAGATGGGATCCATGTATGAGAACAAAGTGTGGACTTTGGCTGACTTGCCCGATGATCGGCAAGCGATAGAGAATAAATGGATCTTCAAGAAGAAGACCGATGATGACGGTAATGTTACTGTCTAGAAAGCATGCATTGTTGCAAAAGGTTTTCGACAAGTTCAAGGAGTTGACTACGATGAGACCTTCTCACCCGTAGCGATGCTTAAGTCTGTCTGAATCATGTTAGCGATTGCCGCATTTTATGATTATGACATTTGGCAAATGGATGTCAAAACTGCATTCCTTAATGGATTTCTTAAAGAAGAGTTGTATATGATGCAACCAGAAGGTTTTGTCGATCCTAAAGGTCCTAACAAAGTGTGCAAGCTCTAGCGATCCATTTATGGACTGGTGCAAGCATCTCGGAGTTGGAATATATGCTTTGATAGTTTGATCAAAGCATATGGTTTTATACAGACTTTTGGAGAAGCCTGTATTTACAGGAAAGTGAGTGGGAGCTCTATAGCATTTCTAATATTATATGTGGATGACATATTGTTGATTGGAAATAACACAGAATTTCTGGAGAGCATAAAAGGATACTTGAATAAGAATTTTTAATGAAAGACCTCGGTGAAGCTGCTTATATATTGGGCATCAAGATCTATAGAGATAGATCAAGACGCTTAATTGGACTTTCACAAAGCACATACCTTGATAAAGTTTTGAAGAAGTTCAAAATGGATTAGTCAAAGAAATGGTTCTTGCATGTGTTACAAGGTGTGAAGTTGAGTCAGACTCAATGCCCGACCACTGCAGAAGATAGAGAGAAAGTGAAAGTCATTCCCTATGCCTCAGCCATAGGTTCTATCATGTATGCAATGATGTGTACTAGACCTGATGTGTGCCTTGATATAAGTTTAATAAGGGGATTCCAAAGTACTCCAGGAGTGGATCACTGGACATCGGTCAAGAACTTCCTGAAATACCTGAAAAGGACTAAGGATATGTTTCTCGTTTATGGAGATGACAAAGAGCTTGTCGTAAATGGTTACGTCGATGCAAGCTTTGACACGGATCTGGATGACTCTAAGTCACAAATCGGATATGTATTTATATTGAATGGTGGAGTTGTCAGTTTGTGCAGTTCCAAGAAGAGCATCGTGGCGGGATCTATGTGTGAAGCGGAGTACATAGCTGCTTCGGAAGCAGCAAATGAAGGAGTCTGGATGAAGGAGTTCATATCCGATCTAGGTGTAATACCTAGTGCATCGGGTCCAGATTTTGTGACAATACTGGAGCAATTACCTTAGTGAAGGAATCCAGATTTCAGAAGAGAACCAAACACATCAAGAGACATTTCAATTTCATCTGTGATCAAGTCAAGGAGGGAGACATAGAGATTTGCAAAATACACACGGTTCTGAATGTTGTAGACCCGTTGAGTAAGCCTCTTCCACAAGCAAAACATGATCAGCACCAAGACTCCATGGGTGTTAGATTCATTACAATGTAATCTGTATTATTGACTCTACTACAAGTGGGAGAGTGAAGGAAATATGCCCTAGAGGCAATAATAAAGTTTTTATTTATATTTCCTTATATCATGATAAATGTTTATTATTCATGCTAGAATTGTATTAACCGGAAACTTGATACATGTGTGAATACATAGACAAAACATAGTGTCTCTAGTATGCCTCTACTTGACTAGCTCGTTAATCAAAGATGGTTAAGTTTCCTAACCATACATATGTGTTGTCATTTGATGAACAGGATCACATCATTAGGAGAATGATGTGATGGACAAGACCCATTCGTTAGCTTAGCATAATGATCGTTAAGTTTTATTGCTATGTCTTTCTTCATGACTATTCCTCTCACTATGAGATTATGCAACTCCTGAATACCGGAGGAACACCTTGTGTGCTATCAAACGTCACAACGTAACTGGATGATTATAAAGATGCTCCAGAGGTGTCATCGAAGGTTTTTGTTGGATTGGCATAGATCAAGATTAGGATTTGTCACTCCGAGTATCGGAGAGGTATCTCTGGGCCCTCTCGGTAATGCACATCACTATAAGCCTTGCAAGCAATGTGACTAATGAGTTAGTTGCGGGATGATGCATCATGGAATGAGTAAAGAGACTTGCCGGTAATGAGATTGAACTAGGTATAAGGATACCAACGATCGAATCTCGGGCAAGTAACATACCGATGATAAAGGGAATAATGTATGTTGTTATTGTAGTTTGACCGATAAAGATCTTCGTAGAATATGTAGGAACCATTATGAGCATCTAGGTTCCACTATTGGTTATTGACCGGAGATGTGTCTCGGTCATGTCTACATAGTTCTCGAACGCGTAGGGTCCGCACATTTAAACATTCGATGATGATTTGTATTATGAGTTAAGTTTGTTAGGTGTCCCGGATGAGATCACGGACATGACAAGGAGTCTCGAAATAGTCAAGAGGTAAAGATTGATATATTGGACGATGGTATTCGGACACCAGAATGGTTTCGGATCGTTTTGGGTATTTTTCGGAGTACCGGGAGGTTACCGGTGTTGGAGAACGTAGCATGCAATTTCAAAAAAATTCCTACGATCACGCAAGATCTATCTAGGAGATGCATAGCAACGAGTGGGGGAGAGTGTGTCCATGTACCCTCATAGACCAAAAGCGGAAGCGTTAGGTTAACGCGGTTGATGTAGTCGCACGTCTTCACGATCCAACCGATCTAGTACCAAACGTACGACACCTCTGAGTTCAGCACACGTTCATCTTGATAACGTCCCTCGAACTCTTGATCCATTAAAGGGTCGAGGGAGAGTTTCGCCAGCACGATGGCGTGGTGATGGTGATGTGATACGCGCAGGGCTTCGCCTAAGCATTACGACGCTATGACCGGAGGAGTAAACTGTGGAGGGGGGCACCGCACACGGCTAAGAGAATAACTGTTATGCTTTGGGGTGCGCTCTTCCCCCGTATATAAAGGAGGGGAGGAGGAGGCAGGCCACCAAGGGGGCGCGCCAAAGGGAGGGAGTCCTACTAGGACTCCACTCCTAGTAGGATTCGCCCCCCTTTTTCCCTTTCTCATGGAGGGGAAAGAGGGAAGGAGAGGGAGAGGGAGAGGGAAAGAGGAAAGGGAGTGCGCCCCCTCCCCCTTTTCCAATTCAGACTCCCTTGGGGGCGCCACCATGCGGGCTCCCCTCTCTTTCTCCCCTACGGCCCATGAAGGCCCATTACTTCCCCGAGGGGTTCCGGTAACCCCTTGATACCCCGATAAATATCCGAAACGTCCACAAAAAATTCCGGTGTCTGAATACCTTCCTCCAATATATCAATCTTTACCTCTCGACTATTTCGAGACTCCTTGTCATGTCCATGATCTCATACGGGACTCCGAACAATCTTTGGTCACCAAAACACATAACTCATAATACAAATCGACATCGAACGTTAAGCGTGCGGACCCTACGGGTTCGAGAACTATGTAGACATGACGAGACACATCTCCGGTCAATAACCAATAGAGAAACCTGGATGCTCATATTGGTTCCTACATATTCTACGAAGATCTTTATCGGTCAAATCACAATGACAACATACGTTTTTCCCGCTATCATCGGTATGTTACTTGCCCAAGATTAGATCGTCGGTATCTCCATACCTAGTTCAATCTTGTTATTGGCAAGTCTTTTTACTCGTTCCGTAATGCATCATCACGTAACTAACTCATTAGTCACATTGCTTGCAAGGCTTCTTATGATGTAAATTACTGAGAGGGCCCAAAGATACCTCTCCAATACTCGGAGTGACAAATCCCAATCTAGATCTATACCAACGCAAAAAACACCTTCGGAGATACCTGTAGAGCATCTTTATAATCACCCATTTACGTTGTGACATTTGATAGCACACAAGGTATTCCTCCGGTATCCGGGAGTTGCATAATCTCATAGTCAAAGGAATATGTATATGACATGAAGAAAGCTATAGCAATAAAACTGAACGATCAATATGCTAAGTTAACGGATGGGTTATGTCGATCACATCATTCTCCTAATGATGAGATCCCATTATCAAATGACAACTCATGTCCATGGTTAGGAAACCTTAACCATCTTTGATCAACGAGCTAGTCAAGTAGAGGCTCACTAAGGACTCTGTGTTTTGTCTATGTATTCACACATGTATCAAGGTTTCCGGTCAATACAATTCTAGCATGAATAATAAACAGTTATCATGATATAAGGAAATATAAAATAACAACTTTATCATTGCCTCTAGGGCATATTTCCTTCAGTCTCCCACTTGCACTAGAGTCAATAATCTAGTTCACATCGCCATGTGATTTAACACCAATAGTTCACATCTCTATGTGATTAACACCCATAGTTCACATCGCCATGTGACCAACACCCAAAGGGTTTACTAGAGTCAATAATCTAGTTCACATCGCTATGTGATTAACACCCAAAGAGCACTAAGGTGTGATCATGTTTTGCTTTGTGAGAGAAGTTTAGTCAACGAGTCTGCCACATTCAGAACCGTATGTATTTTGCAAATTTCTATGTCTACAATACTCTACACGGAGCTACTCTAGATAATTGCTCCCACTTTCCAAATGTATCCAGATTGAGACACTGAGTCATCTAGAATAGTGTCAAAGCTTGCATCGACGTAACCCTTTATGACGAACTCTTTGTCACCTCCATAACCGAGAAACATTTCCTTACTCCTCTTAGATAACTAAGGATAATTTTGACCGTTGTCCAGTGATCTACTCCTGGATTACAATTGTACCCCCTTGCCAAACTAATGGTAAGGTACACAATATGTCTGGTACACAGCATGACATACTTCATAGAACCTATGGCTGAGGCATAGGGAATGACTTTCATTCTCTCTCTATCTTTTTCCATGGTCGGGCTTTGAGTCTTACTCAACTTCACACCTTGCTACACAGGCAAGAACCCTTTCTTTGACTGATCCATTTTGAATTTCTTCAAAATCTTGTCAAGGTATGTGTTTGGTGAAAGTTCTATTAAGCGTCTTGATCTATCCCTATAGATCTTGATGCCTAATATATATAAGTGGCTTTCACCGAGGTCTTTCATTGAAAAACTCTTATTCAAGTATCCTTTTATGCTATCCAGAAATTCTATATCATTTCCAATCAACAATATGTCATCCACATATAATATTAGAAATGCTACAGAGCTCCCACTCACTTTCTTGTAAATACAGGCTTCTCCGAAAGCCTGTATAAAACCATATGCTTTGATCAGACTATCAAAGCGTATATTCCAACTCCGAGATGCTTGCACCAGTCCATAAATGGCTCGCTGGAGCTTGCACACTTTGTTAGCTCCTTTAGGATAGACAAAACCTTCTGGTTGCATCATATACAACTATTCTTTGAGAAATCCATTAAGGAATGCAGTTTTGACATAAATTTGCCAGATCTCATAAAATGCGGCAATTGCTAATATGATTCGGACAGGCTTAAGCATCGCTACGAGTGAGAAAATCTCATCGTAGTCAACACTTTGAACTTGTCAAAAACATTTTGCGACAAGTTGAGATTTGTGGATAGTAACACTATCATCAGCATCCATCTTCCTCTTGAACATCCATTTATTCTCAATGGCTTGTTGATCGTCGGGCAAGTCCACCAAAGTACACACTTTGTTCTCATATATGGATCATATCCCAGATTTCATGGCCTCAAGCCATTTATCAGAATCTGGGCTCATCATCGCTTCCTCATAGTTCGTAGGTTCATCATGGTCTAGTAACATGACTCCCAAAATAGGATTACCGTACCACTCTAATGTGGAACTTGCTCTGGTTGACCTAAGCGGTTCGGTAGTAACTTGATCTGAAGTTTCACGATCATTATCATTAGCTTCCTCTCTAGTTGGTGTAGGCATCACTGGAACTGATTCCTGTGATGAGGTACTTTCCAATTCGAGATAAGGTACAATTACCTCACCAAGTTCTACTTTCCTCCCACTAACTTCTTTCGAGAGAAACTCCTTCTCTAGAAAGGATCCATTCTTAGCAACAAAGATCTTGCCTTCAGATTTGTGATAGAAGATGTACCCAACAGTTTCTTTTGGGTATCCTATGAAGACATACTTTTCTGATTTGGGTTCGAGCTTACCAGGTTGAAGCTTTTTCACATAAGTATCACAACCCCAAACTTTAAGAAACGATAGCTTAGGTTTCTTGCCAAAGCATAGTTCATACGGTGTTGTCTCAAGGGATTTAGATGGTGCGCTATTTAACATGAATGCAGTTGTCTCTAATGCATAACCCCAAAAAGATAGTGGTAAATCGGTAAGAGATATCATAGATCGCACCATATCCAATAAAGTATGGTTACGACATTCGGACACACCATTACCCTGTGGTGTTCCAGGTGGCGTGAGTTGTGAAACTATTCCACATTGTTTCAAATGAAGGCCAAACTCGTAACTCAAATATTTTCCTCTGCGATCATATCGTAGAAACTTTATTTTCTTATTATGATGATTCTCCACTTCACTCTGAAATTCTTTGAACTTTTCAAATGTTTCAGACTTGTGTTTCATTAAGTAGATATACCCATATCTGCTCAAATCATCTGTGAAGATTAGAAAATAACGATACCCGCCGCGAGCCTCAACACTCATCGGACCGCATACATCGGTATGTATTATTCCCAATAAGTCAGTAGCTCGCTCCATTGTTTCAGAGGAGTTTTAATCATCTTTCCATCAGGTATGGTTCGCAAGCATCAAATGATTCATAATCAAGTGATTCCAAAAGTCCATCTGCATGGAGTTTCTTCATGCATTTTACACCAATATGACCTAAATGGCAGCTTCACAAGTATGTTGCACTATCACTATTAACTTTGCATCTTTTGGCATCAATATTATGAATATGTGTATCACTACGATCGAGATTCAATAAACCATTTACATTGCGTGTATGACCATAGAAGGTTTTATTCATGTAAACAGAACAACAATTATTCTCTGACTTAAATGAATAACCATATTGCAATAATAATGATCCTATCATATTCATGCTCAACGCAAACACCAAATAACATTTATTTAGGTTCAACACTAATCCCGAAGGTAGAGGGAGTATGCGATGGTGATCTTATCAACCTTGGAATCACTTCCAACACACATCGTTACCTCGCCCTCAACTACTCTCTGTTGATTTTGTAACTCCTGTTTCAAGTTACTAATCTTAGCAACCGAACCGGTATCAAATACCCAGGGGCTACTATGAACACTAGTAAATTACACATCAATAACATGTATGTCATATATACCTTTGTTCACTTTTCCATCCTTCTTATCCGCCAAGTATTTGGGGCAGTTCCACTTCCAGTGACCATTTCTTTTGCAGTAGAAGCACTTAGTTTCAGGCTTGGGTCTAGCTTGGGGCTTCTTCATGGGAGTGGCAACTTGCTTGCCATTCTTCTTGAAGTTCCCTTTCTTTCCCTTGCCATTTTACTTGAAACTAGTGGTCTTGTGAACCATCAACACTTGATGCTTTTTCTTGATTTCTACCTTCGCCAATTTCAGTATCGCGAAGAGCTTGGGAATCGTTTTTGTCATCCCTTGCATATTATAGTTCATCACGAAGTTCCAGTAACTTGATGATAGTGACTAGAGAACTTTGTCAATCACTATCTTATCTGGAAGATTAAATCCCACTTGATTCAAGCGATTGTAGTACCCAGACATTCTGAGCACATGCTCACTAGCTGAGCTATTATCCTCCATCTTGTAGGCAAAGTACTTGTCAGAGGTCTCATACCTCTTAACACGGGCATGAGTTTGAAATATCATTTTCAGCTCTTGGAACATCTCATATGATCCATGGCGTTCAAAACATTTTTGAAGTCCAGGTTCTAAGCCGTAAAGCATGGTGCACTAAACTATCAAGTAGTCATCATACCGAGCTTGTCAAACATTCATAACGTCTGCATCTGCTCCTGCAATAGGTCTGTCACCTAGCAGTGCATCAATGACATAATTCTTCTGTGCAGCAATGAGGGTGATCCTCAGATCACGGACCCAGTCCGCATCATTGCTACTATCATCTTTCAACTTAGTTTTCTCTAGGAACATATCAAAAATAAAATAAGGGAGCTATACGTGAGCTATTGATCTACAACATAGATATGCAAATACTATCAGGACTAAGTTCATGATAAATTAAGTTCAATTAATCATATTATTTAAGAACTCACACTTAGATAGACATCCCTCGAGTCATCTAAATGATCATGTGATCCATATCAACTAAACCATGTACGATCATCACGTGAGATGGAGTAGTTTTCAACGGTGAACATCTGTATGTTGATCATATCTACTATATGATTCACATTCGACCTTTTGGTCTCAGTGTTCCGAGGCCATCACTGGTGCGCGTCGGTTCTAAACAAACTGTTTTTAACCCGTTTCCGCGATGGCATTCGGAACCGTCGCCAAGTGAGTGTGGGCGATAGGGGGGTCCTTCCCACACGACCTAGAAACCGTTGGGGATATGCCCTCCTGGCACACAAGCTCGGCAAAATGAGGTCGTCTGCGACCGGCGAGCGCTCAAATACGGAAATATGTATAGTAGTGCTAAAAAAATACAATTATACGGCGGAATTGTTTCCGGTCGCAAGTACATCCCACACAGTCAGTCCCCGCTAAACGTTTCCGTTCGTATATACATCCCACACAGTTGCTACAAGGAAAACGTTTGCGCAAGGTGGCGTAACGCAAACAGTTTTAAAAAGAATGTCATGTGTGATTGTTCATTGATCCAACACGGTTTATTCCTAGAAACTGTGTACGTTGCCTAAGGTCATCGCCCACAGTGTTTTCTCATTAACCATTTGCAATAGGAAAACCTAATTAGCAAGCTAATTGGCCAATTAGCGGGCTAATTTCCCTATTATTAATAATTCATTTACTAATCTAATTGACATTCATATTAAGCACATAATATATTCCATTTCCATATTAAGGAAGCAGGATTTCATAATCGAAATACATTGGAGTACAACATGATATAGCTTCAGCACTCAGCTACCCCCATTACACAACTGCACTAGCAGCAAGTTTCACATGCAACATCTAGAACCTTTCGAAATTAGCATCATAGATGGTACATAGAGAGATGAATCTCATATGGAAAATTGCTGAAGCGGAAGGCGAATATTGAGCCTTCATTCATGTTGACGGTCGTTGCAACTTTAGGCCAGTGCATGTGGATGATTGACCGTCCATCCTTCAACCTCTTCAGGAACACTTCAATATTGAACCGTGCGTGTTGTATGAAAACTTTCCTCGCCTCCTGACCACAGAGGTGGTTCGAGAGGTAATCATCAGTGAACACTGAAAACAAGGATGTGCATAAATATCTTCTCTATATTGGAAACGGGGCAAAGGAATAAAAAAAGGCAAGGTATAATAGTTAGTACCATCTTGTAAACCTCACTGCTTCCCATTGTTTCCCTGCAACATATATAAGGTAGTTAGTAATCAGGTTAAGTAAGGGTTCACATGCTATCAGTAAAATATGTTGATGATAGATAAGCACATTGCAGATTCATTAGATTAATTCAAGCCACATGGAAAAACCATTTATCCAAACCAAGCATGATTAAGAACTAGGAAATATAGCACTTGTATATGTTTCTCATGTATTAAGTGCAGCCCAATTCGATTTATTCCTCACATGGTATACAATAACAGAATGCAACCACAACAATTGAACATCACATTGCAGAATTGAACCAAGCAGTTAACTAAACACCACAACAAATGAACCAAATATTAACTGAGCACCACATTGCACAATATAACATACTCCTAATAGAAGATCAGACAGTTAACCAAATCAAGCATGTTTAACAACTTGGAAATGTAGGAATTGTATTTTTTTCTCATGTATTTAGTTGTAACACCCCGGTAGTTAAGCTATAGTAACCTCACACTAATTGTGCCACACCATCGCAATTAATTTTCTAAAACCTCACTTTGATCCAAACCAAATTCAAATTCAAATTTAAAATAAAGTTAAATTATTTTTCTTCAAACAAAAAAATAAAATGTTCATATTATTTTTAAAAGTCCGTCGACTAGTATCATGTAGAATCCAACATCATTTGGCCCACAGATAAATCCCTAGGAAATTATAAGTGGTCCAAAAACAACAAAAATAACATTTTCAAAATAAACAAATGGTTATAAATTTCCAAATACCCCCAAACTTTCGGTACTTTTTCAAAGTGTTGCATTTGATTTTTGTGCCAACTTTCATGTTCATCAAAAATTGTTTGATACTAAAATAAAATAGTAAGTGATGCTAGAAAAATAAGACAGAAAAAGAAGGCGGAAGAAGAGTGCACTATACAACTGGTCCATTTAGCAATAGAAGGAGATCCAGTCCAACAGGAGAGTTATCCCCAACATTCAGCTACAGAGAGGCAGGGTGTGCGTGGAGGGCATCCATGGCACTTAGGCCATGTGCCGGCCATCCGGACCCCTCCCCCTACGCCTACAAGTCAACCCCGTAGCCCCCTTCTCTCTCCGTTGCGAACCCTAGCCTCCTTTCCACCCCACCCCCACCCCCCGCTCCTCGTCCTCTTCCCACACACTCCACCAAACAGAGCCGCCGCCACCACGTCGTCGTTGCCGTGCTCCGGGGCCTCCCCGATCTGCTGCGGGCTGGCCAACAGAACCGCCGGGGTCGACCTCGTCCTCACCCTGTTTAAAATCGAGCAGAGGTGCCGCTATGCCGTCGCCATCACCATCACCTTCGCCCACGGTCGTCGACCTCGCCGCCCATTGTCGTTGCTCCGCTCTGTCCCCGGCCTCTCCGACCTCACTCCCAGCCCTATGGTGAGCTCCTCGCTCCGTTCCCCCTTTTTTCTCGGTCGAATTCGTGCCGTAGACGCTGCTCACCGCCGCCTCCCCTGCTCGCGCAAGTTCACACCCATCACGGTCCCTACCCACCTGTCGTGCTCCCGCGTGCCCCGGCTCGTGCCCTGGCCGCTCCGCGCATGCGCTGACCGAGCCCCTGTCCATGCCTCGCCGCGCCCTTCCGCGCGCCGCCCATCCACGCCATGCCCGTGGCTGCGTGCCCGCAGCCGCCCACTGCGTCGCTCGCATCGCCGTGGCCAACCGCGCGCCTGCGCTGTTCCCCCCGTTGGTCGCTCTCCACTCTACCACGCCTCACCCACAGCCGGCGCAATTGGGCCACGCCTAGCCCGCGCGCGGCTCGCTCCCGCTTGTATCTTGGTCGGGCCTTAACCACGCCCCCGTGCACGCTGTTGCTGCCAGCTACTTCTGCTTTTCCCATTATTGCTGCTCTTTGCTAATGCCGTTGATTGCTACTGCACTGCTGCTGTTTTTTTTTGCTAGTCGTGGCCGCTGCTTGCTACTTCTTGGCCCCGTGTCGATTCTAACCGGGACACCAACAAGTGAATGGTACTATTTGGATTCCGCCCTTCTAGCAACCCTCTTGATTTGAAGTTAACGGTCGATAGTTTCATTCTAAGTCTATTTGTTTATTGAATCATCATTCCAACATTGATCATGCTACCCAGTCCAGATTTTAGGGTGCACCCTTCTATCATTGTTAAATTGTGTATGTTTTCCTCGAGCATACATCATTATACCATTTGATTTAACAAATGTTATCTCCTTGTTCACATGATTGTGGAAATCCATCTTTTGGAAATCTCAATGGATTGGCGCTGAGTCCATCAGTCACCTACTCATCCTCTCCTTGATTTAATGATGAACTCTTGTTTCGAAAATCACTTCCATAGTTCATTTCCCGAGAAACCTACTATGTCATCTCGTCAAATTGTGTTGCACATTTTCTTCTCAGGCATCCTGAGTCTGAGGTATCTTGACAGCAATCAGATCTGAATCTCGGTCAGATATGATGGTTGGAACATATTCCCACGAGTTATAACATTGGACTTCAACCCGTTTAGGTGATGTCATACCTAGCACACCTGGCCGGAGGACCTATTGTTATAGCTTCCTTTTTAGCAAGGTTAACCATTCTGCCATGAGGAAATTTTAAGACTTGGGTGGAAGGTGCCACGCTCGCGCCGGCGATCGGGGCATGTGGGATGTGGAAGGAGGAGGAGGATGGGGGCGGTGTGGATTACCTGCCTGGATAGGTGAGGCCAAGCAGCATGAAGGACAGTTGCCGGCGAGGAGGCGGCAACGCTGCAAGCAAGGAGTGAAGGTTTCAACTTGGAAAGGAAGGCAGAAACAGGGGAAATGTGGCTTTTGGTAAGGGGGAGGGGGCGGGAAGGTAGATATTTCCACGGAAGCCAAAAATTTGGAATCGCTTCAGCCAAAAACATGGCGCGCAAAGTGTCATCAGACACGGTCCGAAAATATTTTGTGTTGCATCTCACACGGTTGGTTATAATAAACTGTGTGGGATCTACTTGATTTTTCGTCTTGATTTGAATTACATAATGGGGTCACAACGGCCATGGACGGTGTTTCAATTCCTAGAACTTTTATATGCAGTGAACATGCAACTATAGGTGTGTCGTCAAAAAATTGGAATTATTCAAGGTTCATTTGGACATTTTTATGCATTAAGTGAGTTTTCAATGCATGTATATGCATAATTCAAATTTGAACTATATGCACATGCTCCAGTGCATATAAATTGGTTGAAAAATCAAATATTTGTCCTTGGGTGCATCCTTAGGTCCCATGCAAGAAATGGGAATGAATGTCAAACACCAGGGCACCGTTGATTGTTGGCAAAACATTGAGATGCCTGGTTTTTAAATTCTAGTAAATCCAAAACTCGTCTGAAATTCATGAAACTTGGCATGCTATCATGGAGCGGCATCAACATGTCGTGGTAAATTTTTTGTCCCATTTGGGGCAGGTTTGGGTATATGCTTCTCATAAACCGGAGCTTCCCAGAACAAGCATGATGGTTTTCGGTAGGGAACACCCCACCTTTGGGGACGGAACGATATCCATTGCCTCTTATTGCTTTCAATTTTTTTTCTCGTGTCAACATAGAATAACACGAGTGATGTGTGAATTTTTGTGATTTTTCGGGGTTCGTTTGGACATTTTTATGCATTATCTGAGTTCTCAATGAATTTATGTGCATAATTCAAATTTGAACTACATGCGCATGCTCCAGTGCATATAAATTGGTTGAAAAATCAAATATGTGTCCTTGGGTGCATGCTTAGGTCCCATGCAAGAAATGAGAATGAATTTCAAACACCACAGCACCGTTGATTGCCGGTAAAACATTGAGATACTTTGTTTTTAAATTCTAGTAAATCTAAAACTCGTCTGAAATTCATGAAACTTGGCATGCTATCATGGAAGGGCACCCGACATGCTGTGGTATTTTTCATGTCCATTTTGAGAGAAGGCGCACTCGAATAATGACAACCAACAAAGGCATTTTGAAAAAAATAGTTGTCGCTTTAATATCTCGAACGTTTGTATAATTCACACCGTGTGTGTTCGGTTAACCATTCACGTGACGCCACGTGTCTTTGTTTTAATGGCTATAGAAGGTGCCGTGTGGACAGGTGCTTGACTGAACGGGAGGCATGCGAGCGCAGTCCGGTGCGTAGGCTTACCGGGAAGCATACAAGCTGTTCAACGCAGGATCTATGCATCTCTTCAACGCAAACGGTTCAGATTACGGTATGCAAATTAAAGCCAGACTTCGGCGCTAAGCCAAGAGACACTGCGATTTTTCAAAATATGCAGCTAAAAATTAATAGTTCTCACCGGGATTAAGCATAGATTTCATTCATACTAGAGATTAAGCAGTTGTTCTCACTGAGAAGCGAGACAGCCTTGGACTGCCACTCGCCTCGCTCCCACTGGTCCATATTAATGGCGCCGCCGAGCGGCCGCACCCCCATCCTCGCCGCACACACAATTCCTCTCTCTCCGCCCGCATCCTCGATGCCGCTCTGAGTCCTCAAAGTTGTCAGTGTATGAGGATGCCGCCGAAGCGCCCCATCGGAGGGAGTGGCGACGCTGGGGTTGCTAAAGCACCAGAGCACGGTGTGAATATGGAGATAGAGGTTTCCGTCCCCACCGACAAGGTGGAGAACGAGGCTGCCAACAAGCGGAGGCGGGTCGAGAAAGAACCGCAAGCGACTCCAGCAGGCCTAGGCTTCATCAACAACCTCCCCGATGATATGTTGATAGTCATCATATCCCTCTTCCCAATGAAAGATCGGGCGAGGACAAACGCCCTTTCCCGGCAGTGGCGCACCCTATGGCTCTGCACCCCTGTCATCCTCCTCGACGCCCACAAGCTCTGCCATGGCTATCGCCAAAGCTTGGATGCATTCTCCCAAATCCTCGACAGTCACGATGGCCCAATCAAAGGCCTTATCACGGGCAAGTTCCGTTCCAATGGCAAGGAACGAGCCAAGCTTGACGAGTGGTTCCGATCCCGCACCATAGATCAGCTCGAGTAGCTAAGTTGTAATGATGGGCATATGCGCCTACTGCCAACGTCCGCGCTCCGCTTCGCGCCCACGCTGCGCCTCGCCAAGTTCATGAACTGCCATTCCCCCCTTAGTGACACGTCCGCTCTTTTTCTACCATGACTGAAGCACCTCGAGCTCGTCGTCGTCCGCATCCCAAAGGATGACATGGAGCGCCTGCTCTGCGGCTGTACTGCACTTGAGTTCCTTCGTCTTCAAGCAATGAATTGGTCGAGTACCTAGCCATCACCTCCAGGACTCTCCGAACTATTTATGTGTGTTGTTGGTGCTGCAATGAGAGATCACAAAAGGTGGACCACAATATGGTCATCCAGGGCACACCTTCACTTCAGAGATTACTTGTAGTTGATCAACAAGGTCCAACAAGAATCAATGTCATTTCTGTGCCAAATTGAAAGTGATGGGCTACTCGTCTGTCAAATACTACAACTTTCAGGTACAACAGTCTCCTTATATACCTCTCGTTCTTGATATCAATGTTATTTCTAGTTTTGAAGATGTATGTTCGTCTGTCATCCAGTGAAGCTTCACCCAGACTCTGGGCACAGTGAAGCCCTTGGCACTAGAATCTGTCGTCCCCAACCTGGACCAAGTTTTTAGTTGCCTGAGATGCTTTCCGTGCCTGAAGAAGCTATATATCAAGGTGATGTTCCTTTCCTGTTAAATGTTAACCATAAGGGAGTTCAATTTTTTGCACCTTTTCCCATGTTTACAATGACAATGTACTATGATTTCTAAAGGAATTTTGGAGGATTTTAGGACATACACCCCACCCCATATTGGTTGCTTCATTCATATGGTTACAATCGTCCATAAGCATTTCTCCTTTGGATTCATCTGTATTAGTTTTCTTAGGGAATTTTTCATCCAATCCAACCTCTTGTGAATAAGGCTACATGTTTCTAGATTGTAATCAAATGCCCATGTTAATCATGCCAGATCGAAGATGGCACGTTGGTGCATTTTACAAATCCTACAAACCAAATGGGTGTGTAGCAGTGTTCAAAACTGCTTGTAGGCACTAACACGTTCTCTTCTTTTGCAGTGCATATTAGGCTCGGTGGAAGATGTTTATAATGACAATCACATTGAATGCCTGGATCTGCATCTCTCAAATATTACTTTGAACTCCTACCAAGGGACCCCATCGGAGATTACACTCACCAGGTTCTTTCTTGCCAGAGAAAAGGTGCTGAGGGTACTGAGGTTGAACACGCATTTAATTAGGAAAGATCAATGGTATGATTATCAGAGCCGGTAGGTACTGCGGAATGGAAGTGCCTCCAAAAATGCCAAACTTCGTATTGAAAGAGCATATGGCAAAGCAATTGGAAGTTATTGTGTCAAACCCATACATGACTTATCAGCGGCCGATCCCTTTTTAGAAATGACGCAGCTTGCAATGTTTGAATTTGGGCGATGTAATCTTTGAATTTGAACCTTGCAATATTTACGGTATTTGTTATATTGAACCGTTTCTGTTCTCTTGTCTCAAAACACTTCATCCGGGTGAACCGCATGTCGTACATCGCACACACCTTGATCTGGCTGACCATTTCTTTTGTGTTGCCTAATCACAAACAATTCATCCGAGTGAACTGTATGATGTACATCGCACACACCTTGATCTGGCTGGCCGTTTCTTTTGTGTTGCCTAATCACAAACAGTTCATCCGAGTGAACTGTATGTTGTACATCGCACACACCTTCATCTGGCTGCTCGTTTGTTTTGTTCCTCCTCATCAAAAACGGTTAATTGAACTGAACCATATGCCCTGAATCGCACACACAACTAAAATCTGAACCATGTTTGATGCATCCGTCATCGCAAACGTTTTGCACCTTTTTGACAGATTTTTACACCACCGTTTGTGATTATTGAATCGCACACAGTTTCTTCGAAGGGTCTCTAATCGTAGTGTCGCGTTAGCAGCATCCTGCAGTAGTGCATATCTGCATATGCTAGGCTCGTCAAGTTTAACCCGAGTATTCTGCACATGCAAAATTGTCTTGCACCCGTTGTATGTGAACGTACAGCTTATATCACACCCGATCATCACATGGTGTCTCGGCACGATGAACTGTAGCAACGGTGCGTACTCAGGGAGAACACTTATACCTTGAAATTTAGTGAGGGATCATCTTATAATGCTACCACCATACTAAGCAAAATAAGATGCATAAAAGATAAACATCACATGCAATCAAAATATGTGACATGATATGGCCATCATCATACTGTGCCTTTGATCTCCATCTCCGAAGCATCATCATGATCTCCATCGTCACCGGCTTGACACCTTGATCTCCATCGTAGCATCCTTGTCGTCTCGCCAACTATTGCTTCTACGACTAACGCTACCTGATACATCCATTTTGCACCATGCTTTTATATCGATATTTATTGCATTATGGATTGTTATTTCACTTTATGTCACAATACTTATGGCTATACTCTCTTATTTTACAAGGTTTACATAAGGAGGGAGAATGTCGGCAGCTGGAATTCTGGGCTAGAAAAGGAGCAAATAATAGAGACCTATTCTGCGCAACTCCAAAAGTCCTGAAACTCCATGGAACATGTAACGCCCTCGATGCGGCTATAGCTCCCACGTGTCGAGGCACGACTTAGAGACATAACCGCATTGAAAGCAACATCGCAAGTTAGGCAATCATCACAACATCCCATGTAATATAAATAATAAAGGGGAGATACATAGTTGGCTTACACTCGCCACGTCAATCAAAGTACATAAATAGCATTACAACATTCAAACACTCATGGCCCAACTACGGCGCCAAAATAAAAGATAACCCAACATGTGACACGGTCCCGATCACCCCAACTGGGCACCACTACTGATCATCAGGGAAAGACACGTAGTATCGGCGTGAGTCCTCGTCGAACTCCCATTTGAGCTCAAGCGCGTCATCTGGAACGGAATCATCAGGCCCTGCATCTGGTTTGGAAGTAATCTGTGAGCCACAGGGACTCAGCAATCTCGCACCCTCGCGATCAAGACTATTTAAGCTTAATAGGTAAGGCAAGGAAAATATGTGGAGCTGCAGCAAGCGACTAGCATATAAGGTGCCTATCCTATTTGCAAAAGAGAGCGAGAAGAGGAGGCAAAGCGCGAGCGAGAAACTAGAGGGCAACCTGCGCAAGCATTACTCCAACACCATGTTCGCTTCCCGGACTCCGCCGAGAAGAGACCATCACGGTAACTCACACTGTTGATTCATTTTATTTAAGTTAAGGTTCAAGTTATCTACAACCGGACATTAACAAATTCCCATCTGCCCGTAACCGCGGGCACAGCTGTCGAAAGTTCAAATCCCTGCAGGGGAGTCCCAACTTAGCCCATGACAAGCTCTCACGGTCAACGAAGGAACAGACCTTCTCCCGAGACATTCCGATCAGACTCGGTATCCCAGTTCTACAAGACACTTCGACAAGTTAAAACAAATCCAGCAACACCGCCTAAATGTGCCGACAAATCCCGATAGGAGGTGCACATATCTCGTTCTCAGGGCACACTCAGATGAACACTACGTACAACTAAAACCAACCCTCGAGTTGCCCTGAGGTGGCGCTGCAAGTGGCTCTGTTTGGACCAACACTCAGAGGAGCACTGGCCCGGGGGGGTTTAAATAAGCTGACCCTCGGGATCCGGAAACCCAAGGGAAAAGGAGGTTAGGTGGCAAATGGTAAAACCAAGGTTGGGCATTGCTGGAAAAGCTTTAATCAAGACGAACTATCAAGGGGTTCCCATTATAACCCAACCGCGTAAGGAACGCAAAATCCGGGAACATAACACCGATATGACGGAAACTAGGGTGGCAAGAGTGGAACAAAACACTAGGCGAGAGGCCGAGCCTTCCACCCTTTACCAAGTATATAGATGCATTAAAATAACATGGCAATATAATGATATCCCAACAAGTAAATAGTGTTCCAACAAGGAACGGTCTCCAATCTTCACCTGCAACTAGCAACGCTATAAGAGGGGCTGAGCAAAGCGGTAACATAGCCAATCAACGGTTTGCTAGGACATGGTGGGTTAGAGGTTTGACATGGCAATTTGGGAGGCATGATAATCAAGTGGTAGGCATCGTAGCATAGGCATAGCAAAAGAGCGAGCATCTAGCAAAGCAAAGATAGTAGTGATTTCGAGGGTATGATCATCTTCCTGCAAAGTTGTCAGAGTTGACTGGATCCTCGAAAGCAAACTCAACGGGCTCCTCGTTAGCGAACTCGTCTCCCGGCTCTACCCAAACAAGACAAACAAGCAACAAGGACACAATCAACCACGTGCAAACTCAAACAACATCACGCCAACATGGTATGCTATGCGGGATGCAATATGTGATGCGTATGCAAGATTTGACAAGGAGTGAATGAACCTTGCCTCAACTTGGAAATCCAAGTATGACACTGGAAAGATGAGATGAAATCGCTTGAAAACGATATAAAGATCACCGGAATCAGAGTTACGGTTAGGAAATGGCAAGCAATTCAAATATGACCACGTTCTGCGATTTACAGCAAGTAGCCCTCTAAATGCAACAAGATGAATATGCTACAGCACCCAAACATGGCAACAAAATATATGGCAGGGATCCTCTCATGATGCTTAACAAAAGACTAGCACTGAGCCACGGCCAAAACATCCATTCACAGGTTCAAACAAGCATGGCAAAAATGCATTTGGTAAACAGATCTCAGACTTAGTGAAATTAACACTTGTCTGGAATTTCAGATCAGATAGCACTCTTTGAAGCATGAAAACTATATGCTACAGGACCTGAACATGGCAAGGAAAAGCATGGCATGGAGCTACTCAAAGAGCTTAACAAAAATCCCTTAGTGACCTTGAGCCAAAAGGGATCAGAAAATACATTTGCAAGCATGTGAACATGGCAAAAACATAATCAGTTCTCAAACTTAGTGAAAACTGGAGCATGCTAAAACAGATATCAAGTAGGCATGTTTACGAGCTCGATGCACTCACTACAGAGCAAGTCATGACAATCCAAGCATACATTCATCAAGAATACACAAAATACAAGCTAGACATGGCAAGAACAATAGCATAGCATGCACGGATCAACTACAACATCCTCGGCAAAATCGCTAACAAGTAGACAATCTGCCCAGATTCACGAAATGACAAAAGTAGAGCTCGATTGACTCAAGCTAGGGTGATCCATAATTGCAAACAAAGACATGGATGGATAGAGCACTACAATATTAACAAAACATCTTTACTGATCATCCTCAAAAGAGGCATGGATCACTAGGAAACAACATGAACATATGGCATAAAGAGATAAACAGTCGAAGGACTTAGTGGAAATGCTAAGTCCCTGAAATCAGCATTAACGAATGCACCACTTTGCAAGCTTGTGCTAGTCACCACACACATCACAAAAATACATGGGTTGCACCTCTGGAAAGATGGCAAAACATATAACAAAACACATGTAGAGCTCAGGGGCATATCATGCACACAATAATCATGGAAAAAATGACAAATATCTAATTGGAGCAGCAGATCTGACAATTATCTCAAATAGCACTCTTCTAACAGCATTCCGGGCATCAAGATGAACTCAAATGAAAATGATGCAATGAGATGAAATGATGTGCTCTCTGAGGCGAACATTTTGATATGCTATATGCCCAAAACGGAGCTACAGATGCAGAGTTACGACATGATGAACAGGGCAAAATATTTAGGGTTTCGGGCAAAAAAGTCAACCGTCCAAATCCTCAGATCCAGATCTGGCGCGGATTTCGAGGATCACCGCCGTTATTGTTCACCGGCGAGAGCTGGGGCAGCCGGAGCAAGAGGTGGTCCGGTGGGGGAAGTCGCGGGACGGGGCGGAGGAGGTCGCCGGAGCCGGAGCTCGCCGTGGTTTCGGCGGGCGGCGGGCGGAGCGCG
>NC_041390.1:469239664-469296846 GCF_002162155.2 Triticum dicoccoides
GGCGTCGGGGAAGGAGAAGGGCGCGGGCGGCGAGCGGATCTGGCCCGCGGGAGGCGGCGGCTCGGGCCGGGGGGCCCCGCCTGGGCCCGGGCGGGCCGGCGAAGTGGGCGCTGGCCACTCCCGGAGCGACACGTGGCGGCGGTGGGACGAAGCGGACGCGTCCGGCCGGACAGAAAAATGTCCGCCGGCGCGTGGAGACGAAGGGGACTAGGGTTTCGGGGGAGGAGAAGGGGAATTTCGGAGGGGGTTCTTTATATAGGCATAGGAGGAGCTAGGAGAGTCCAAATGAGGCGCAGTTTTCGGCCACGCGATCGTGATCGAATGCTCTAGATGATGGAGATGGTTTTGGTGGGTTTTGGGCCAACTTGGAGGGGTGTTGGGCTGCAACACACATGAGGCCTTTTTGGTCCCTCGGTTAACCGTTGGAGCACCAAACGAAGTCCAAATGGTACGAAACTTGACAGGCGGTCTACCGGTAGTAAACCAAGGCCGCTTGGCAAGTCTCGGTCCAATCCGGAAATGTTTAATCCTCACACACGAAAGAAGGTAGAAATGACCACCGGAGGAGAATGGAGCGCTGGAATGCAAAACGGACAACGGGGGAAATGCTCGAATGCATGAGATGAACACGTATGCAAATGCAATGCACATGATGACATGATATGAGATGCATGACAACGACAACAACACACAAAGGCAAAGACCCGAACCCGAGAAAATAAAATAACTTAACACCGGAAACGGCAAGAGTTGGATTATGAAACTGCGTTATATCGACTAGAGGGGGGGTGAATAGGCGATTTTTATGAAAGTCTTCAAAACGTGGAAGTTATGAAGACAAACAGTAAAGATATGCCTATTACTATGCAGCGGAAGGTAGACTACACTAGGCAAGCCATGGTCAAGTATCAACAGAGTGAAAGCACAGTGACAAATAGCTGTAGTGTAATAAGGATCAGGTAGGAAGATGTTATGAAGCCAAACAGATCATTCACTCACGTCGTGAAGACAAAAGATAGAACAGACATGCAATGACTTCACAATGAGTAATCAGTAAGTAAAAGGAAGTGAAGATGAAACTAGTGACTCATTGAAGACAATGATGTGTTGGACCAGTTCCAGTTGCTGTGACAACTGTACATCTGGTTGGAGCGGCTAGGTATTTAAACCTTAGGACACACAGTCCCGGACACCCAGTCCTGAACACGCAGCTCAGGACACCAAGTCCTCACTGTATTCTCCTTGAGCTAAGGTCACATAGTCCTCGCCCAATCACTCTGGTAAGTCATCAAGGTAGACTCCCAAACCTTCACAGACTTCGTTCACTGGCAATCCATAATGTCTCTTGGATGCTCTGAACGCGACGCCTAACCGTCTGGAGGATGCACAGTCCTCAAGTGTAATAAGTCTTTAGATCACACAGGTAAGAAGACTTAAGTGATGCCCAATTCTCTCTGGCTCTCGTGGTTAGGGCTTTATCCTCGCAAGGAATTCTCTCTCAAAGGCTTCGAGGTGGGTTGCTCTCAAACGACAAAAGCCGTACTCTCAATCTGAGCAGCCAACCGTTTATGGTTGTAGGGGGTGGGCTATTTATAGCCACTTGGCAACCCGACCTGATTTGTACGAAATGACCTTGGGTCACTAAGGAACTGACATGTGTCTCAACGGTCAGATTTCAAACTCTCATGGCAACTTTACTTGGGCTACAAGCAAAGCTGACTTGTCCGGCTCTGGACAAGATTCGCTCTCATTGTCTTCACTCGAAGACATAGGTTTTTGGTTTAGGCATCACTTCAGTCATTCTGACTGGTTCTCCTGGACCCCACTTAACAGTACGGTGGTTCCTATGACTCAACACAAAAGAAAAAGAACTATGAAAGATCTAAGTCTTCGAGCTCCATAGGCTTCATATCGTGTCTTCTTTTGTCATAGTCTTCAATGTGAATATCTTCATATACCACCTTTGACTTCAATGTCTTCATACATTTTTAGGGGTCATCTCTGGTAGTAAAACCGAATCGATGAGGGACTTCTACCTATGTTATCCTGCAATTCTCACAAACACATAGTCCCTCAACTAGGTTTGTCGTCAATACTCCAAAACCAACTAGGGGTGGCACTAGATGCACTTACAATCTCCCCCTTTTTGGTGATTGATGACAAACTAGTTGAAGTTTTCAACAGGGAATATAGTCTGTGAAATTGTAAAGGATAAGGAATTGTCTTCATAAGTTGCAAGGGCTCCCCCTGAAGATGTGCATATAAGTTAATTTGCTTTTGGAATGCAAATGCACATGGCAGGTTGTACTTGTGGAGATCCACTTCAGCTTATGATGACAATCCACTATGCATGTGAAAGTATATGAAGATAATGACATGCATAATGGAAAATGGACGTCTGCAGAATGAGATAAGTGCGGAATTTATCGTCGCACATGCAGAATTTATCTTCGCAAAATAGGGTGGCAAACGAGTAGTAGACGACCATCTGGTTTAAGTGTTACAACTCATAAGAACCAAATGTAGCAAAAACGAGAGTTGTAAGCACGAAGCAAAATATAAGGTACCCGCCCATATGAACCCGCTTGAAGACTATCAATCTCATATGCTTCTCCCCCTTTTGTCAGTAATGACCAAAAAGGTTTGAAGACATAGAGCCTCTACTCGTTCCCATGAGGAGTAGATGAAGTAGCAGGGTTGTTGATGTTGTTTGGCAGTGCAGAAGAGCTTGGAGGTGCTGAAGCAGATGGTGGTGAAGTAGCATCATCTTCTTCCTCAATGATTCTGGCAGTGACTATGGCAGCAGAGGAAGAAAACTCAGAGTCTTCAAGAGATGGAGTCCCCAGCAGCACAGCTCTTCGAGGAGGTGTGGAGTCAAATTTGAATCTCTCAGTGAAGCCATCCTCTTGAAGATCAGCTTCAGAAAGCATCAACGTTAGCCCTTTCCATGTGCGGCGACAGGTTTCATGGGCAACGAAAGCATTCTTGGTGGCAAGATTTCGAGTGCGATTAACATCCACCAAGAGGCTTTTCATCTGACGCTTCAGCCAGTCATGATGCCTATCTTGTTTCTGATGAAGGGCCACAAGAAGCTCTCGGTCGTTGAGAACGCGAGTGCGCTTCTTGGGTCTTGAAGCAGTGGCACTGTCAGTGGCTTCAGTTGAAGCAGGGTGTGGTGCACGTGTAGTGCCAGCCAAAGGATACACCCGAGAAACTGCTTCAACGCCTTCAACATTCTGAGTGAAGCTCTGATGTTCTGCATTCTGAAGACTTAGAGGTTGCTTGCCAGGCTCAGAATATATGGCTTCAGTTGACATGTCCATGTCAGGCAGGAAGATCCGATGGTTGCGGGCTGAGGGCTGATACTTGATGGCGGAGTGTATCTTGATCAGCCGCATGACCCAAGGG
This sequence comes from Triticum dicoccoides, assembly GCF_002162155.2. Lineage (NCBI taxonomy): Eukaryota > Viridiplantae > Streptophyta > Magnoliopsida > Poales > Poaceae > Triticum > Triticum dicoccoides. The sequence goes on from NC_041390.1 coordinate 469,243,073, forward strand.
GCGTAGAATTTCAAACCAAACAGATCCATGCCTGATGCAGCAAGTTGGCGTATGAAGAAGTCCTGTGCATTGAAGCATTTGCCATGAAGTATGTTGAAGACTAAAGTCTTCATTGCACCCTAAAGCTTGGCATTTGGAGAGTGCCCTTTGATAGGCCAGAGAGTCCACCGGATGATGTGATAGATGGTTCTGGGCAGGTACTCAAGGTCTTCAACGAAGAACTCTGTGGGATACACAGCATCTGGGGGCAATGGCTTCATCAGGCTGAGCATTTGGCTCATATTAGGTTCTGGCCGCTGAAAGATGCTCTCAATAGCTTCAGCATGCAGTTGACAGCCTTGCTCAAAAAGATCGCCTGGAGTGGGCAAGCCAGTGAGCTCAATGATGTCAAATGCATTGGCTTCATGATGGATGTTGCCAGTCATCCACTCCAGGATCCAAGTCTTCGGATCTCTGCTGTATCCTTTGATGTGAAGGGTGGCATAGAATTGTAGCAGCAGCTCTTCATTCCAATGCTCTTCATCAGTGACAAACTGCAGCAGACCCACTTGCTTGAAGCAATCCAATGCTTCTTCTAGACAAGGCAGACCAGCTATAGCTTCAACGTCAAGGCGCTTGTGTGGAAAGATGCGACCTTGGTTGTAAAGAATGCAAGAGTAGTAGCTTCGCTGAGGATAGCTCCAGAACCGATCAGATGATATCCTTTCTCTTGAGTAGGGGTTCTTGGAGCTATCGAAGAACGTGTTGTCTTCCCTGAAGCCATTGATGTTGAAGGAGACAGGTGCTGATGCAGGACCTGGAAACCTTGGCAGTCTGGGGATTGGCTTCTGGACCTGAGGCCTGTGCTCAACATGATAGTTGAATTGGGGACCTGCAGCAGACTCAGGAACAGAAGTTGTGGGTTCAGTGGCTTCGCTGTCTTCTGAAGCTTTTGCTGGGGAGGGCTCCACATTAGCTTCGTTGTTGGTTGTGGCAGCCTCAAGATTTTCATCCTCCGCTTGACTAGCTGGAGGGTCGGTCACAAGCACGTTCTCCTGGAGAACTGCTTCTTGGTGGAGCAGAGGAGTGGGCTCTTGTGGTGCTTCTTCTGCGGCTGATGCAGCCGGAATGTCTTCAGCATAGACTTGAGGCCTTGGACCTTTGCGAAGCCTGCGGAACACAGACGACGCCTGTGGGGTTGGAGTGGGCTGGGCTTCATAGTCTTCTTCCTCTTGAGGGCGATCCGCCCATGAAGCATCCTGTGCAATTGGCGTCAGTGGACGACCAATGCTGATGAGTTCGCTGTGTTCTAACTGAGGAAGGGCTGCATCATCTTCTACATTGTCACGATGACCAATTTCTTCAGCAGCGATGGAATCAGCTGCTGGAATGTCTTCAGCTTCAGGTGCCTCTGTGGAAGCAGGCTCATGAACCGTCAGTTGACGTTCTGCGTCAGGGTGAACCATAGAAATAGGTTCAACTATCAAGGGCTCTGTGGGAGCAGCCCGAGCTTTCTTGATCTTTTGCTTTTTCTGAGTGGGGGCAGAAGGAGAGGCTTCAGAGTGTTTCCTCTTCCTGGCTTCAGCCTCTGCAGTTCTCGTCTTCTTGAGCTCTGAAGTGGTTGACCGGCTCTTTGGCTTCGAGCCGGTCATTGCAGTTGGGAAGACAAGCGGAACTGCTTCCTGCCTTGGTGCCTCTGGTTCAGCTGGAATAGTCTTCTTCTTTTTCTTTGCGGCCATCTTGGGGTCGATGCCAGGACGCCCAAGTGCCTTGCGCTTCTCAGCCTCATTGTAGGCTTGCACACATTTGTCAGCCAGAGTCTTCATCCGCTCACGTGAACCCTGAGCTTCTGCACGCTTCTTCAAAAAGTTTTCCTTTAGCTCATGCAACATGATCTTGAAGCTCTTCACTTCTTGCACGCTGAGCTTGGCCATATGCTTCTTGAACTGAGCCTTTTCATGATCAATTTTCTGCTTCAGTTCAACAATGCGCTGGGCAATAGCAAGTTCTGAAGCAATAGCGCCTTGGAAGGCGACGCTGAGGCCAACGGGCAGCTGTAGATCTTCAAAGCTGATGTTTGGTGTGGCAAACCACTCGTCAATGAAGTTGTGGATGATGGCGACATCAAAGAGAGGCAGATTGTTGAAGATTTCTGCTTCTTCTTTGCTCTTGATGAGTTGCTCAAGAGCGTCATCTCCAAGATCTTCATCACTTGACAGATCAATGGCTTCACTGCGCAGGATGGCAGCAGCTGTGAGCTCTTTGCCAGTGTGAGACAGAGGCATCTTGGCCTTCTGGTGCCTTGAGACGCGTGATAAGTCTTCAGACTGCACACTGTCTTCAGGAGGTGCAGTCGCCAATGGCTTCGCCTTTGAGATTTTTGGTGAAGGGGCTGGCTTTGAAGCTTTTGGCTTCTTCAATTGCTTCGGCTTCAGCACTGCAGGCACTGCAGGCGCTTCATCAGACTCAGTGTCAGCTGCAGGCTCATTCACTGCAGTCCCTTGAACCAAGATGTAGGTGATGAGGCCTTCAAGGTTGGCATACAGACCAATGACATTGGGTTCTGCTTCTCGTGTGCCATCTGCCCTTGGTGCTGAGGGACCAGGGTTGAAGTCTAACCCAAATTTCTTCTTGTTCTGCTTCGCTGAGTTTTGGGCAAACTGGAAGTTGCGCTTGAACAGATTGTCGTCACGACACCAGAGTAGTGACAACGGATGTGCATCATCAGGCTGTGGCCCACGAACCATGCATGGATAGAAGCTTTGGGCAATAGCTTCATCTCTGGACTTGGGTTGGAGATTCTTGTATAAGATGTCTCCCCACGGTCTTTTGATGGCGCTTTTCTCAGCATACTCTTGGGTTGTGAAGCGGTACTTGAACCATTGTTCTGCCCAATAGCGTCGAATCCATTGGATTCGGGTCTTGCGCTGACCATAATCCTCTTCAGGATCTGTCTTATACATTTCTGCGAGTTCATCAGGCAGATCTTTGGATGTTCCGCCACGATGTTGTCTGCCCCCCTTCCTTGCTACTTTCTATGAAGCCATAAACTTTAACTTGAAAGGCTTCAAGACGTTCAAAGCTTCAAAGGCTTTCTCTTGCTGGACCAATAGGAACTGGCTTCAGGAGAATTTATGTGATGCTGTAAGAATTCTGCAAATGAATGTAGACTATGAGAACCAAAGGATTCTCCCACGGACATGTACCTGTGACAGCATTAAGGAGCGAGGGAAGGGGAAGAGGTCATATGCATTCTCAGAAGATTTTGAAAATAAATCAGTTTAGAAGACATTGACCTCATCGTGCGAAGACATTCACTCATAGATAAGAAGTTGGTTCCAGATTTGTACGAATCCACAGATCAGTACAAGTGAGGAATCTAACTACTTTGTGAAGCACAAGTGAATATACTAGGCATGTTATGAGATGCAGTTTGAGAGAGATCTAGCTTGTGTGAACAGAAACTTCTTGTGGTAGAAAGTGACAGATCAATAGGATCAACGGTGCTGTAAAAAGGCAGTTTTATTTACCACACTGAGAACTGCTAGACGGAGCAAGAGATGAGGACGAGCAGTTCACTCGTCCGTGCCCTCACTTGGCGACGAAGGAGACCTACGGCGACAGCGGAGAGGACGATGTTCGCGGTCGGCGTGAAGACGGCGTCGGAGAGGTTGCGACAGCGGAGCGCTTCGTCGCTGGCGTCGTCGAGAGCTGGCGGTGGCGCTAGGGTTCGTGCGAGGGTGGAAGAAGAGATAGTTACCACTGTGAGTGTGTATTTATAGGCACAAGGGCGGCACTGTGCTATTACACAGGTGCCCCTGGTGATTCGCATCTGAGGAACGTGTGGCCAGTTTGCGGAAGTTTGGGGTTTGTTCCACGTCCCACGCACGCCTGGATTGTCGGGTGGTCGTTCCTGCTTCTCCGGATTTTATGTGGAGGAATGAGCATTGAAAACAGACTTTATGGTTGTCTCTATATCTTCTGCTGACAAGGATGCAGTGAAGACATTCGACAGTTTCAATAGAATGCATATGACTTAGAGAGATAGAGTTTGAGATAGAAAGCATAGAGAAGTTTGGGGTCCGATCACATTCACTTAGTTCAAAAGATTCAACACGAAGACATAGCTATAAGTGAATGTTGTAGAGGACAGAACACTAACATATATATATATAGTCAACATAGTGAAGATAATCATGAAAATATGTTTAGTTCGAAGCCAAACCAAATGTGAAGACATTGCAAGGTAACGCCATGAGAGAAACACTTCAAAATAGAACGTTTGGTGGTGGCGTTACCCACTGTATATGAAGTATTAGACCCAGACACGGCGCACAATTATCGTGGCGCTCCGAAGTCAAATTCCACATTAATGTATTCACACTTAGAATGTATGTCTTCATTGATTGAAGATATACTTCACTTCGTGTGTTGCACATCTAAGTCATCAATATGCATAAGGGTTAGGATGTGTGCCTGATCACAGGACATTTGAGGATTCCAGGATATTTAGCTCACACCGTAACTTGCAAAACCTCTTCTCATCCAAGGGCTTGGTGAAGATATCTGCCAATTGCTCTTCAGTGTTGACGTGTATGATATCAATGTCTTCCTTCACAACATGATCTCTGAGAAAGTGATGACGAATTTCAATGTGCTTTGTCTTCGAGTGCTGAACTGGGTTGTCGGCAATCTTGATGGCGCTTTCGTTGTCGCAGTAAAGTGGCACTTGCTTCAGATGAATGCCATAGTCCTTGAGTGTTTGCTTCATCCACAGAAGCTGAGCGCAGCAAGATCCAGCAGCAATGTATTCAGATTCAGCAGTGGAGAGAGATACACAGTTCTGCTTCTTTGAAGACCAACATACAAGTGATCATCCCAGAAAGTGACACGTGCCTGATGTAGACTTGCGATCAACTTTGTCACCAGCATAATCAGCATCCGAGAATCCAACCAAATCAAACTCTGAGCCCTTTGGATACCATAATTCTAGAGTTGGGGTGTGAGCCAAATATCGAATAATTCGCTTCACAGCTAAGTGATGCGACTCCTTTGGTGCCGCTTGAAATCGAGCACACATGCAAGCACTAAGCATAATATCTGGCCTAGATGCACATAGATAAAGTAAAGAACCAATCATGGAGCGGTATACCTTTTGATCGAACTCTTTACCATTGTCGTCAGGACCCAGATGATGTTTGGCTGGCATTGGTGTTGTGAAGCCTTTGCAGTCTTGCATACCGAACTTCTTCAGGCAATCTTTGAGATACTTCTCTTGAGATATGAAGATGCCATTGTGTTGTTGTCGTATTTGAAGACCAAGGAAGAACTTCAGCTCCCCCATCATGGACATCTGATATTGCTCTTGCATCATATATCCAAACTCTTCACTGTACTTCTGATTGGTGCAGCCGAAGATAATGTCATCCACATATATTTGGCACACAAACAGTTCACCATCATATGTCTTCGTGAAAAGAGTGGGATCTAGGGAACCAGGTATGAAGCCTTTGCTCTTCAGGAAGTATTTGAGTGTGTCATACCAGGCCCTAGGGGCTTGTTTAAGGCCATACAGTGCCTTGTTGAGCTTGTATACCATGTCAGGATGTTTTGGATTTTCAAAGCCAGGCGGTTGTGCAACATACACTTCTTCTTCAATCTTGCCATTGAGAAAGGCACTCTTCACATCCATTTGATATAGAAGTATGTTATGATGATTTGCATACGCCAGCAGTATGTGTATGGCTTCAAGCCTAGCCACAGGAGCAAATGTTTCATCGAAGTCAATGCCTTCTACTTGAGTATATCCTTGAGCAACGAGACGAGCTTTGTTTCTGACAACTTGACCTGCTCATCTTGCTTGTTGCGGTATATCCATTTGGTGCCTATTATGTTGTGCTTCCGTGGATCAGGACGCTTAACCAGTTCCCATACATTATTTAGCTCAAACTGTTGAAGCTCTTCTTGCATAGCTTGAATCCATTCAGGTTCCATGAAGGCTTCTTCAACTTTCTTGGGTTCTGATATTGAGATGAATGCGAAGTGCCCACAGAAATTTGCTAGCTGAGTTGCCCTTGAACGAGTGAGTGGACCAGGTGCATTGATGCTATCAATTATTCTTTCAATCTGCACTTCATTGGCAACGCGAGGATGTACAGGGCGAAGACTTTGCTCTTGCTGTTCACTGTCGTTGTTGGAAGGAATGTCTTCAGGCTGAGCAATGTCTTCATGTTGATCAGGTGCTGAAATGATAAGTTCTTCTTCAGGATGAGCTTCAGAAGGTATAATCTCTCCAGTTCCCATTAGCTTGATTGATTCACTGGATGGAACTTCATCTAGCACACTTGGCAGCTGCTCTCTTTGTGATCCATTGGTCTCATCGAACCGCACATCCACTGTTCCAACCACTTTGTAATGAAAGAGATTGATGACTCTGTAGGAGTGCGAATCCTTTCCATATCCAAGCATAAAACCCTCATGTGCTTTTGGTGCAAATTTTGAGGTGTGATGTGGGTCCTTGATCCAGCACCTTGCGCCAAATACTCTGAAGTAACTGACATTTGGCTTTTTGCCAGTAAGGAGCTCCTAAGATGTCTTGTTCAGTAGCTTGTGAAGATAAACACGATTGATTGTATGACATGCAGTATCAATGGCTTCGGGCCAGAATTTTCTTGGAGTCTTGTATTCATCTAGCATCGTTCTGGCCATCTCAATTAGTGTTCTGTTCTTGCGTTCAACGACGCCATTCTGCTGTGGCGTGTACGGGGCTAAGAATTCATGTGTGATGCCCAAGGTATCAAGATATGTATCAAGGCCAGTGTTCTTGAATTCAGTGCCATTGTCACTTCTGATGTGCTTTATCTTGGCGCCAAAATTGTTCATAGCACGATTGGCGAAGCGTCTGAAGACATCCCGCACTTCAGTCTTGTAAAGGATTATGTGCACCCAAGTATATCTAGAATAATCATCAACAATAACGAAGCCATAGAGGCAAGCAGTAGTAGTTAGAGTTGGGTAATGAGTGGGACCGAAAAGATTCATGTGGAGCAGTTCGAAGGGTTGAGTAGTAGTCATGATTGTCTTCGAGGGATGTTTGGCCCTCGTCATTTTCCCTGCTTCACAGGCACCGCATAAATGGTCTTTCTTGAACTTGACGCCCTCGATGCCTATGACATGATTCTTCTTCGCAAGGGTGTGGAGGTTCCTCATGCCAGCATGTCCAAGCCTCCGATGCCATAGCCAGCATTCTGAAGCCTTTGCTAGAAGACATACTGCAAGCTGTGGCCCTGCTGAGAAATCTACCACGTATAGATCATCTTTTCGATACCCTTCAAACACTAGAGACTTGTCAGATTCCATTAGTACAAGGCAACGATATTTTCCAAACATTACGATCATGTTCAAATCGCAAAGCATTGAGACAGACATTAAGTTGAAGCTAAGGGATTCAACAAGCATGACTTTATCCATGTGTTGATCCCTTGAGATTGCAACTCTACCTAGACCCAATACCTTACTTTTACCAGTGTCAGCAAATGTGATGTGACTCTTGTCGGATGGACGTAAGGTTGAGTCCATAAGAAGACTTCTTTTGCCAGTCATGTGATTTGTACACCCACTGTCAATAATCCATTCTGAAGACGCTGGTGTCGTACCCTACAGTGCAGTTAGGGGGATAGGCTTCACCAAGAGCATTGTGAAGCAAAAACATTTGACGAACCAGTGGGTTATGAAAGCTTAGATCCAGGTTAGGACTAATAGGGAGAGTAGCAAGCGATTCAGGCACGAAGTACATAGTAAGACCATTTGGGCATTTGATCTTGCGCCCTACAAGATGTTTAAGGTCCCCAGCAATAGCGTCAGACGATTTTGGTTTTCTGCTGGAGACCATTCCCTACAAAAGAGAGTTAAGCCTTCTTAACCACCCACATCTTCAAGGGTGGCTTAGAAGCAATAAGTCTAAGTGCAGCATCTGAGAATTTTGGCTTTGAAGCCTTAGCAAACAGTCTTGCAGGTGGACAATAGTACTCATAAGAATAAGCAGAATAGTTCTTGGTCTTATGAACATAGCGGTTTGATGAACCGCTCTCATATTCATATGACTGAGTATGGTCTCCCTGCAAAACATTTGCGTTAGTGCGACTCAGGTGAGTCCTCTGTTTGTATGAAGCCTTTGGACCGTATGAAGCCTTTGGTCTGAGGTTTGTCTTCTTCAAGTGAGGTGTCATGAAGACATTCACAGGAAGATTTTCCAGACACTTTTTCGGAACCCAGATCTTCTTCATAGGCGGTCCATTCCTGCAGTTAGTACCAATGTACCTGGCAAACACTTCACCAATCTGATTCTTAAACAGTATATAGTTTGCATCAAAGGATTCATCAATGATAATGGGGTTAGCACAAGTGAAGCCAGTTAGATTGGATGGATCTGCTGAAGGTTCCTTTGCAGCAACCCACATGGTTTTGGGGTACTGCTCAGGTTTCCAGTAAGAGCCATCTGCATTCATTTTCCTTACGAACCCAACACCCTCTTTCCTAGGGTTTTGGTTCAGAATCTGCTTTTTGAGGACATCACATAGTGTCTGATGCCCTTGAAGACTTTTGTACATCCCTGTTTCAAGCAATGTCTTCAACCTAGCATTCTCATCAGCAATAGCGGTGGTATCCTCAACAGAGGGGTTAGTTACCGCATCAACAGTTGAAGATATTGCAACAGCAGTAGCGGTAGAACATTCAGCAACAGAAGTAGCATTATCACGCTCAATGCATTTAAGACATGGTGGTTCAAATCCTTCCTGAGCGGGACTGATCTGTTTGGCGCGAAGTGACTCGTTTTCTGTTTGAAGATCATGAACCGCTCTCAATTTCTCAAGATCTTGCTTCCTTTGAAGATAATCATAGGAAAGCTTTTCATGAGTTGTTGAGAGAGTTTCATGACGATTTTCAAGTTCCTCATATTTAACGTGAAGATTTTTTATGTCTTCAATTAAGGATTCAGATCGAGTCATTTCAGCACCCAATAGATCATCGCTTCTGTCTAACAGTTTTTGAATATGTTCCATAGCTTTCTGTTGTTCAGTTGCAATTTTAGCAAGTGTTTTGTAGCTAGGTTTTGAAACACAATCAGAGTCATCGTCACTAGATGTTTGATAGTGAGTAGTGTGTGTGTTTACCTTGGCACCACGTGCCATGAAGCAGTAGGTAGAAGCGGAGCAGTCCTTGTCATTTGCATCGGTGTCGGTGATGAAGTCATTGTCTTCAGTGTTGAAGATGGACTTGGCAACATATGTTGTAGCCAGACTTGCGACGCCTGAGTCGGATTCCTCTTCAGACTCCACCTCCGCCTCCTCAGAAGCAGACTCCTCCTCTGAATCCATTTCCTTGCCAACAAACGCACGTGCCTTGCCAGATGAGCTCTTCTTGTGTGATGAAGACTTTGAGGAAGACTTGGAAGAAGACTTTGAGTATTTCTTCTTCTTCTTCTTCTTGTCGTCAGAGTCATATTCCTTGCTCTTCTTCTTCTTTTTGTTCTCATTGTCCCACTGTGGACACTCAGAGATGAAGTGGCCAAGTTTCTTGCACTTGTGACATGTTTTCTTCTTGTAGTCATGAGCAGGAGCTTCATCATTCCTTGAACTTGATCGGGAAGACTTTCTGAAACCTTTCTTCTTCGTGAATTTTTGGAACTTCTTGACAAGCATAGCAAGTTCCCTTCCAATGTCTTCAGGATCATCAGAACTGCTATCAGATTCTTCTTCAGATGAGGAGACAGCTTTTGCCTTCAAGGCACGAGTTCGCCCATAGTTTGGACCGTAGATATCTCTTTTCTCCGAAAGCTGAAACTCATGTGTATTGAGCCTCTCAAGTATGTTAGACGGATCGAGTGTCTTGAAATTAGGACGTTCTTGGATCATCAGGGCCAGGATGTCAAACGAACTATCAAGTGATCTCAGCAGCGTCTTGACGACTTCGTGTTTGGTAATCTCAGTGGCGCCGAGGGCTTGAAGCTCATTTGTGATGTCAGTGAGTCGGTCAAATGTGTGCTAGACATTCTCATTGTCATTTCGCTTGAAGCGGTTGAAGAGATTGCGAAGGACACTGATTCTTTGATCTCTGGGTTGAGATGCCTTCATTGACCTTGGAGAGCCAGTCCCAAACCAGCTTGGATGTCTTCAAAGCACTCACACGGCCATACTGTCCTTTGGTCAGACGACCACAGATGATGTTCTTGGTAGTAGAGTCCAGTTGAACGAATTTCTTGACATCAGCAGCAGTGACACCTTCTCCAGCCTTGGGAACGCCGTTCTCGACGACATACCATAGGTCGACGTCAATGGCTTCAAGATGCATACGCATCTTATTCTTCCAGTAGGGATATTCAGTTCCATCAAAGACGGGGCACGCAGCGGAGACTTTAATTATCCCTGCAGTCGACATAGCTAAAACTCCAGGTGGTTAAACCGAATCACACAGAACAAGGGAGCACCTTGCTCTGATACCAATTGAAAGTGCGTTATATCGACTAGAGGGGGGTGAATAGGCAATTTTTATGAAAGTCTTCAAAACGTGGAAGTTATGAAGACAAACAGTAGAGATATGCCTATTACTATGCAGCGGAAGGTAGACTACACTAGGCAAGCCATGGTCAAGTATCAACAGAGTGAAAGCACAGTGACAAATAGTTGTAGTGTAATAAGGATCAGGTAGGAAGATGTTATGAAGCCAAACAGATCATTCACTCACGTTGTGAAGACAAAAGATAGAACAGACATGCAATGACTTCACAATGAGTAATCAGTAAGTAAAAGGAAGTGAAGATGAAACCAGTGACTCGTTGAAGACAATGATGTGTTGGACCAGTTCCAGTTGCTGTGACAACTGTACGTCTGGTTGGAGCGGCTAGGTATTTAAACCTTAGGACACACAGTCCCGGACACCCAGTCCTGAACACGCAGCTCAGGACACCAAGTCCTCACCGTATTCTCCTTGAGCTAAGGTCACATAGTCCTTGCCCAATCACTCTGGTAAGTCTTCAAGGTAGACTCCCAAACCTTCACAGACTTCGTTCACTGGCAATCCACAATGTCTCTTGGATGCTCTGAACGCGACGCCTAACCGTCTGGAGGATGCACAGTCCTCAAGTGTAATAAGTCTTCAGATCACACAGACAAGAAGACTTAAGTGATGCCCAATTCTCTCTGGCTCTGGTGGTTAGGGCTTTATCCTCGCAATGAATTCTCTCTCAAAGGCTTTGAGGTGGGTTGCTCTCAAATGACAAAAGCCGTACTCTCAATCTGAGCAGCCAACCGTTTATGGTTGTAGGGGGTGGGCTATTTATAGCCACTTGGCAACCCGACCTGATTTGTCCGAAATGACCTTGGGTCACTAAGGGACTGACATGTGTCTCAACGGTCAGATTTCAAACTCTCATGGCAACTTTACTTGGGCTACAAGCAAAGGTGACTTGTCCGGCTCTGGACAAGATTCGCTCTCATTATCTTCACTCGAAGACATAGGTTTTTGGTTTAGGCATCACTTCAGTCATTCTGACTGGTTCTCCTGGACCCCACTTAACAGTACGGTGGTTCCTATGACTCAACACAAAAGAAAAAGAACTACGAAAGATCTAAGTCTTTGAGCTCCATAGGCTTCATATCGTGTCTTCTTTTGTCATAGTCTTCAATGTGAATATCTTCATATACCACCTTTGACTTCAATGTCTTCATACATTTTTAGGGGTCATCTCTAGTAGTAAAACCGAATCAATGAGGGACTTCTACCTGTGTTATCCTGCAATTCTCACAAACAGATTAGTCCCTCAACTAGGTTTGTCGTCAATACTCCAAAACCAACTAGGGGTGGCACTAGATGCACTTACAGATTACATATTGGGTAAATCATATCCGGGGTGTTACAGAACATCTGAAAATAAATAAAGAAAAATCCTCGCCAAAGATGAAGGCCAGAGGGCCCACACCCTGCTCACAAGGGTGGGGGGCGCGCCCCCTACCTCTCCTATATGAAGTCTTTCGATGAGAAAAAAAATAGGAAGGAACTTTTCGGGACGAGACTCCGCCGCCATGAGGCGGAACCTTGGCGGAACCAATCTAGAGCTCCGGCAGAGCTGTTCTGCCGAGGATACTTCCCTCCGGGAGGGGGAAATCATCACCATCATCATCACCAACGCTCCTCTCATCGGGAGAGGGCAATCTCCATCAACATCTTCACCAGCACCATCTCATCTCCAAACCCTAGTTCATCTCTTGTATCCAATTCTTGTCTCAAAGTCCGGGATTGGTGCTAGTAGGTTGCTAGTAGTGTTGATTACTCCCTGTAGTTGATGCTAGTTGGTTTATTTGGTGGAAGATCATATGTTCAGATCCTATATGCATATTATTAGCCCTCTGATTATGAACATGAATATGCTTTGTGAGTAATTATGTTTGTTCCTAAGGACAAGGGAGAAGTCTTGCTATTAGTAGTCATGTGAATTTGGTATTCGTTTGATATTTTCATAAGATGTATGTTGTCTAGCCTCTAGTGGTGCTATGTGAACGTCGACTACATAACACTTCACCATTATTTGGGCCTAGAGGAAGGCATTGGGAAGTAATAAGTAGATGATGGGTTGCTAGAGTGACAGAAGCTTAAACCCTAGTTTATGCGTTGCTTCGTAAGGGGCTGATTTGGATCCACATGTTTCATGTTATGGTTAGGTTTACCTTAATACTTTTGTTGTAGTTGCGGATGCTTGCAATAGAGGTTAATCATAAGTGGGATGCTTGTTCAAGTAAGAATAGCACCCAAGCACCGGTCCACCCACATATCAAATTATCAAAGTATCGAACCCGAATCATATGAATGTGATGAAAACTAGCTTGACGATGTTCCCATGTGTCCTCGGGAGCGCTTTTCCTATTATAAGAGTTTGTTCCGGCTTGTCCTTTGCTACAAAAAGGATTGGGCCACCTTGCTGCACTTTATTTACTTTTGTTACTTGTTGCTCGTTACAATTTATCTTATCACAAAACTATCTGTTACCACTTATTTCAGTACTTGCAGAGAATACCTTGCTGAAAACCGCTTATCATTTCCTTCTGCTCCTCGTTGGGTTCGACACTCTTACTTATCGAAAGGACTATGATAGATCCCCTATACTTGTGGGTCATCAAGACTCTTTTCTGGCGCCGTTGCCGGGGAGTCTACGCAAAAGTCAACATACCAAGTACCCATCACAATCCCTATCTCTCGCATTACATTATTTGTCATTTGCCTCTCGTTTTCCTCTCCCCCACTTCACCCTTGCTGTTTTGTTCGCCCTCTCTCTCTCTCTATCCTCCCTCTCTATTTGCCTCTTTTTGCCCGCTCGCCTTTTGTTTGCTCGTGTGTTGGATTGCTTGTTTGTCGCGATGGCTCAACCGAGATTTGGTGACCTTCACCTTAAAAGGTTAGAGGAGATCGAAAACAATGTTAGAAAGTTTATGGTTTTGGAATTTGAGCATAATAATTTCTTTAGAAACGAGCTTAAGGAACAAAAAAGTTTTATGAATTATATGAATAAAGAGCTTGATGATATGGCTAAATAATTTTATGGAATAAGATCCCAAATTGCTCGTCTAGAAAAGATGACTGCTAAAATTTTGGATATGCAAGCCACCTTAGTTAATAAGATGGCCGCTAAACCGAATTCCTATGAAAATCAAGATGAAGATCTAAAAGTTATTAATGTGTCTCCTAATAAATCTTTGTTTTGCAATATGAATCTTGATGAAACTGAATATGATCTTCCTTTACCTAGAAGACGTTCTAAAAATTCAGAGTATTTAGATCTTTATGATGAAATTGATGAAAGTGGGATTGAAAGAAATAAAAATCTAGATGTTGCTAAACCCACTATATTGGATTTCAAGGAATTTAATTATGAAAATTTCTCTTTAATTGACTGTATCTCCTTGTTGCAATCTGTGCTAAATTCTCCATATGCTTATAGTCAAAAGAAAGCCTTCACCGAACATATTGTTGATGCCTTGATGCAATCTTATGAAGAAAAACTTGAGTTGAAAGTTTCTATCCCTAGAAAACTCTATGATGAGTGGGAACCAACTATTAAAATTAAAATTAAAGATCATGAGTTTTATGCTTTGTGTGATTTGGGTGCTAGTGTCTTATTCCCAAGACTTTGTGTGATTTGCTAGATTTCCGTAATTATGATGATTGCTCTCTAAACTTGCATCTTGCGGATTCTACTATTAAGAAACCTATGGGAAGGATTAATGATGTTCTTATTGTTGCAAATAGGAATTATGTGCCCGTAGATTTCATTGTTCTTGATATAGATTGCAATCCTTCTTGCCCTATTATTCTTGGTAGACCTTTCCTTAGAACGGTTGGTGCGATTATTGATATGAAGGAAGGGAATATTAGATTTCAATTTCCATTAAAAAAGGGCATGGAACACTTTCCAAGAAAAAATAAAATTTCCATATGAAACCATCATGAGAGCCACTTATGGATTGCCTACCAAAGATGGCAATACCTAGATCTATCCTCGCTTTTATGCCTAGCTAGGGGCGTTAAACGATAGCGCTTGTTGGGAGGCAACCCAATTTATTTTTATTCCTTGCTTTTTGCTCCTGTTAAGTAATAAATAAATTATTTAGCCTCTGTTTTGGTTGTGTTTTTTGTGTTTAGTTAGTGTTTGTGCCAAGTAAAACCGCTGGGAAGACTTGGGGAAAGTCTTGTTGAACTTGCTGTAAAAAACAGAAACTTTAGCGCTCACGAGAACTGCTGTCATTTTTATTTGAAGAGCGATATTTAGTTAATTATTTTTGCAGATGATTAATAGATAAATTCCTCACGTCCAGCAATTTATTTTAGGATTTTTGGGGTTCCAGATCTTGCGCTAGCTACAGATTACTACAGACTGTTCTGTTTTTGACGGATTCTCTTTTTCGTAGGTTGTTTGCTTATTTTGATGAATCTATGGCTAGTAAAATAGTTTATAATCCATAGATAAGTTGGAATACAGTAGGTTTAACACCAATATAAATAAATAATGAGTTCATTACAGTACCTTGAAGTGGTTTTTTGTTTTCTTTCGCTAACGGAGCTCACGAGTTTTCTATTTTGAGTTTTGTGTTGTGAAGTTTTCAAGTTTTGGGTGAATTTTTTGATGGATCATGGAAAAAGGGGTGGCAAGAGCCTAAGCTTGGGGATGCCCATGGCACCCCCAAGGTAATCCAAGTACACCAAAAAGTCAAACCTTGGGGATGCCCCGGAAGGCATCCCCTCTTTCGTCCACTTCCATCGGTAATTTACTTGGAGCTATATTTTTATTCACCAACATGATATGTGTTTTGCTTGGAGCGTCTTGTATTATTTGTGTCTTTGTGTTTTAGTATGCCACAATCATCCTTTCTGTACACACCTTTTAAGAGAGCCATACATGAATTAAAATTTGATAGAATACTTTATGAGCTTCACTTATATCTTTTTGAGCTAAGTAGTTTTGCTCTATGTGCTTCACTTAAATTATTTTGAGAGTCTCTTAATAGCATGGTAATTTGCTTAATAATAATATGCTTGGTATTCAAGATTTGTGAAACTTTCTTTTGAGTGTGTTGAATACTAAGAAAAGATTGAAGCATGATAATTGTTTTGAGATATGGAGGTGATAATATTAGAGTCATGCTAGTTGAGTAGTTGTGAATTTAAAGAATACTTGTGTGAAAGTTTGTGATTCCCGTAGCATGCACGTATGGTGAACCGTTATGTGATGAAGTCGGAGCATGATTTATTTATTGATTGTCTACCTTATGAGTGGCGATCGGAGACGAGCGATGGTCTTTTCTACCAATCTATCCCCCTAGGAGCATGCGCGTAATACTTTGCTTTGATAACTTCTAGATTTTTGCAATAAGTATATGAGTTCTTTATGACTAATGTTGAGTCCATGGATTATACGCACTCTCACCCTTCCACCTTTGCTAGCCTCGCTAATACCGCGCACCTTTCGTCGGTATCATACACCCACCATATACCTTCCTCAAAACAGCCACCATACCTACCTATTATGGCATTTCCATAGCCATTCCGAGATATATTGCCATGCAACTTTCCACCGTTCCATTTATCATGGAACATTCATCATTGTCATATTGCATATCCCGGTACACCGCCGGAGGCATTCATATAGAGTCATATTTTTTCCTAACTATCGAGTTGTAATTGTTGAGTTGTAAGAAAAATAAAAGTGTGATGATCGTCATTTTTAGAGCATTGTCCCAAGTGAGGAAAGAATGATGGAGACTATGATTCCCCCATAAGTCGGGATGAGACTCCGGACGAAAAATAAATAAAAAAGGCCAAATAAGCCCAAATAAAAAGAGAAAGAAAAGAGGCCATAAAAAAAGAGAAAAGGTCCAAATAAAAAAATGAGAGAAAAAGAGAGAAGGGACAATGTTACTATCCTTTTACCACACTTGTGCTTCAAAGTAGCACCATGATCTTCATAATAGAGAGTCTCTCATGTTATCACGTTCATATACTAGTGGGAATCTTTCATTATAGAACTTGGCTTGTATATTCCAATGATGGGCTTCCTCAAATTTCCCTAGGTATTCATGAGCAAGCAAGTTGGATGCACACCCACTTAGTTTCTTTTTGAGCTTTCATATACTTATGGCTCTGGTGCATCCGTTGCATGGAAATCCCTACTCACTCACATTGATATCTATTGATGGGCATCTCCATAGCCCGTTGATACGCCTAGTTGATGTGAGACTATCTTCTCCTTTTTGTCTTCTCCACAACCACCATTCTATTCCACCTATAGTGCTATATCCATGGCTCACGCTCATGTATTGCGTGAAGATTGAAAAAGTTTTAAAAAAGTTAGAGTATGAAACAATTGCTTGGCTTGTCATCGGGGTTGTGCATGATTTAAATACTTTGTGTGGTGAAGATAGAGCATAGCCAGACTATATGATTTTGTAGGGATAACTTTCTTTGGCCATGATATTTTGAGAAGACATAATTGCTTTGTTAGTATGCTTGAAGTATTATTTTTTTATGTCAATATAAACTTTTGTCTTGAATCTTTCGAATCTGAATATTCATATCACAATTAAGAAGATTTGCATTGAAACTATGCCAAGTAGCACTCCGCATCAAAAATTCTCTTTTTATCATTTACCTACTCGAGGACGAGCAGGAATTAAGCTTGGGGATGCCTGATACGTCTCCAACGTATCTATAATTTTTTATTGCTCCATGCTATATTATCTACTGTTTCGGACTATATTGGGCTTTATTTTCCACTTTTATATTATTTTTGGGACTAACCTATTAACCGGAGGCCCAGCCCAGAATTGTTGGTTTTTTGCCTATTTCAGTATTTCGGAGAAACAGAATATTAAACGGAGTCCAAACGGAATAAAACCTTCGGGAACGTGATTTTCTCACCGAACGTGATCCAGGAGACTTGGACCCTACTCCATGGAGTCGAAGAGGCGGTCACGAGGGTGGGGGGCGCACCCACCCCCCTAGGGCGCACCCCCTGCCTTGTGGGCCCCTCGGTGCTCCACCGATGTACTCCTTCCTCCTATATATACTTGCGTACCCCCAAACGATCAGAACAGGAGCCAAAAACCTAATTCCACCGTCGCAACTTTCTGCATCCACGAGATCCCATCTTGGGGCCTGTTTCGGAGCTCCGCCGGAGAGGGCCGTCATCACGGAGGGCTTCTACATCATCATAGCCTCTCCGATGAAGTGTGAGTAGTTTACCTCAGACCTTCGGGTCCATAGTTAGTAGCTAGATGGCTTCTTCTCTCTTTTTGGATCTCAATACAAAGTTCTCCCCCTCTCTTATGGAGATCTATTCGATGTAATCTTCTTCTTTTTGTGGTGTGTTTGTTGAGACCGATGAATTTTGGGTTTATGATCAAGTCTATCTATGAATAATATTTGAATCTTCTCTGAATTCTTTTATGTATGATTGGTTATCTTTGCAAGTCTCTTCGAATTATCCATTTGGTTTGGCCAACTAGATTGGTAGTTCTTGCCATGGGAGAAGTGCTTAGCTTTGGGTTCGATCTTGCAGTGTCCTTTCGCAGTGACAGAAGGGGCATCAAGGCACGTATTGTATCATTGCCATCGAGGATAACAAGATGGGGTTTATTTCATATTGCATGAATTTATCTCTCTACATCATGCCATCTTGCTTAAAGCGTTACTCTGTTTTTAACTTAATACTCTAGATGCATGATGGATAGCGGTCGATGAGTGGAGTAATAGTAGTAGATGCAGAATCGTTTCGGTCTACTTGTCACGGACGTGATGCCTATATACATGATCATGCCTAGATATTCTCATAACTATGCTCAATTCTGTCAATTGCTCAACAGTAATTTGTTCACCCACCGTAGAATACTTATGCTCTTGAGAGAAGCCACTAGTGAAACCTATGGCCCACGGGTCTATTCTCATCATATCAATCTCCATCACTTTAATCTTGTTTTTCTTTTTTTTTACTTTGCCTTTACTTTTTACTTTGCATCTCTATAGCAAAAATACCAAAAATATAACTATTATATCTATCAGATCTCACTCTCATAAGTGACCGTGAAGGGATTGACAACCCCTAATCGTGTTGGTTGCGAGTAGCTATCATTTTGTGCAGGTACGAGGGACTTGAGCGTGGCCTCCTACTGGATTGATACCTTGATTCTAGAAAACCGAGGGAAATACTTATGCTACTCTGCTGCATCATCCTTTCCTCTTTGGGGAAATCCAACGCAAGCTCAAGAGATAGCACTACCGCATAGTGATAAAGTAAAGCAATTACATGGCGATTGCATTTAATAAAATAAAGCGACAACCATAAGGCTCCTGCCAGTTGCCAATAACTTTTACAAAACATGATAATCTCATACAATAACTTATATCACATCATGTCTTGACCATATCACATCACAACATGCCCTGCAAAAAACAAGTTAGACGTCCTCTACTTTGTTGATGCAGGTTTTACGTGGCTGCTACGGGTTTCTAGCAAGAACCGTTCTTACCTACGCATCGAAACCACAAGATTTTTTGTCAAGTGTGTTGTTTTAACCTTCAACAAGGACCAGCCATAGTCCAATTCAATTCAACTAAAGTTGGAGAAATAGACACCAGCCAGCCACCTTTATGCAAAACAAGTTGCATGTCTGGCGGTGGAACCGGTCTCATGAACGTGGTCATGTAAGGTTGGTCTGGGCCGCTTCATCCAAAAATACCGCCGAATCAAAATAAGATGTTGGTGGTAAGCAATATGACTATTTTGGCCCACAACTCTTTGTGTTCTACTCCTGCATATTATCTACGCATAGATCTGTCTCGGATGCCACTATTGGGGAACGTAGCATGCAATTTCAAAAAAATTCCTACGATCACACAAGATCTATCTAGGAGATGCATAGCAATGAGAGGGGGAGAGTGTGTCCACGTACCCTCGTAGACCAAAAGCAGAAGCGTTAGGTTAACGCGGTTGATGTAGTCGAACGTCTTCACGATCCAACCGATCTAGTACCGAACGTACGGCACCTCCGAGTTCAGCACACGTTCAGCTCGATGACGTCCCTCGAATTCTTGATCCAGCAGAGGGTCGAGGGAGAGTTTCGTCAGCACGATGGCGTGGCGACGGTGATGGTGATGTGATCCGCGCAGGGCTTCGCCTAAGCACTACGACGCTATGACCGGAGGAGTAAACTGTGGACGGGGGCACCGCACACGACTAAGAGAATAACTGTTGTGCTTTGGGGTGTCCCCTGCCCCCATATATAAAGGAGGGGAGGAGGAGGCCGGCCAAGGGGGTAGGACAAAGGGGGGAGTCCTACTAGGATTCCACTCCTAGTAGGATTCGCCCTCCCTTTTTTTTCCTTTCTCATGGAGGGGAAAGAGGGAAGGATAGGGAGAGGGAGAGGGAAAGAGGAAAGGGGGCCGCGCCCCCTCCCCCTTGTCCAATTCGGACTCCCTTGGGGGGCGCACCCTGCGGGCTCCCCTCTCTTTCTCCCCTATGGCCCATGAAGGCCCATTACTTCTCCGGGGGGTTCCGGTAACCCCTCGGTACCCCGATAAATATCTGAAACGTCCTGAAACCATTCCGGTGTCCGAATACCTTCATCTAATATATCAATCTTTACCTCCTGACTATTTTGAGACTTCTCGTCATGTCCGTGATCTCATCCGGGACTCCGAACAATCTTCGGTCACCAAAACACATAACTCATAATACAAATTTTCATCGAACGTTAAGCGTGCAGACCCTACGGGTTTGAGATCTATGTAGACATGACCGAGACATATCTCTAGTCAATAACCAATAGTGGAACCTAGATGCTCATATTGGTTCCTACATATTCTACGAAGATCTTTATCGGTCAAACCGCAATGACAACATACGTTATTCCCTTTGTCATCGGTATGTTACTTGCCCGAGATTCGATTGTCGGTATCTCCATACCTAGTTCAATCTCGTTACCGACATGTCTCTTTACTCGTTCCGTAATGCATCATCCAGTAACTAACTCATTAGTCACATTGCTTGCAAGGCTTCTTATGATGTGCATTACCAAGAGGGCCCAGAGATACCTCTCCGATACTCGGAGTGACAAATCCCAATCTAGATCTATGCCAACCCAACAAAGACCTTCGGAGATGCCTGTAGAGCATCTTTATAACCACCCAGTTACGTTGTGACGTTTGATAGCACACAAGGTATTCCTCCGGTATCCGGGAGTTGCATAATCTCATGGTCAGAGGAATATGTATATGACATGAAGAAAGCTATAGCAATAAAACTGAACGATCAACATGCTAAGCTAACGGATGGGTCATGTCCATCACATCATTCTCCTAATGATGTGATCCCGTTATCAAATGAGAACTCACGTCCATGGTTAGGAAACCTTAACCATCTTTGATCAACGAGCTAGTCAAGTAAAGGCTCACTAGGGACTTTGTGTTTTGTCTATGTATTCACGCATGTATTAAGGTTTTCGGTCAATACAATTCTAGCATAAATAATAAAAATTTATCATGATATAAGTAAATATAAAATAACAACTTTATTATTGCCTCTATGGCATATTTCCTTCAACCGGAACCCCCGGGGAAAGATATGGGCCTACATGGGCCATAGGGGAGAGGGGAGGCAGCCCATAAGGGGTGGCCGCGCCCCCTCCCATGGGGAGTCTGAATTGGACTCGGGGAGGGGGCGCGCCCCCCTTTCCTTCTCCTCTTCCCTCTCCTTCCCCCTTTTCCATCTTCGGAAGAAGGAAAGGGGGGCGAACTGGACATGGAGTCCAAGTCAGTTTCTTCCCCCTATGGCGCGCCCCATGGCCGACCTCCTCCCTCTCCTCCTTTATATACGGGGGCAGGGGGCACCCCAAAGCACATCAATTGTTCTCTTAGACGTGTGCGGTTCCCCCTCCACAGTTCTCCTCCGGTCATAGCATCATAATGCTTAGGCGAAGCCCTGCGCGGATCACATCACCATCACCGTCACCATGCCATCGTGCTGACGAAACTCTCCCTCGACCCTCAGCTGGATCAAGAGTTCGAGGGACGTCATCAAGCTGAACATGTGCTGAACTCGGAGGTGTCGTGCGTTCAGTACTTGATCGGTTGTATCGCGAAGACGTTCGACTATATCAACCACGTTAACCTAACGCTTCCACTTTCGGTCTATGAGGGTACGTGGACACACTCTCCCCCTCTCGTTGCTATGCATCTCCTAGATAGATCTTGCGTGATCGTAGGATTTTTTTTGGAATTGCATGCTATGTTCCCCAACAGTTCGTAACCTCCATATTTGGAGGATGTGGAGGTCCAATATAGAGCTTGCTCCAAATCTAATCGACATCACAAGACAAAAGTTTCAGCTTCTTCCTCCTCGCGCCATGGCCAGGTTTTGAAGTTGTGCGGCCTCCTGTGCACCACTGGTGAGCAACTATCCTCTCATTAATGCCACACCTGCCCCCTCAGAGTCCCGTGGCGGCCCGTCGGGTGGCCGCCTACAACCTCGTCAACTACCTCGCGAAAGCCTATAAAAGGCCGTCGCGGCCCCCCTTCTCTCCCCTACTACAATCCACTTGCTGAAGCCTCTCAATATTTTCTCTCCCGCCTCCAATCAGCTCTCTCGATGCCATGATGCAGCAGGAGGAGCTGCCCCTCATCTTCAATTATGGGGATGATGATAAGCCGGAGAAGCCTGGCATCGGAGCGGGTTGAAGACGATACGATCTTGGACCAAATCGGACAATAGATGAGGTCTGCGCGGACGCGCCCATCCCCATGTCGCGTCCATCCCCGCATTGCCGAACTGGGACGTGGCCATTGAGGTGAGTTACCAAGCTATCATGGCTCTCATTGAAGCATACCCTTACATCACTGACCCCGCTACCACCGGCAAATCCCGCCGCTGCCATGGTCGTGGCCCCAAGTAGATAATTAATTTAATTATTATGAATGTAAATTCGCAATGCGGCTATGAATGAAACCGACGCTTTAATATCAAACGTGTTATGCTAATTTTTTTGAACTAATTTGTGTGCTTGTGATTTCTTTTAGCAAGCTTGTCCCTTGGTGTGTTCTGCTAGAGCTGCTCTCAGTGAAAGAAAAAAGGCATTGGCTAGATGTTGAAATAAATTTGGGTCAATCGATTTGCTCTGAGTCGTCGGATGCTACATGGACGACTAGATCAGCTTTTTCAAACCTCAAACCACCCAAAATGGTTATTGTACATCTTCTTCAAACCTTGAACCGCCCAATCTACCGCCGGCCTAATCGCCAGCTCCCGCCGCCCGCGACGCTACACGCGCCAGCCTCGCCACTCGGCCTTCCCCCCAACCGCCGCCCACCACCGTGCTTCCTTCACACCCCCGCCTCCGGCCATCCCTCTAACCCTGGCCATGATGCATTTTTTTTCCGGCAAACTACACCCCCACCCCCAACACCCCTACGATAGATCATGTGGCAACCTGCCACCTTAAGATAGATCATGGGACAGCTTCTCCGGCGAGTGGCGCCTGCTTCTGCCTTCCCTGCAGCGACTATGTACTTTCTATGAAAATTGACTGCCCAAATTCTATTTTTAGGCGACTTACATTTAGCTATTGTGAAGAGAGAGAAAATACATCTCTTCAGGTCAAAAAGAAAAAGAAAAAACGTTTTCTATGGAGGCTGGTATATGGCAATTTTGAGTTTACGCGTCACCTGCGTAGCCTTCAAATACACAGAGTATAATAATAATAAATTCTATGTACCTCTGCAGTAGTCACCTGCTTAGCCTAAGTAGAGTTTTGCCAGAACTTTACCAAGGCAATTCATACACTTTGTAGCATACACACCACGCGTCTACTGCTTACAAACCCGCCGACCTTCAGATCGAAGCTAAATGCTAATGGAGTAACCACGACATGCCCGCGAGCTACTACGAATCACCCACGCGCTGGCCATTATTAGCCATCGAGTTTTCTTTGAAGAACTTCTTGGAAGATACGAGGATGGGGCTACGCACGACGTGCTTGCGCGAGACCCACTTGAGCTGCCCTTCCGCGATGCGCTCCTTCATCTTCTGCCCGTCCTTGGTCCTGATGGTCACCGTGAATGTCTGCACCTGGTTCACGTCCCTAAACCCGAGTATGTCCGGCGTCACCTTCGCCGACAGCGACGGCGGGAGCTCGACGGACGCGGCGTACACCCCTACGTCGTTGTCGACGTTCGTGAGGGCGCGGCTGACGTTCACGACGTACGGCTCCTTGTCGAGGTAGACGGTGATGGACGGGTAGTTGAGGTCCTTCTGGTGGATCACCGGCAGCTGCTTGCACGACAGCGGCGGCGCCGGGTGGATGATCGAGCTCACCTCGTGGTCGTTGTAGCCGAGCCCGCACAGGTACGGGATGTAGTCATGGGCGCTTTGGTTGTACACGAGCCCGGGATTCATGGCTCTGGTGGGGTTGATGTAGCCGGCGCCCATCGAAATCAAGTTGGCCGGCAGCCCGTCCTGGTCCAGCATCGGCATCCGGCGGCCGTCCCTCGTGTCGGCCGTCGTCATCATGGCCGACTTGATGGCCGCCGGCGACCAGGTCGGGTGCGCTTTCTTGATCAGCACGGCGACCCCGCTGATGTGCGGCGTGGACATGGACGTGCCGGACATGATGTCGAACTTGTACGCCATCTCGTTGGGCGGCTGGGCGAGCCCGTTGGGCATGGGGACGGCGGCGATGATGTTCACTCCCGGGCCGGTGATGTCGGGCTTGAGAATCCCCTGGTTTTGCCTGCTCGGGCCCCGTGACGAGAATGGCGCCACGACCGGCGCCATGCGGTTGCCGAGCAACGCCCCTTTGAAGACCAGCTGGGCGGTCGGGCTCTGCGTGGAATTCACGTACGCCATGATCTTGTCCGACCACTTGGATTCTACTTGCGTTGCTGGGAGGGCATGCGCCTTGGGTGAGATCACCAAGCCAGACTCCTCCGGTTGAACGATGATCATGGCGATAGCGCCGGCGTCGTGCAGGATGCTTCCCTTCTCGAGGTTGGTCAGGTTGCCGCCGGAGATGCAAAGGACTATCTTTCCGGCGACTTGCTTGGCCGTTAGGACGGTCTTGTCCGAGCACGTGCCGTCGGGGGCAGTGTCAATCACCAACGGCTGCTGCACGCTCACGTAGGTGCTCGGCTGGTAGTGCGATTCGCCGTTGACCACAAGCCCATTGCCAAACTTGACGTCCGCAGAGAAAGTCCGGTCAGTTGTGGCCGCAGCCACGGTGAGCAGCCACGGGGCCTCGTTGGCAACTGTGGCCGGGGATGGGCCTTGGTTCCCAGCCGATGTGCAGACGAAGACGCCTCTCATGACGCTGCTGAATCCCCCCAGCGCAATGGGGTCGGCGGCGAAGTCTCCGGCGTCATCAGCGCCGAGCGACATGGAGAGCACGTCGATGCCCTCGTCGAGGGCGTCGTCGATCGCCGCGAGTATGTCGTCGCGGTCGCAGCCCTTGCCCACGAAGCACACCTGGTAGAAGGCCAGGTGCGCGCGGGGCGCCATGCCGGCCGCCGTGCCGAAGCCGCTGCCCATGGCGTTGGCTCCCGGCACGAACGCGCCGGCCGCCGTGCTCGACACGTGCGTCCCGTGCGCGCTGTCGTCGATGGGCAGGACTGGGTCGTCGATCCCTTCCCACCTCCACTTGGCCGACTCGTAGAAGGAGCGCGCGCCGATGAGCTTGTTGTTGCACACGGAGCGGTTGAAGTCGCAGCGGCCCTTCCACTTGGCGGGCGGCGGCGGCATGCCGGTGCCGTCGAACGACGGGTGCGCGCCGGCGATGCCGCCGTCGAGGATGCCGATGATCATCCCCTCCCCCATGTTGGTCCTGTTCCAGACGCCGGCGTGGAACAAGGGGCCGGTGAGCCCAAGCATCCGCGGCGTGTGCGTGGTCGTGAGCTGGTAGGTCTGCTCCGGCAAGGCCTTGAGGAACCAGTCCTTCTCGCCCATATGGTGCAGCTCGTCGGGGGTGAGGCGGGCGGCGAAGCCATTGATGACGTTGCGGTAGGAGTAGATGAGGCGCTCCGCGGCGCCCGGGTCCGCGTCGAGCTGCTCCTTGGCCTGGTCGCACACGGACGCCAGCAGCGAGGCGTGCCAGCTCGACACGTTCTTGAACAGGTTCCGGTCGTACTCGTACGGCGTGCGCACGATGACGAGGTAGTTCTTGTGCTCGCCGTGGTCGTTGTGGGCGACGACGGCCGTGGCGGCGGCGGCCACCACGAGGAGGAGGGCGGCCAAGCTCCCCGGATAACCCATCGGAGAAGAAGCAAAAGCTAGAGACGAAGGGCCGGGAGAGATCGATATGCTTCTTGTCCCAAACTTGTGCATGTCGTGGTGTGGATGCGCCTAATATAGCAACGGCATGCAAGATTTGAGGCGGACTGTTTGCGCCACGAGCTCCATTGTTGCGCTTCATTCGAGCATGGCAATGCATGCATGTGGGGGGAAACGGAAGAGGACTCTGCACCCCACGTTGCCAAACACTGAGATGGAAATGCCGGTATAAATTCACATTTATCAGACCCAACTATTGATAGTTCCTACCAACTATAGAGATCGATGTCAATGTGTCACCTATTAGCAAGCCATTATGGTGTTCATTCATATGGAGTTCTCACATGGTGTTCATTCATATTTTGTGAGGCCCCTCCCAATTCTCACATGGTGTTCATTCATATTTTGTGAGGCCCCTCCCAATGCTCCACCGTGGACAGGTGCTAAGCATGCCACATAAGCGAAAAAATGACATGACACTACATTTAAGGACGAGAGAGAGTACTTTGGTGATCCCAGGAAGAACCAATGCTAAACGCAAAAACCTAGGCAAACCACTTAAATGAAACAATTTGACCAATACATGAAAGACTTTAGGTGCTAACTCATTAAATAATGTGTGCTTAGCAACAACAAGCTAAGCACCTATGCATTAAGGTGTTGAGTTGCTAAGGTATTTAATGCACTTAGCACCTCATCTAAGCACTTTTGCATTGGAAGAGATCTGAAGGAGGTAGTAGTGTAGTAGTACTAGATGGGTGGTGCGGCTTGTCGAGCGTTGCCCTCGAAACAACGGCCACCATAGATGAGCCTCCATTATTAGATAAGGAAATTGCATGGATTACATAGATAGGATATATAAAGTTTGACGGGAACACGAGAGTATAAATGAACACAATAGATTCTATGATGAGTTGAAAATTTTGAATAAGTATCGTTTGAATTCATTGAGGTTTTTCAGATTGTACAAACTCACTGGAATTGGCATCCGGGACTTGCAACACACTGACATTGCGATGCGTGTGCATTGGCTCTGGCTTCTGGCGACCGACCCAGAGCCCCTGGCGGCACTTAACACTGCCATGCAAGCCCGAGGTTCGGCAAATATTCCGCCCCTTCCATTTCCTGGACGCTCAGCGATGGGCGAACTTGCAAATCTGATTTGATCACTGGCTTGACGGCGCTTCCATTGCCGAGATTGCACCAGCGCTTACTTTTCTCGGCATCGATGCTGGTGGAAGGGACACCTTGTCTTAGAGGCTCTAGACTCCCAACCTTGGGTCCTTGACATTGGTGGCATCATGGGTCCAGAGGCCATGATTCAGTACGTCGACGTTTGGCATCGTCTTCGTGGCATCACTCTGTCTTCCTCCCCAGACCCGATCCGCTAGAGTTGGACCAAGAATGACGCCTGCTCGGCGCGTTACCTCGCTGGAAACCTTGGGCTCTGCTCAGCGTCAAGATATTCCTATGGCTTGTGAGCCTTGACAGATGTTGGACAACAAAGCGCCTCGCCCATCGAGGCTTGCCACATGCCCATGCTTGCATCCTCTTCAACCAATGCGACGAGACTAACCACCACCTATTGTCCGGCTATGTCTTCGTCCGCAGTCTGGCAGAAGGTGTTTCACTGGTCCTGCATCCCAGCATTTTCACCTGACAGCTCCTCTGATTTCTGCGAATGGTGGTCATCGGCCAAAAATTTGACATGCGGCGCCTAAGAACACTCAACCCCCCGTGCGACCGTGTATACTTTCCCCATTCTTCTCCCGCCTGTCAGCACCACAGTTCCGCCGCCACCTCCCCCATGCGCCACCATAACCACCGATGACCGCGGCTCCGGCCGGAATGGGTTGCCAAGACCCTTCCACCACCTCACCGGCCACCGTCGTCGGCGTGTCACTGCTGCAAACAACCTCCAGCTAGCGCTGCCGCCCGCACAAAAGAAAAGATTGGGCACAAAAGGTGTTGTCCGATCAACCACCCCGGCTGATGCTACTGGTCGCAAAGTTGGCAGGGTGACGCTTGCCTCCCGGCGCCTATAGGCCACCGCCCGCTGCTCCTACCGGTGCCAAAGTGCTAGGAAGCCTACCGTCACCATGTGGGCCCTTGTTGAGGAGGTGGCGAAGAAAACGAAAAGCCACTCCCGTCCCACACCCCGCGCCTCGGGTAGAAGCTCCAGCCACCCCTATGGCCAGTGCTCCGACGTGTCCAGCTGCCGCAGCGGGCAACAAGGCCCCAGCCGCCAAGTGCTTGATGAAATGCCTACATGTTTTTTTTCGTTTCGGCCTATGCATTATGCTGATGGATGATTTAGTTTGTTGTTGTTGTTGTTGTTGTTGTTGTTGTTGTTGTTGTTATTTCTTTGCGTCTTTGGAAGCATAACATACGCTTGGGCTTGATGAACTAAATTACGCATGTTTTAATTGGAACATCTCAATCAGTTAAACTTTAGCTTGTTAACGGTTTATGTTTTGCATGTTGATTTGAATGATTGATATATGTTGTCTAATTGTTTGTACATCATGCGGTTGACTAAAGGAATTGAGTAAAAAAATATTAACTCCACTAAGTTTAGGGGATCGGCTACATCCAGCCTCAGTTAGAGGAGTAAAATTTTACTCTTCTAAGTTTACTCGGTCATTTACTCCTCTATCTTTTAGAGGATCGACTAGACATGCCATTAGGTACAGATGCGTGCTCTGCCAGGTCTTCCTGCCCCACCCATGACGCCTTCTGAGTTAAACCGAAACCTCCGCACCTTGATCTATCATGCATACTTCACCTTGGGCATCGGCAACTCGTCGTCCTCGTCGGCATCCCTCGTGTGGCCGGTATGGCGATGCGGCTCCGATGGCCGTTGTGAAGCGTGCACGACCGACCGCTCGTGTTGTGTCGATCTCTGCAAACCAGACGAACATCGTGTTCACCACGTCTACAAATAATTTCAGCACTCGTTGGCTACGCGCCAGCCGGTCACAATGCCAATTCAAGCAGCCATTGTTGGTCGACGGGCATCTCGGTCGCGGTTGAGAGGGGCCACGTAGAGGAGGGGACTAGTGCAAGATGTGTAAGTTGATTGCACTTGTTCTTGCCAAGATGATAAGAGTGAAGTATGTTGACGGAGTCACCCTCAAGAACTCTCTAGTTCTTCTTCTTCGGGATCCACACCATCTTGATGGGAATCCTCGGTGTTGCAGTTGTACTTGATGAAGTGGAACTTGAAGTAGTCTTGGGAACCCACTTCACCAAGGCCCTATGAGCTTCTTCAAATGCATCAATTTCCTCTTGAAGCTTGTCCTTGCCTTTTTGCTTGTGGTCTTGTGGTGGAAGATCATCTTAAACTTGTGTCCCTTTGAGAGAAGTAGGATCATACTCCTCTTGTTGAGGAACAAACTTCGCCTTGGGGTATTGATCTTCTTCCCACTCAACTCCATTGGCATTGAGCTTTCGTTCAAAACCAACACCTTGATTCTTCCGGTGCCTTCCTTGCTTGCGTAAAATTTCCTCGAATTGCTTACTTCCGGCAAGGCTCTTGTAAACACCTTTCTCTATAATTCCCTTCAATAAGCTATTTTCTTGCTCAAGTGTAACTTGGCTAAGAGAATCATTAGTGGAATCAAGAAAACTACTAGAAGCAACAATATTGGATTTAGCATGATTATTGTTACTACTAGATGAAGAATCTTTCTTGTTCTTGTTACTAGAGTTGACTTGAGGCATGTAAGTGGATAAGAGTAAACGCTTGGCAATGTAAGAAGAACTTTTCTTGCGAAGATCATCATTGATTGCTTTTAAGAACTCATGCTCTTGCTCAAGGTTGAGCTTCTCAAAGCGCCATTTCTCATGAGTCCTTAAAAGTTCTCGATGATCTCCTAAGATAGTTTCATGAGCTAACTTAAGAGTGTTTAGTTCTTTAGTTAGAGACTCAATCTTCTCCTTATCATTGTCATTCGTTTTATCTTGATTAGCATGATTAATTGACGTTTCATCATAGTATTCATCACTAGAGTTGTCAACAAGTAAATCATCGTCACCTAACAAGTCATCTTCATCACTATTGAAATCAACATACTCGGGGTGTGATACCTTTGGGCCTTTAGCCATGAAGCATGTTCCAACTCCTTCATTTGGTGAGTCAAATATGTCGTAGGAGTTGGTTTTCACAAGTGCTAGACCGGCAACACCTTCATCTTGAGTATATTCGGAGTCGGAGTGATAGCTTCTCTAGGAGTGGTTGTCGGAGTCGGAGCCGGATACCCATTCACCAACATGAGCTTGATGTCTTCGTTTTGTGTAGCTCCTTGATGACTTGTCCTTTCTTTCCAAATCCTTGCTTCTCCGTGAGGGTCTTCGTTCATAACGATCATTTCTACTCCTTCTTTCTCTAGATGGTGATTCTTCTCTTCTACTTCTTCTCTTGGGAGAATCTTCTCTTCTCTTGTAGGGGGGCGTACATTCATTGGAATAGTGTCCGGGCCTTCCACAATTGTAGCAGTTTCGCTCTCGACTAGAAGATCTTTTGTCATTGTAGGACCTTGACTTGGAGCTTCTCTCTTTGCTCCTACTCTTGTAAAACATGTTGAAGTTCTTCACCATTAAGCTCAATTCTTCATTGAAGGTTTGTTTCTCACTCGATGATGTATGGGCTTCACATGAGGCTTTGTAAGCACCACTTGATTTGTTGTGAAGTTCCTCTTTATCCTTGAGTGACATCTCATGAGCAACAATTCTTCCGATGACTTTCGTTGGCTTGAGATCTTTGTAATTGGGCATCATTTGGATCAATGTGCACATGATATCATATTTTCCATCCAAGGCTCTTAGGATCTTCTTGATGATGAATCTGTCGGTCATCTCTTCACTCCCTAAGCCGGCAATCTCATTTGTGATAAGAGCAAGCCTAGAGTACATTTCAGCGACACCTTCACCATCCTTCATTTTGAACTTGTCAAGTTGACTTTGAAGCACATCCAACTTGGATTCCTTGACGGAGTCGGTACCTTCATGGATGTCAATCAAAGTATCCCAAATTTCCTTTGCATTCTCAAGACGGCTGATTTTGTTGAATTCTTCGGGGCACAATCCGTTGAAGAGGATATCACAAGCTTGAGCATTGTATTGTAGCATCTTCAACTCATCCGCGGTAGCTTCACAATTCAGTTCTTTCCCATCAAAGAATTCGCCTTGCAAGCCAACACACATAATAGCCCAAACGATGGGGTTATGTCCAAGAATATGCATTTTCATCTTATGCTTCCAACTAGCAAAATTAGTACCATCAAAGTAAGGGCCTCTACGGTGATAATTTCCCTCGCTAGACGTCATACTCTCCTAGGTTGTGAAACCAAGGCTATGACCACCAAAAGCTATGGAAATCAAAGCAAATGGAGACCAAAACTCTGATACCACTTGTAGGATTGAAAGTATGTCAAGAGGGGGGTGATTAGACTACATGACCAAATAAAAATCTAGCCTTTTTCCAATTTTAGTTCTTGGCAGATTTTAGCTATCTTAGCACAAGTCAAGCAATCTCCACACAATTCAAGCAAGCATGCAAAAGAGTATATGAGCAACGGAAAGTAAAGCATGCAACTTGCAAGAATGCAAAGGAAAGGGTTTGGAGGATTCAAATGCAATTGGAGACACGGATGTTTTTGTCGTGGTTCCAATAGGTGGTGCTATCGTACATCCACGTTGATGGAGACTTCAACCCACGGAGGGTAACGGTTGCGCGAGTCCACGGAGGGCTCCACCCACGAAGGGTCCACGAAAAAGCAACCTTGTCTATTCCATCATGGCCGTCGCCCACGAAGGACTTGCCTCACTAGCGGTAGATCTTCACGAAGTAGGCGATCTCCTTGCCCTTACAAACTCCTTGGTTCAACTCCAAAATCTTGTCGGAGGCTCCCAAGTGACACCTAGCCAATTTAGGAGACACCACTCTCCAAGAAGTAACAAATGGTGTATTGATGATGAACTCCTTGCTCTTGTGCTTCAAATGATAGTCTCCCCGATACTCAACTCTCTCTCACAGGATTTGGATTTGGTGGAAAGAAGATTTGAGTGGAAAACAACTTGGGGAAGGCTAGAGATCAAGATTCATATGGTTGGAATGGAATATCTTGACCTCAACACAAGTGTAGGTGGTTCTCTCTCAGAAAATGTGTATTGGAAGTGTAGGTATGTTTGGATGGCTCTCTTCACGAATGAAGAGTGGGTAGAGGGGTATATATAGCCTCCACACAGAATCTAACCGTTACACACAATTTGCCAAACTCGGTGGGACCGAATGGTTAAACTCGGTCGGACCGATTCAGCAAACCTAGTGACCGTTAGGATTTTCGGTGGGACTGAGATGTAACTCGGTACGACCGATATGGTTAGGGTTAGGGCATAACGTAATCTCGGTGTGACCGATTACACAAACTCGGTGGGACCGATTTTGGTAATAAGCTAACCAGAGAGTTGGTCAAGTAAACTCGGTGGGACCGATTCGCTCATCTCGATAAGACCGAAATGTTACAAAAGGGAAACAGAGAGTTTACATTGCAATCTCGGTGGGACCGGTCTCTCATCTCGGTAAGACCAAAACGTTACGAAGGAAAACAGAGAGATTACAATCCCATCTCGGTGAGACCGAGATCCCTATCGGTGAGACCGATTTGCCTAGGGTTTGTGGCAGTGGCTATGACATTTGAAACTCGGTGGCGCCGGATAGAAATAATCGGTGGGGCCGAGTTTGACTTTTGTTTTAGGTCATATGTGGATGTGGGAAGGTAGTTGAGGGTTTTGGAGCATATCACTAAGCACCTTGAGCAAGCAAGCCATTAAGCAACACCTCATCCCTCCTTGATAGTATTGGCTTTTCCTATAGACTCAATGTGATCTTGGATCACTAAAATATAAAATGTAGAGTCTTAATCTTGAAGCTTGAGCCAAACTTTTTGTCCTTAGAATTTTGAGGGATCCACTTTCCTCATCCATGCCATGCCATTCATTGAGCTTTCCTGAAATATTAATCTTGGAATAATGTTAGCTCAATGAGCTATATGTTGTTAGGAATTACCAAAACCACCCAGGGATAGTTGCACTTTCAATATCCCCCTTTTTGGTAATTGATGACAACATATAGATCAAAGCTTCGACAAATGTAATAAGAGTGTAAGATATTGTCGCTTTGAGAAGTATGTGAAAAGCAAGAGCTCCCCCTAAATTTGTGCATATCTTAAGATTTACTTTGGACTGCAAATGCACAATGAGTTAGGATCATGGGTTACTCTTCCATGTCACATACATCTTGGCGGAGCGCTCAAAATGATAAGAATTAAATACATGCACTCATCACCAAGCAAAGTGAATGATCATATAAGGATAAGTAAGATAATATCATCTAACAAGCATAAGTGTAGCTTATGATCAACCACATGATCATCACTGTCTTACAGATAATAGCGTAGTATCTCAAGCAATCAAAAGATAAACAAAGTTCAACCACCAAAGCAAGAGAGAATAAAAAGCAACGCTCTCTCTAGAAGCCTATGATCTATACATTTTTCTCCCCCTTTGGCAACAAGTTACCAAAAAGTTCATAGAAAATGCATAGCACTAGAACGTCTCTCGGGCTTGGTCTTCAGGTGGTGGTGTCCGGAGAACTCCAAGGACGAAGGCTTCAATCGAAGTAGACGGAGCTGATGGGGTAGGTGCTGGAGCTGGTGACACTGAAGCTGTAGCTGGTGCAGATGAAGTGTCTCTAGTGTCCGGTACAGGCACTGCAGTAGATCTCTGAGCTCGAGGCACTCTGGCAAATGCATCAGTGGTTGTCTTGCCCTTCCTCTCCTGCATGTCATCCTGTAGCTGCTCCACAATAGACTGAATCTCAGTTACTTTGACATCTAAATCATAGATTTTTTGTTCCATGATTCTTTCCAGGCTCTCCTGGTTTTGAGTTAGGGTGGCCAACCCCTTCTCAATCCTCAGAGATGATGCTATCAAGTAACCAAGCTGGTCCTGCTTGCTTTTTAAAAAGTACTCAGATGCCTCCTCTTGAGTTGGCATCTTGGCAGCCTTCTCCATATTTGCCTTCTCCTTCTTTGCTTGTGCTTGCACTGAGGAGGGTTCATCTTCATTCATCACAACTTGGTTGTCCTCGAAGTCAGGATAGATAGGCAAGTGTTCCTTATCCAACAAGTATGTGCCTGTGCCCATCTTTGAGTTTATCAACTCCTGGATCTGTGGGGCATATCCACAACTTTTTTTCTGGTCAGCTGCAGCCCTCTTGATAGTCTCAACTATAAGGCTCATGACCTTGAACTTCTGTGGCACATCAAATATATGTAGCAAGTTAATTGCATGGCCTCTGATCATTCTGTGATCACCAGACTTGGGCAAGAGAGTGTGCCTAAGGATCCAATTAATTGTAGGCAGCCCTGACAGCAAGTGTTTTACTGACCCAAACTGGTGAGTCTCAAGATCTTCTTCAGGAATCTCCTTGTACATATTTGCCATAGTGTTGTGATCCATCTTCTTCTTGGCATAGACATCCAAGCCATCTTCTTTTTCCTTAGGAGCATTGATCAGATTTGCCCATTCCTCAATAGTTGAGTGGTACCTTGTACCTTCAGACATCCATACTATCCTGCCATCTGGATAGAAGTGTGTTGTGGAGTAGAATTGCATTATGAGCTCCTCATTCCACTTTGTGAGCTTCTGCCCAACAAAGTCTGCAACTCCACAAGCACTGAAGTTGTCAAACACACCAGGATAGTGTTCCTCATTTTCCTTCATATACTTCCAGTCAACCCACCTCATTTCACACACTATAGGCTTCCTGTCCAGCAACACTGTCTCATAGAAATCTTGATGTTCCTTTGTGTGGAACCTATAATCAACAGCAGTCCTTCTCCTGGTAGCATATGGATCTGTCTCTCTCCATTTCCTCAGTCTTGAGTCTCTCCTGATCTTCATGTTCTCAGCCACAGGATGAGCATCATTGTGGTCTGGAATTTTTGGCTTCAATTTTCTCAGAACATGCTCTTCATCTTCTTCTTCAGCAACAGTCTCAGACACTGGGGCCTTGTTCTTCTCAGCAGCTGATATGTTTCTGGTATTTCTCTTTGGTACAGGCTTGGGCTTGGAGGCAGCTTTGGGTGCTTCTTTGGGCTTTGATGTTGCAGCCCCTGTCCTGATAGCATCACCCATAAGCTTCTGTGCCTTGGGTGATGGTGTAGCAACCTCTTCTTCCTTTTCTTCTTCCATCATGGAAGCCTTTCCAATCACTCTGGCCATGGTCTTCTTGGCCCTTTCCTTCCTTTTCTTTCCTTCAGCAGCAGGCTCTTTGGGTTGAGATTCCAAAGATGCTTGAGAGGATGCTCTGGCCTTAGACATTGGTTGTCTTCCTGCTGGCCTTTTGATCTTCATTCCTGGCTTAACTGCAGCTGAGTTGTACTCCTTCTTAACCACTTTCTTCTTTGATGTGGCCTCATCCTCAGTGGCCACATAGTCTTCATCCTCAGACTCTGAAGTTTTCTTCTTGCTTGCTCTAGTGGCAGCCTTTGGCAAATTGCTTAGGGTGCTCCTGCTACCATCATCTGAACTGCTAGAGGGACTAGTGCCCTCACTCAGGTGAACCTGCTCCTCTGACCTGTTCTGGCTATCACTCTGGTCAGACATGTTGCAAACACTAACTGCAGACCCTGTGAATAGATTGTAGATGAGATAGAGTGGATGAGCATCACAAAATGCAGAGGTTTTTTCAAAAGAATGAGTCAAAAACTTAGTTTTAGTTTTCCACAGAAAGCATTTCGGATCAACCGATTTGCAAACTCAGTGATACCGAAGCAGCTGTTGGAACCTAAACTAGTGAACTCGGTCAGACCGAGTCACAGTTCGGTGGCACCGAGACTGCTAGGGTTTCACAAAGTCCTGAACTCGGTCACACCGATTTGCAATTCTCGGTCAGACCGAGAACCACATGTGCAATGGCCTTGGCCGAATCGGTGGAACCGAGTTCTGCAACCCGGTGGGTCCGAGATGGTTTCGGCGGAAACCTAACCCTAAATTTTCGATTCAACTTTAATCTACGGAGTGTTTTGACTGGATAGAAGTGTTTCAATCGTGGTAAGAATCATAATGAACACAATGTGCTAGGAATCGGACGGGGATAGCACTATGATCGAGTCCATACCCTAGTTTGGCGATGAACTCGCTACGGCGGCAACGGCGGGGAAGAATTCCATTGACGGCGGCGGAGACCAGCGACAGGAGGCGGCTGGTGACGGGGAGGACGATCCGGAGACCCAGGAGGCAGAGCGAGCTATGCGCGGGCGAAGGGGTTTCGGAGAAATTTCCAAAATTTTGCCCGTGAGTATATATAGCCCAACCCTGTCAGTGTGATCGAGTGTAACAACTCGGTGGCACCGAGATGCATAACTGTTGACAGTTACAGCAACTCGGTGTGATCGAAAAGTTCAAATCGGTTGCACCGAGATTGAAAACCTAGATCGATTTAGTGATCTCGGTATGACCGAAATGGAGGAATCGGTCAGACCGAAACACACAAAGAAGTTTTGGAAGTTTAAGTCTATGACGAATCGGGGACTCCGAGTGCTCCTCACACAGAGTGGTTCGAATCTGACTTGATCAAATTTTGTGATGTAGCATGAATAGAGTTTGGGACGAGAAAAACATAGATAGCTAGAGAGGGTTCTTAGGCATTCTTGTCCATCCGCTTGGCAAAAGAAAAGAAAACCAATCAATCAAAACAACAAGTGGATGTCCTCGAATGAGTAAAATATGCAATCAACATGCTCACACAATAAAATGGCAATTGAAATATGTGGCAAAGCATGCACAACCAATTCTAGCATCTATCAAACAATTTGCGATGACTAGGTCATCTATATATGAGTATATTGACTTAGGAACCAAATGAGAACATTTGATCATAGGTCATACTCATCGTTTAAGCACAAGTGGGGTTACCACTTTTACATAAAGCATTGTTGTGTTCACACCATTAGAGTTGCTTTAGCTCAATTCTTAGAGTAAAGCTCCCCCTAGATGTGAGATCCCCCCTAAGAGGGATGAACTAACCTTGGGTTTTGTCGATGATGACTTCATGTAGATGTTGAAGATGTGGATGCTCAATGTTGATGTAGATCATTTGGAGCTATCCATTGGAGTGAGTTGCACTTTCAATACCTACACGGGTTAGTCCCACAAGGAACAAACAAGAATATCCATAGACATAGAGTGATGCACACACAACATGATGTCTATAAAAACTTTTAGGTTACCTTGTCCCTTGTCTTACCAACAAGAGAGTTTGTGACTCCTTGAACTAGTGCAAGATGTGGAAGTTGATTGCACTTGTTCTTGCCAAGATGATAAGAGTGAAGTATGTTGGCGGAGTCACCCTCAAGAACTCTCTAGTTCTTCTTCTTCGGGATCCACACCATCTTGATGGGAATCCTTGGTGTTATAGTTGTACTTGATGAAGTGGAACTTGAAGTAGTCTGGGGAACCCACTTGACCAAGGCCTTATGAGCTTCTTCAAATGCATCAATTTCCTCGTGAAGCTTGTCCTTGCCTTTTTGCTTGTGGTCTTGTGGTGGAAGATCATCTTGAGCTTGTGTCCCTTTGAGAAAAGTAGGATCATACTCCTCTTGTTGAGGTACAAACTTCGTCTTGGGGTATTGATCTTCTTTCCACTCAACTCCATTGGCATTGAGCTTTCGTTCAAAACCAACACCTTGTTTCTTCCAGTGCCTTCCTTGCTTGCGTATAATTTTCTCGAATTGCTTACTTCCGGCAAGGCTCTTGTAAACACCTTTCTCTATAATTCCCTTCAATAAGCTATTTTCTTGCTCAAGTGTAACTTGGCTAAGAGAATCATTAGTGGAATCAAGAGAACTACTAGAAGCAACAATACTGGATTTAGCATGATTATTGTTACTACTAGAGGAAGAATCTTTCTTGTTCTTGTTCTTGTTACTAGACTTGACTTGAGGCATGTAAGTGGATAAGAGTAAACGCTTGGCAATGTAAGAAGAACTTTTCTTGCGAAGATCATCATTGATTGCTTTTAAGAACTCATGCTCTTGCTTAAGGTTGAGCTTTTCAAAGCGCAATTTCTCATGAGTCCTTAAAAGTTCTCGATGATCTCCTAAGATAGTTTCATGAGCTAACTTAAGAGTGTTTAGTTCTTTAGTTAGAGACTCAATCTTCTCCTTATCATTGTCATTCGTTTTATCTTGATTAGCATGATTAATTGACGTTTCATCGTAGTATTCATCACTAGAGTTGTCAACAAGTAAATCATCATCACCTAACAAGTCATCTTCATCACTATTGAAATCAACATACTCGGGGTGTGATACCTTTGGGCCTTTAGCCATGAAGCATGTTCCAACTCCTTCATTTGGTGAGTCAAATATGTCGTAGGAGTTGGTTGTCACAAGTGCTAGACCGGCAACATCTTCATCTTGAGTATATTCGGAGTCGGAGTGATAGCTTCTCTCGGAGTGGTTGTCGGAGTCGGAGCCAGATACCCATTCACCAACATGAGCTTGATGTCTTCGTTTTGTATAGCTCCTTGATGACTTGTCCTTTCTTTCCGAATCCTTACTTCTCCGTGAGGGTCTTCGTTCATAACGATCATTTCTACTCCTTCTTTCTCTAGATGGTGATTCTTCTCTTCTACTTCTTCTTTTGGGAGAATCTTCTCTTCTCTTGTAGGGGGGCGTACATTCATTGCAATAGTGTTCGAGCCTTCCACAATTGTAGCAGTTTCACTCTCGACTAGAAGATCTTTTGTCATTGTAGGACCTTGACTTGGAGCTTCTCTCTTTGCTCCTACTCTTGTAGAACATGTTGAAGTTCTTCACCATTAAGCTCAATTCTTCATTGAAGGTTTATTTCTCACTCGATGATGTGGGGGCTTCACATGAGGCTTTGTAAGCACCACTTGATTTGTTGTGAAGTTCCTCTTTATCCTTGAGTGACATCTCATGAGCAACAATTCTTCCGATGACTTCCGTTGGCTTGAGATCTTTGTAATTGGGAATCATTTGGATTAATGTGCACACGGTATCATATTTTCCATCCAAGGCTCTTAGGATCTTCTTGATGATGAATCTATCGGTCATCTCTTCACTCCCTAAGCCGGCAATCTCATTTGTGATAAGAGCAAGCCTAGAGTACATTTCAGCGACACCTCCACCATCCTTCATTTTGAACTTGTCAAGTTGACTTTGAAGCACATCCAACTTGGATTCCTTGACGGAGTCGGTACCTTCATGCATGTCAATCAAAGTATCCCAAATTTCCTTTGCATTCTCAAGACGGCTGATTTTGTTGAATTCTTCGGGGCACAATCCGTTGAAGAGGATATCACAAGCTTGAGCATTGTATTGTAGCATCTTCAACTCATCCGCGGTAGCTTCACGATTCAGTTCTCTCCCATCAAAGAATTCATCTTGCAAGCCAACACACACAATGGCCCAAACGGCGGGGTTATGTTCAAGAATATACATTTTCATCTTATGCTTTCAACTAGCAAAATTAGTACCATCAAAGTAAGGGCCTCTACGGTGATAATTTCCCTCGCTAGACGCCATACTCTCCTAGGTTGTGAAATCAAGGCTATGACCACCAAAAGCTATGGAAATCAAAGCAAATGGAGACCAAAGCTCTGATACCCCTTGTAGGATCGAAAGTATGTCTAGAGGGGAGTGATTAGACTACTTGACCAAATAAAAATCTAGCCTTTTCCCAATTTTAGTTCTTGGCAGATTTTAGCTATCTTAGCACAAGTCAAGCAATCTCCACACAATTCAAGCAAGCATGCAAAAGAGTATATGAGCAGCGGAAAGTAAACCATGCAACTTGCAAGAATGTAAAGGGAAGGGTTTGGAGGATTCAAACACAATTGGAGACACGGATGTTTTTGTCATGGTTCCGATAGGTGGTGCTATCATACATCCACGTTGATGGAGACTTCAACCCACGGAGGGTAACGGTTGCGCGAGTCCACGGAGGTCTCCACCCACGAAGGGTCCACGAAGAAGCAACCTTGTCTATTCCATCATGGCCGTCGCCCACGAAGGACTTGCCTCACTAGCGGTAGATCTTCACGAAGTAGGCGATCTCCTTGCCCTTACAAACTCCTTGGTTCAACTCCACAATCTTGTCGGAGGCTCCCAAGTGACACCTAGCCAATTTAGGAGACACCACTCTCCAAGAAGTAACAAATGGTGTGTTGGTGATGAACTCCTTGCTCTTGTGCTTCAAATGATAGTCTCCCCAGTACTCAACTCTCTCTCTCACAGGATTTGGATTTGGTGGAAAAAAGATTTGAGTGGAAAGCAACTTGGGGAAGGCTAGAGATCAAGATTCATATGGTTGGAATGGAATATCTTGACCTCAACACAAGTGTAGGTGGTTCTCTCTTAGAAAATGTGTATTGGAAGTGTAGGTATGTTCTGATGGCTCTCTTCACGAATGAAGAGTGGGTAGAGGGGTATATATAGCCTCCACACAGAATCTAACCGTTACACACATTTTGCCAAACTCGGTCGGACCGATTCAGCAAACCTAGTGACCGTTAGGATTTTCGGTGGGACTGAGATGTAACTCGGTACGACCGATATGGTTAGGGTTAGGGCATAACGTAATCTCGGTGTGACCGATTACACAAACTCGATGGGACCGATTTTGGTAATAAGCTAACCAGAGAGTTGGTCAGGTAAACTCGGTGGAACCGATTCGCTCATCTCGATAAGACCGAAATGTTACAAAAGGGAAACAGAGAGTTTACATTGCAATCTCGGTGGGACCGATCGCTCATCTCGGTAAGACCGAAACGTTACGAAGGGAAACAGAGAGATAACAATCCCATCTCGGTGAGACCGAGATCCCTATTGGTGAGACCGATTTGCCTAGGGTTTGTGGCAGTGGCTATGACATTTGAAACTCGGTGGCGCCGGATAGAAATAATCGGTGGGGCCGAGTTTGACTTTTGGTTTAGGTCATATGTGGATGTGGGAAGGTAGTTGAGGGTTTTGGAGCATATCACTAAGCACCTTGAGCAAGCAAGCCATTAAGCAACACCTCATCCCTCCTTGATAGTATTGGCTTTTCCTATAGACTCAATGTGATCTTGGATCACTAAAATATAAAATGTAGTGTCTTGATCTTGAAGCTTGAGCCAAACTTTTTGTCCTTAGAATTTTGAGGGATCCGCTTTCCTCATCCATGCCATGCCATTCATTGAGTTTTTCCTGAAATATTAATCTTGGAATAATGTTAGCTCAATGAGCTATATGTTGTTAGGAATTATCAAAACCATCCGAGGATAGTTGCACTTTCAAGAGGGGAGGAGGATGGGCGGGTGGATGGTTTACCGGGGTTTTCGGTGTAGTGATTCTACATCTACAAATGGTTACTTAAGATTTTACATGCAAAGTAATATGGAGGATTATGATTGGTAAAAGAGGATAAAAGGGCCCATACTAGTTGAATTCGTGTGGGGAGGTGGGGGAGAAAAATTGCTAGTTTGGAAAGAGTGTTTTCGCTTTGTAGGTTGGATTGGTGGTCTAGCATTTTTAGAAAGGAATGTCAT
The DNA here is from genome assembly GCF_002162155.2 of Triticum dicoccoides. NCBI lineage: Eukaryota > Viridiplantae > Streptophyta > Magnoliopsida > Poales > Poaceae > Triticum > Triticum dicoccoides. The sequence goes on from NC_041390.1 coordinate 469,284,529, forward strand.
GTCAAAAAACCGGAAACGGGAGCTGGGCACTAGCTTGGAAGAAATCGGCGGGGAGGTGGGATCGTGCGAGTCGATGGAGTTGTGACGGTACCAACCACAACAGGTCCCCCCCCCCCTTATAGAAGAACTAGAGATCCACAAGTAGCAAGAGAGAGAGAGGCGTAAGGGGAGGCAGGCCCGAGAGACAGAATGTTAGACTGTATTTACATGTGTATATTGTAACGTTGTATACCACCTCATTATATATATATGTGATAGGCCACCCCTAGAGGGTTGTGCCGGTTCCCCCCAAAGCCTATTGTCTTACATGGTATCACGCTAGGTTACGTCCGCTTCCGCCTAAAAACCCTAAACCGCCGCCGCCGCCACCGCCACCGCCGCGCCCGCCGCCGCCGTCGTCCGACTGCTATGACGTCCGCCGCTGCGTCCGGCTCCACCGCCACCGGTTTTCTGCCGGCCTCCCTCGCGGCACTTCTCTCGAGGCCACTGGATGCCGCCTCCCTTCAGGCGCCGATCGGGACACGGAGCGTCGGCTCCCTCTTCGCGCTCCCGCCGGCTGCTACTTCGCTCGGGCAGGCGCTTGTGGCCCACACCACCGCCGCCCCGTCAACCGCGGCTGTCGCACCCTCGGCCACTGCGCCGCTGGTGGCGGAGGACGTCGCGCTGGCAGGCTTCGCGGCGTCAACTGCGGCCATCGCGCCCTCTGTCACCGCGCCGGCTGCCCCTCCGACTGTCTCCACGGTGTTCTCACCTCAGCCAGTCTCCTCGATGGGATCGCAGCCGCCGCCGCCGTTTCACTTCGGCCATCTCATCACCATCAAGTTGTCGTCGGACAATTACATCTTCTGGCGTGCGCAGGTTCTTCCGCTTCTTGGGAGTCACTACCTGCTTGGCTATGTCGACGGCTCTCTCCCTTGCCCTCCTGCGCTGGTTGACAGCGTGCATGGTCCGGTCTATAATCCGGCCCACCGTGTCTGGACAGGGCAGGATCAGGCGAACCTCTCCTCCATCCAGGGGTCGCTCTCTCCGGCCGTTGCTGGGCTTGTTGTCTTCGCCAAGACGTCCCACGAGGCATGGACTATTCTTGAGCGCTCGTTTGCGGCACAGTCGCAGGCTCGTGTATCTGGACTCCGTCGCCAACTTGGGGAGTGTCAGAAGCTTGACTCCACCGCCACTGAGTTCTACAACAAAGTCAAGAGTCTCGCCGACACGCTGGCCTCCATTGGACAGCCCCTCACCGACTCCGAGTTCAACTCGTTTATTGTCAATGGTCTTGATGAGGAGTATGACGCCCTAGTCGAGATCATCAATGAGAGGGGCAACTCCATGCCCATGCCAGCACACGAGGTCTTTTCACGCCTCCTGCTTACTGAGCAACGAGTCGAGACGCGCCGATCCAGGGGCAACGGCGCCCTCTCGGCAAACGCCGCCACCAAGGGTGGTCGCTCCTCTGCTTCATCCAGGGCTCCTTCAGGGCAGTCACCACCACCCGCCTCGGCCCCTCCTCCTACTGCGACGCTACCAGGGGTTGGCGGTCCACGTGTGTGCCAGCTTTGTGGTCGCGATGGGCACTGGGCCTCGAAGTGTCACAAGCGCTTCCAGCGGGGTTTTCTTGGTCTTGGCAATGACGGGAAGGATACACGCAACTTTGCTCGACAGGTCGCCATGGCTGATCGTCCGCCGCTGCAGAAGCCACGGGGACACACTCAGTCCTACTCCATTGATCCCCACTGGTACATGGACTCTGGGGCGACAGAGCACCTGACCAGTGAGATGGGGAAGCTTCACACTCGTGAACCCTACCATGGCTCCGACAAGATCCACACCGCCAATGGAGCAGGAGTATCAAGCGCTTCTTCGCAATCAGACATGGACTCTTGTTCCTCCACAATCACGGGTAAATGTCATTGATTCCAAATGGGTTTTCAAAGTGAAGAGGCATTATGATGGGTCCATTGAGCGCTATAAGGCTCGTCTGGTTGCTCGTGGTTTTCGACAGCGTTTTGGACTTGACTATGAAGACACCTTCAGTCCAGTGGTCAAGCCTACTACCATCAGACTTCTTCTCTCTCTGGCTGTTACTCGAGGTTGGTTTCTTCGTCAGCTTGATGTTCAAAATGCTTTTCTTCATGGTGTTTTGGCGGAGGAGGTTTACATGCGCCAGCCTCCGGGTTTCTCTGATCCGGATCGCCCTGATCATCTCTGTCGTCTGTCCAAGGCAATTTATGGTCTGAAGCAGGCTCCTCGTGCTTGGCATGCTCGTCTTGCAATGGCTCTTCGTGCTCATGGTTTTGCATCATCAACTGCTGACTCCTCATTGTTTCTTCTTCAAAGGCCTGAGGTTACTATGTACTTGTTGGTCTATGTAGATGATATCATTTTGGTCAGCTCCTCTCAGTCGGCTGCTACTGCGCTTGTTCGCTCACTTGGTGCTGATTTTGCGGTCAAGGACCTTGGGAAGCTTCATTACTTTCTTGGTGTGGAGGTTACTTCTCGTGCTGCTGGCCTTGTTATGACGCAGAAGAAGTACTCTCTGGATTTGTTGCAGCGAGCTGGGATGCTTAAGTGCAAACCGACGACTACACCCATGTCTACCACTCATAAGGTCAATGCTGTTGATGGTGTGCTTCTTTCTTCTTCTGATGTGACCGAGTACCGGAGTATTGTTGGTGGGCTCCAGTACTTGACGATCACGCGACCAGACATTTCCTATACTGTTAACCGAGTCTGCCAGTATCTGCAGTCACCCCGTGACACTCATTGGTCTGCTGTTAAGCGGATTTTGCGCTATATTCATTTCACGGTGGCTCATGGTTTGCATATTCGGCCGTCTGACTCTGGTTGTCTTTCAGCATATTCTGATGCAGACTGGGCTGGCAATCCGGATGACAGGCGATCCACGGGGGGTTATGCTGTCTTCTTTGGCTCTAACCTGATTGCTTGGAGTGCTCGGAAACAGGCTACTGTCTCGCATAGCAGTACTGAGGCTGAGTATAAGGCTGTGGCCAATGCCACATCAGAGATTATCTGGGTACAGTCCTTGCTTCAGGAGTTAAGTATATCCCAATCACAGCCTCCTGTTCTTTGGTGTGATAACATCGGTGCTACATACCTTTCTGCAAATCCGGTATTCCATGCCCGAAAGAAACACATTGAAGTTGACTATCACTTTGTGCGTGAACGTGTCTCTCAGAAGCAACTACAGATCAAGTTTATTTCTTCCAAGGATCAACTTGCTGACATCTTCATCAAGCCATTGCCTTTGCCACAGTTTGAGACTTGCAGGCGCAATCTTACCCTTCTAGATTCATTAGAAAGTGGCTAAGATTGAGGGAGGGTGTTAGACTGTATTTACATGTGTATATTGTAACGTTGTATACCACCTCATTATATATATATGTGATAGGCCACCTCTAGAAGGTTGTGCCGGTTCCCCCAAAGCCTATTGTCTTACACAGAAGCAGGGATGGGTTCAGCCTCTTCGTCGCAGGGCACAATGGCAGGAGTCGCTCCGTCCCCAGAGAACGCCGCCGCCGCCGCGGCGTCTCTCGATGAGGCGGCCGACCGCGCCGGTGGGCCGGTCCGCACGCTTACCTGCACTTGCTGGGGCGTTCTTAGTCTCGTAGGAACCCCGGGCGCTGATTGCGCTCTCCACAGTTCGGCAGCCTCCAGCACCGTTTTCACCAAGACCAGGAAGAGGTGCGAGGCCTGCAAATTCATGGCGGTCGGGCCGTGTCGGGATGCCTTCGTCAAGGCCATGCGTTGCGCCAAGTATGCTGCGAGCAACGACATGGATCCCAAATTCTGCTCCGACGCTTTCCAGAAGATGTTCAGATGTATGGAAGCCAACAAGCACTATGAGGACATCGACCGCTGGGTGATTAACTATCAAACCCAGCCCTCTACAGAGTATGACGGGATCTACGTCTAGCTTTTCTTTCTTTCTTCATGGTAGTTGCAATATCATCTACTACTCCTATAAAAAAACGAGAGGGGCAGATCCAAACAATCTTAGCCGTTTAATCACGCAATCTAATGGTCCATAATTCTTTCATGTTTAACGCTAACAAGCCACCAATCCATTGACCGCTAATCCTGCCCGCCTTCGTGAAAAAAGAAGCAAACTGCCTCGTTGCACGTCCCGCAACACGACCTTCGCCCGCTCCTCTCTTGTGCGTGGTTCCAGTCGCCCTCTCTTCCTCCACGTTTCTCTCGCGGCACGACCTCCGCTGCAAATCCTCTACTCCTCCGTCGCTGCCCCGATCCCCCACTCCGCCGTCGTCTGCCGCCGCTCCGATCCTCCACGCCGCCGTCGTTCCAATCGCCCGCCGCCGGCGCTCTTCGATCCTCCAGTTCAACGCCGGCCGCCTATACGGTGAGTCCACCGAAGCCGGCGGAAGCTGCACGCCCCGCGCCTGCCTACCTGGGGTTGCGACGGCCGCATCCGTCGGACGAAGCCGCGGCCATAGCCGTCGGAGGAAGCCGCCGCCACTGAGCCCTGCCGACCAGGGGTTGCGCCGGCCGCCCGCCGATATTCTGCTCGGCAGGACCCTGCACGCCCCCGACGACGGCCGGGACTGCCAACGCAGACGCCTTACTCCCTGGGGTTGCTGGCTGCTGTCGATGCCATCTGCGTGAGCCATCTTGTTCTCTCTTCTCTCTTTATCTATATTCATCAATTAAGCACAATGTTCATCCATACCGGATCCAGTACAAGATCCACTACAAACTGCGTGAGCCTCTCAGTTTCTTAAGGAATAGCAATAACGGCCCCTCCTCATCTCTCAAAGCCTCTTCCTGATTCTGTCCATTTCTTCAGGGAATTCTAGGAGACTGTGGACCTGTGGTTATCGTATATTGGTTCGGAGATTCTTCACCTGGTAATTTCCAGTGACTAAAGGGACAGGTTTTTTAAGGGCTGAAGCACTTTATTCAGTCAAAAATGTTCGATGGAATCACAATAAAATCTGGTCTAACTGACAGCCAAACATGCCGTCCAAAAACTAAAGTAGTAGTAGCTCTAGCTAACACATGTGCTTCAACATTCAGACTTCGATTCTCATGAGTAATTTGCACCGATGCAAAACCTGCGCACTTCAAATTGATCTCCCTGCTGATGGCTTCAAATGGTCCTTTGTATATTCCCTTGACATACTTCACAGTGGATGCACAGTCTGTTGCAATGACTAACGGGCCATGTTAGTTTCTGCAATAGCTCATCTCTTAGTTCTGTAATTTCTTGGATTTGATGGCCCTAAAAGTATGTGTATTAGGATTGAAGATGCATGAATCATCCCTTGAGAATGGAGATGAATGAGGAAGTACTGAGACAGTGAGAGATGAAATTCAAACCTGGTAAGGCAGCACAGATCATTATCTATTTTATTCATAAAATTGTACATATCCGTTTCTGGTCTTTTTTGGTTCTGATTGGTTGGAAATGGTCCTGGTCCAAGAAAGATGTCACAAAGTGGTATACCAAAACAAAAGCTAATGCTTCGATTCAGATTAATGTAATTTAGAAGGTATTACAAATTAGGTACAAACTATTGACTTCAGACTATACCTTTTTAGCCTTGAATTATTGAGTTTGTCTTTTTTAATTATTTTGTCCCTTTACATACATGGTTCCGTTACCAAAATCAGGGAGGAGTACAACTGGTGGTGGCTTCGGACAGTGTCAGTTGTTGTTTTGACGGGCTCTGCCTTCAGGTCCTCTACCGGCGATGTCCTGCGCCATCAGGAACCCCTCATCCGCTCATCGCCATTGTTGGGTTTGTTTAGCTTTTTGCATGATAATTGTTTTATTACTTATACATGGAGTATTAGGTTGTGTTTTCTGCAAAGATGTTGTACATGTGGTTCATTCCGCTTTTATCTTAATGATTAATCGACTATTGAGGAGTTGCACATATCTTTATAAAACATAATTTTTGGATTACGTTAATGATTCAGATGTTCTACCTTGATCTATTATGTGCATCAAACATTTACAAGCACCGTCTCCACTACTTCCACCTATCCCTTTTGTTACTTTCTCCCAGTTAGGTTGATCCCCAATTCTCTATTTCGGTTATCCCCTCATTATTCTTGGGCAACTGTTAAATTAGTGGTTGTGCTTTGCTCTAAATTATTTTAAGGTTACAGAATGTAGGTTCATTTAGTCGGCGAGGTAGATTCATAAAAAAAGTATCTAATCCATTCATTTATATCATTTCTTAGAAAATTGTCCTAGCCAACTTGAATTTCAACCAAACATTTAGATATTGCAGTGCAGTGTTGTCTCCTGAGGTACATCGTCATCTAGCATAGTTCCTTTCCTTAATATCTCTGTGTGGTTCATTACTCCATTTTCCTACCAAAAGATCTTGTAGTCATGGATATATTATGCTTTTCGCAGCCACCAAAAGTGGAAAGAACAGCAAGAATTTTTTGTGACCATGAGTGCTTCCTGCCATGGTGTGGAATCTTATTGTTGTATTTTCTATAAAACTCTCTCCCGTAGGACTTGAGAAATAGACTCCCACATAACCTTCGGCACCCTCTCCACTGCAATTCAGCCATGACCAATCAGTTCGCATCCTGCATCGCTCTGCAGTAGGAGAGTCCATAAGAGAAACAAGAGGAGAAGCTACTCGGTATCCCTACAGATTTTGTAGCTCGTCTTAGAAAAGAAGATAACATTAGGGAGCAGCAAAACTGAAAGCGTATTGTGATTTTTAGGAAACTTTCTCATCGGCTACACATTTTTTGTCTTCATGTGTTGTTTGTTTTCTCTCATAAGTTAAATAGTTTATTGGTGTTTTTTTATTATGAAGTGGGTACGACAGAGTAGCCAAGTAGTTAATCATTTTATCTTGTCTTGGACGAAATATATGTACTATGCTAATGGTTTATATGATGACCCAGTCCCAAACTTGTATTTAAATTCAACATGGTTTGTTACATACTATATTGTCTGAAAAGGTGTCAGACTAGCTTGAAGAATACGAGAGACAAAGAATTGGCTTTGTTTTGTTAAGCTAGATCCCTTACATGTGTAATGTTTATGTCATCTCATGCCATGAGAGTCACTGTTTGTTCAACTAGGTGATACTGTTGCCCAAAATGGCTCGACCAACATCATGGGTCAGTGTGTCACTTAGTTTGCCAAAGTGCAGAGAGTTCGCACCTTAAAAAACATCATGTGGCACATGTACAATTTGCAACTTGAAATCAATAATACTACCAGCGTCTTAGGTTGCTGCATGATCATGATTGTTTTCTTAGTATGTTGTTGCCCTTTCAAATAACATCTTTCTCATCTCAATATTTACTTAGCTCTGTAAATGAATTGTTGTTAACAGAAGCAAAAATAGAAACTTAAATAGCTTAGTGCAAATGTGCTCACAGAAAGAAGAATGTCAACCAGTATTTTGACACCTTATCATCAGTCTTCTGTCTACTTGCCAATCCATTCATGTCATAGACTCATTTAGGAAGGCAATTATTTACCATAATTTCAATGTTTTGCATCTTGATTTATTTGCATAATATTATCTACCATCTATTGGAAAATTTGACGGGCATGGATAATGTGAAAGGCATTGTTGCCCTGTTCTTGGGCTCGGTTCCGCCCTCATCGATCTGAAAGTGTTCGGGTTAGTCTTTTCGATGCCCCACAAATGTTCAACGAATTGCTTCTGAGGGGGGCGGCTGTCATTTGTGTTACAGGGATGGAATGGGCGCATCGGTAGCGAGATACTGCAGCAAATGTTCAATGAATTTCTCTTGTTTTTCTCTTATTTTTCCTTCTGAGCGTGATTGTGTTGTTTGCCCCGGCGTGGAACTCATTCTTGTATCGGGTGGTTGCTATATTAATGTAGTGGGGCGAAAGCCTATTTCGAGGAATGGTCTACAATTTTTTTTGTCTTTTTCTTGGAACTTCATCTAAATGTTGGTTGCTGTTGAGAGTTTTTGTTCCAATCATATCTTATATCCGCTGTAACCGAAGGTGATCATGCTAACATGCCACAGATTTAGAGTAGTGTGTGGGATTTTCAGTAGAAGAGTAGCTTCACAGATGGCTCTTCTTGGCGCCGCTATCTCTTGTGTGGAAGTCCTTGCCGTGCCCATGTCAATGCAAGCCGCAATGCATGAGACTAATATTATCAGGCACTCCACATTGACTGGTTATTAACTGCTATGTCCTTTCGTTTATTCCTAAATAAATGAGATATTAGAAAGTGTGCTGTCTAAGTTTGGTTCATGCCATGCAAAAGATTATTTAGATTGTTTTCTCCAGAAAAGAGAGCATTCAAATTGGTTAGGTGGAAACATATTCTTAAATTATCCGGTTTATTTTTGTTTCTTTCAGGCTTCAATCTGGAAATAGATTGTTCAAAGAAGGAATCTCATTGTGACCAATCTTGAAACAAATAGTATTAGTCGAGACGTGCGTTGCACGTACATGTTTACTAGTAGTATTAGATGCGTGTTTGCTCTCCGTGGTATCCGAGTTAATTTGTCTGTTACCGGCTGGATGAACTAGTGTCTATTTACTGTTTTTGTGTATGTGTTAACAAAACAAGCACTGCCACATGGACGATATTTTCACGCACGAGTTCGACAGTTAATAAACCAGATCCGGAGACTTCCCATCTTTCTGTGATCTGTGCTGTGGCTCTGGTCGCCGGAAATAGCCGGATCTGAGGCTCTCCCAATCCCTGAGCCGTAGGTTAACCCTCACCTAGGTTAACGGAAGGAGTACTAAACATACCTTGCATGAATTCTAAACCATGAAACATTTAGATTAACTAGTAAGCGTGCACGTGCAACGCACGTCTCCACCAATACACACATAAAATTCGTTTGAGTATAAAGTTTAAATTTGTATTCTATAAACACTAAACAATAGAACAAGGCATGACAAAGATTAAATCGATGCACAACAATATGCATTTTTAACATCAACTTGTAAACGATTCAGGAACATAATATCATATGAACATAAATATAGTGAGTAATCATGCATGCAAGGCATGTCTCAAATGATTTATGCAGTAAATCAAACATAAGGGACCTTGCAAATTTTATGGTAAAAGAACCAAGAGCAGACACTGAAATGTTGCAATGCAACCTAAGGAAAACCCGATACATCTTTTGTCTAATATGCGTATGAAATTCTCGCACAAAATGGGATGTCTTCTTAAGATTGGACCCTTAAAACTTTGGTAAGTATATCAAATATTGGCATAAATGGAGGAAGCTGCTACTATTCCACATAATAGTGGCTACTATTAAACACATGCTATTGGATCATGCACGCACACTGGCAGAGTGCCTTATTTTCATGTTCAACGTTACTTCTTTGACTGTACCGTTGATAATCTGGTTCAACACAAGCAGTGGCACAATTTCAGAAGTCAAATTTCAAGAATCTTTATCCAAGAGGTCAAATGAATTAAAAATATCATGAGTAACAAACATTCATCCTGGTGCTATAAACGTGCATTTATAGGAAATACGTGAATGAGAGGTATCTTTTTTCAATAATTTCTTGTTAGGACATAAAAGTATTAGTACCTTTGCTCAATCCCTCAAGTAGTAGAAAGGATCACTGCGTATTGTGAACGTGAACTCCTGACCAGTTTTCAATGAGGCAAATCTTGAATACTAATTTCTGGGCCCTGAGTATGTTAAATCTAGCTTATATCGGAGCAAATAAGTTGGAATATGATGAAAGAAGGGTCAGCATAAAAAGGGTTTGATTACACTATTTATTGATAGAGCAAAATCATGTGCTTGCATGCGCATGCCAGACTTATAATTGACTCGTCCATAAGAGTCTACAAGCATGGTCTCAACTCTTTCACCAATTCAATAACTTTCTGGTGCGATGCATGGTCTCCATGTGACATATTAGCCAAGCCACATTGATGTCATCCTCAGCAAAATCCTAGATAATCTCCCTTGTGTTAGTTGAGGGACCAACTGTGCACATAATCCTCATTTTGTGCCTAACATTTGGTTAGACCACCACATACACATTGGCTGATGTACTGTTATTTGATGAATATCCATAAGATGCTGGTAGTTCTCGTGTTCCTGTCAAGAAGTTTTCTTACAATTAATTTCAATGCATCAATTCATAAGGTTCCTTACCCACAGAACAATGCATTATATTCAACTTAGTTACCTACAAACAATGCATTATTCGTAGGTTAACCCTCACCTAGATTAGCGGAAGGAGTACTAAACATACCTTGCATGAATTCTAAACCATGAAACATTTAGATTAATGTAGCGACCCGACCTCAAACGGTCAAGTCTCTGTGCTTCAGTGTCATTCCTGGATCGATAATGCTGACACGCACAGTACTCGAGGATTTATAACAGAGTAGCAATCACACACTTATTACATCGAATGTCTCCAAAGAGAACTTATTACAATAAATATGGCTTAAGGCCATCTAACACGATAACAACGGAAGGCTTGGAAGATAAAGTGAGTCCATCAACTCCAACGGCATAGTTGAGTTGCACGACAACGACCTAACGAACCTTACTCCTCGTCTGAAAAGTCTGCAACAAAATACGTTGCAGCCGAAAAACGGGTCAGCACATGGAATGCTGGCAAAATAACACAGTAGAGCAAGAATAGAATAATGCTATCACTACATGCATATTTGGCTGGTGAAAAGCTCTATGGTTATAGTTTTGCGAAAAGCCAATTTTTCCCTACAACAAAGGAATAGATTTTAATTTAACTATCATGATAGTTGAAACATCATTGAGAAGGTTCCTCTAACTCAATCCCAATCAAGGTGATTAACAAGCCAACAATATTATTTTTAGAGTGATGAGATACTTAAGATACTCCAAGTATTAGATACTCAAGATTGTCCATAACCGGGGACACGGCTAACCATGATTAGTTTATACACTCTGCAGAGGTTTGCGCACTTTTCCCCACAAGACTCGATCTCCTCCGTTGGTTTTCTCGCACTACAGGGTATTTGAGAAACGAATGACCGAGACACAGTCTTTCAGAAACATTAACTCTCTACTCCGGGCAGACCATACCAAACCTACAAACCCACTACCTGCTGATCCACCTCTTCAAGAGCTTCACGTAACTTACTCAACTATTCTAGAGCCCATAATAGCTTGTGGCTGCACATGGAAGTTTCTAGCATGAATAATCTCAGTTCCCTTTGAGCCTGGGTGGCAGTCCATAGGAAGATCACACGGGTATTCCGGGATTTCCAAAAATACAGACAACACTGGATACACCAGGTGCCTCAATCCACCCAGATGTGTATTTAGGTTGCCACCTTAAGTTGAACCATTAATTAACAATCTCACATCTGTCATGGATTTCACTCACCCAAACCACGTATACGAGCATAGCATAGCAATATAAGCAACGCGTAGAAGTAACTTCTAAGGGTTTGAATGTAACAGGGCACTAGGTTCTACCTCATCAACTACTTCCCAAACCACATGTTAATGACATCCTAACCATGCAATGTTTGAGGATTGGAACTAACGCATAAAAACTGGGTGATAAAGGGTATGATCAAAGTGTTACTTGCCTTGCTGACGATCCGCGTAACCTAGAGACTCCAAATAACACGCTTCGCACTCCAGAAATTCTATCGCAAACAAACAATAGCATACATAAGCAATCAAACTAAGAAACACGGGTAAAACTCAAATAAGAAGATCTAACCAGAAAGTTGAACTTAAAAACTCCGGTTTGCAAAAAGAATCAAATCAAACAGAGCAACGAAACTCAAACGGCGAAAGAAACACGATCCGTTTACTAATCTGGACCTAGGTTAGATTTTACAGTAGCAAAAACTTGTGTAAGTTGGTTAAGCGGAAAGAGGGTCTCGAGATGAAGATCTAGGCGCTTGAATCGCCTGATTCCGACTAACGAGCGAAAAGAAAAACTAAAACGAAAATCGGATCAGAAATCGCGATCAGAAATAATCGCGGATTAATCCGATAAAAGAAAACTGACGAACAGGCTAACAAACGAGCATTCATTATCTGCAACTAACGGGCGAAAACCGTTCGTTAAAACGAACGTCCGGACGAACGTCCGCTAAAAAGAAAAACCGGCGAACCGAAAAAAAACACGACTAGGGTTTTCTAACGAAAACCGATCCGGTTTTCTAAAAAAACGAACGGCACTAACCTCGGCGAGGTCCGGCACGGCAGGGCTCCGGCGAGGGGTGGCGTGGCGCGGGGCGACGACGGTGCGGACAGCGGGCGGCGGTGGCGGCTCCGGCGGGGGCGGCGCGGCAGCAGGCGGCGGCGGCGAGGCGGCGT
>NC_041390.1:469297353-469345607 GCF_002162155.2 Triticum dicoccoides
GGCGTGGCGGCTCGACAGCGGCAGCGGGTGGCGGCGGCTTGCGGCGGGGTGGGGCTCCAAGGCGGCAGGGGTGCGGCTTATAAAGGAGGGAGGAGAGGTGCCTTGGGGGAGGGGCAAGGCAGCGGCGGAGTCCGGCTCGGACTCGTGTCCGAGTCGGCGGCTGCGGTGGCACGGTCTCCGCGCGGGAAACGACGGCGGGGAAGGTGGGTCCGCGACTGGGCTTCGGCCCAGCTAGGCCTTGGCGCATTTTTTTAAAATAATTCCGCCAAAATTCAGAAAAATCCTAGAAAATAAAATAAAATTCTAAAACTACCAAAACAAATTTTCTCCGTCTAAATAAAATATTTAGAACGAGATGAACATTTTCTTGGCCCTAAAATGCAATTTTGAAAACGTGCAATTTTTCTAATGCAACCAAAAATGCAAATAAAAGCAAAATTGATTTTAATATTTTTCCTCCAATATCTCATTTATTTTGAAGAAGTCATATTATCTCCTCTCATATATTAATATGAAATATTTTCGGAGAGAAAAATAATTAAAACCAAAATCTTCGTTTCAATATTTGATAGAAATCAAATTTGAAAAACCGGGAAATTCCCCAACTCTCTCTGAGGGTCCTTGAGTTGCTTAGGATTTCGAGGATCGCGAGACGAAATGCAACAAGACATGATATGCAAGAATGATCTATGTATAACATTCCAAATTGAAAATTTGGGATGTTACAATTAATATACGGTCCAAGAAGACGCCATAATTGTAACATATACAATAGATGCGCGTTTGCTCTCCGTGGTATCCGAGTAGTAGTTTGTGGGAAATAACCACATGCAGTAGCCAAACATGTCTGCGCAGAAGCTCTTTCCCCCGTGCTGCTTCTTCCTTTGACTCACCATGTCTCTGCACTCACTACTGGAAATTTCGTATATGCTGGGTGTCAGGGTCTTCGCCGAGAGCCAAAACACGGGCAATCGGCAAAGTAAGAGGCGCCGAGCGTGACTCTCGGCAGAAGGAGCATCTCGGCAAACACATGATATTGCCGAGAGTAGCCCTCGGCAAAAAAGGCAACACTCGGCAAAGGCACTATTTGCCGAGAGCCAAGTAGTGCCGCACGACAACGTTATGCCATGTGGCACATCCGGCGCCGGTTAACGGCACGGCCAAGGTTTGACTTCTTTACCGAGAGCAGCTCTCGAAAAATTAACGACTGCCTATTTAGTTTCACCTCGCCTACCTCTTTACATTGCCCGATAGTCTAACAATTTAATTAAACTTTGGTGTTCATAATTAAGAATATGTATAAATTTTATGATCCAACCATACCTGTACCGAGAGTGCCTCTCGGTAAGGCAACAGTTGCCGAGAGTAGCTCTTGGTAAAGATAAGGCTACCATCAAACTTTAGTCCCACCTCGCCTAGAGATAAGCAACATAATCTGTTTAAATAGTGGGATAGTCCAGATGCACTAAGTTTCGGTATTCATTACACTCTTATTAAGGAGATGGACCATCACTTCGAAAGTTCACATGTTTCACGCAGAGAAGATTCAAAGTGATAGGCCATCTTCTTAATGGTGGATGTCGGTGTTTTTTATTAATTTAACTATTATTATTTTTGAGAAATTTATTGCAGGTTTGTGCAGGAAGTGTGGGTCATGTTGCTATGTTGGCCTCGAAACTTCCCGATCTCTAAAAGGAGGCAATCGCATGACACGTGTCACACCCCCGCATTTTTCGGGCACACGTGCAATATTCGAGAAATTTATTGCTCTACTAGGGTTCCATAGCCGGAAATTGCAGATCAGCAAGGCGGCACATGAAATCATGCCCGGTAGCGGCATGGGAAATCCTTTGTGATGTTCTTGTGGCATGCCTAGGTCTTGCACAGACGAGGGAGGGGCATGCCCTGCCACCAGGTTACCAAAAGTACCTCGGTGTCATTCTTAATGCAACCGTTGAAATCCTCAGAAAATCGTACGATGGTAGGATTGCTCGGGATCTGGCATGGTGTCATCACATGGCCCCTGTAGAGTGTGGTAAATTTTAGGCGCATTTCGAGCAAGCCTCCCCTGAGGCCGCTTGTAAACCGCACTGTCTGCGAGCTAGTCTATGGGTATTGAGAGGGAACGTGTCCGGTTTGTGCAGGAAGTGCGGGTCCTGTTGCTCTATTGGCCTCGAAACTTCTCATGTTCTCAAATGAGGCAATCACATCACACGTGCCACGCCCCGCATTTTATGGACCCACATGCAATATTCGAGACATTTATTGCACCACTAGGGTTTCACTGCTGGAAATTGCAGATCTGCAAGGCGGCACATGAAGTCGTGCCGGCTAAGGGCATTGGAAATCCTTTGTGATGTCCTTGCGGCATGCCTAGGCCCTGCACAGACGAGGGGGAGGCATGCCCTGCCACCGGGTTACCGAAAGTATCTCAGTGGCATGCCTGATGCAACCGTTGAAATCCTCGGAAAATCCTACGATGGTAGGATTGCTCGGGATCTGGCACAGTGTCATCACATGGCCCCTGTAGGGTGTGGTAAATTTTTGGGCGTGTTTCGAGTAAACCTCCCGTGAGGCCGCTTGTAAACTGCATAGTTTGCGAGCTAGTCTGTGGGTATCGAGAGGGAGCGTGTCCGGTTTGTGCACGAAGTGCGGGTCATGTTGCTCCATTGGCCTTGAAACTTCTCGTGCTCTCAAAGGAGGCAATCCCATCACACGTGCCACGCCCTTAAGGGAGTGAATTGTGGAGTAGTTATTAGATGATGGGTTGCAAGAGTCACAGAAGCTTAAATCCTAGTTTATACGTTATTCCGTAAGGGACTCATTTGGATTCATATGTTTAATGCTATGGTTAGATTGTTATCTTAATTCTTCTTTCATAGTTGCGGATGCTTGCGAGGGGGTTAATCATAAGTGGGAGGCTTGTTCAAATAAGAATGGCACCCAAGCACCGGTCCACCCACATATCAAATTATCAAAGTAGTGAACGCGAATCAAACCAACATGATGAAAGTGACTCGATGAAATTCCCGTGTACCCTCAATAACGCTTTGCTTATTATAAGAGACCGTTCTAGCCTCTCCTTTGCCATCAAAAGTATTGGGCTACCTTGTTGCACTTGTTGTTACTATTGTTACTTGTTACAAATTATGTTGCTATCAAACTACCTGTTACCGGCAATTTCTGTGCTTGCAGAAATTACCTTGCTGAAAACCACTTGTCATTTGCTTCTGCTCCTCGTTAGGTTCGACACTCTTACTTATCGAAAAGACTACAATTGATCCCCTATACTTGTGGGTCATCAGCTGCTCATGCAGCTCTGGATGCTGGAGGGCGCGGTGGAGGCGATCGGCGACAAGGTCATCATGGACCCGCTAGACAACCGGACATTCGAGTGTGCCGACACCAAGTTGTTCGCCTGCTGGATGTGGGTGTGCGACACTGCCTTATCCCCACCAAGCGCATCATCTGGAAGCTTGCGCGAGGGGCGAGCTGTAACACCCCGGGTGTAATTTACCTTATCTGTTCTCCAACTCTTGCCATTTCCGGTACTAAGTTATTTCATTTCGTCATTGTCGGGTTTTTGTCTCCGTGTGTGTTTGCTTTGTCATGCATCTCATATCATGTCATCATGTGCATTGCATTCGCATACGTGTTCGTCTCATGCATTCGAGCTTTTCCCCGTTGTCCGTTTTGCATTCCGGCACTCCTATGTCACCCGGTGTCCCTTTCTACCTCTTTTCATGTGCGGGTGTTAAACGTTTTCGAATTGGACCGATACTTGTCATGCGGCCTTGGTTTACTACCGGTAGACCGCCTGTCAAGTTTCGCGCCATTTGGACTTCGTTTGATACTCCAACGGTTAACCGAGGGACCGAAAAGGCCTCGTGTGTGTTGCAGCCCAACACCCTTCCAAACTGGTCCAAAACCCACCTAAACCCTCTCCATTATCTAGAGCGTTCGATCATGATCGCGTGGCCGCAAACCGCACTCTATTAGGAGCTTCCTAACTCCTCCTACCTATAAAACTAGGTCTCCTCCAAAAATTCCGGATCCAAAACCACCCTAATCTAGCTCCCCACCTCTTCAGCGCACTGGACGTTGTCCGCCAGCGCCGGACATTTCGCCGCGCCCTACCGCAGCGCGCCACGTGGCGGGCGCGCCCACATCACCGTCGCCGGCCCGCCTGGGCCCGAGAGAAGCCCTCCCGGCCCGGCTCCTCCCTCGCGCCGCCCGCGCCTCCACTCTGCCCGCGCGCCGCCCGGGAGCCTCGCCGCCTTCGCCGCCCCATCCCGTCGCTGGCGAGCTCCGCCGCGGCGAGCCTCCTCGTCGACCGCGCTGCCCGAGCCGGCCTCCTCACCTACGAACGCCACTGACGCCGCCCCGCCCTACTCCGGCGAGGATCCGGTGCCCCCAGCGTCTGTCGCCTCGGATCCGCTCTTCTCCGGCGGTACTCCGGCAGCTACAGCAACTTCCGGCCGTCCTCGGGCCGCGTGCACACCGGATCCGATCTAGATCCGGACGAACCCTAACTTTTGGGTTGACTTCCCCTCTCAGTATTATTTTTTTGCTAACTTTGACCTGCCATAACTCTGCATCCATAGCTCCGATTCATGCGTGTAGCATATCAAAATGTTCGTCTCGATGAGTACATCATTTCATCTCATTGCATCATTTTCATTTGAGCTCATCTTGATGCCCGAAATGCTGTTGGAAGAGGGTTATGTGATGAATTTGTCAGATCTGTTTCAGCAAATAGCCTTTTGTCATTTTTGCCATGATTAATGTGTGCATGCTATGATCCTGAGCTCTACATGTGTTTTGTTATATGCCATGCCATCTTTACAGGGGTGTATGCCATGTATTTTTGTGATATTTGTGGTGACTAGCACAAGCTTGCAAAGTAGCGTAATCGTTGATGCTGATTTCAGGGACTTAGAATTTCACTAAGTCCTTGTCCTGATTTTGTTGTTATGCCATATGTTCATGTTGTTTCCTAGTGATTCGTGCCTCTTTTGAGGATGATCAATAAAGATTTTTTGTTAACATTGTGGTGCTCTATCCATCCATGTCTTTGTTTGCATTTGTGGAGCACCCTAACTTGATTCAATCGAGCTCTACTTTTGCTATAAAATGATCATGGCAGATTGTTGACATGTTTATCGATTTTGCCGAGGATGTTGCTATTGATCCGTGCATGTTATGTTATTGTTCTTGCCATGTATAGCTCCTATGCCATGTCTTATTGATGGGTGTATGCTTAGTTTGTCATGCAATGCTCTGTAGTGAGTGCATCGAGCTCGTAAACATGTCTACTCGTTAACTGTATTGCATGCTCCAGTTTTTCACGAAGTATGAATTTGTTTGTGTTTTTGCTATGTTCACATGCTTGCAATTGTATTTTCTGATCCCTTTTGGCTCAAGGTCACTAAGGGACATTTGTTAAGTGCTTTGAGTAGCTTCATGCCATGCCTTGCTTTGCCATGTTAAGTTCTTGTAGCATGTAGTTTGCATGCTCTAAAGTGTGCTTCCTGATGATAAATTCCAGACTTGTGTTAATTTCACTAAGTCTAAAACTTGTTGTCATTTGCATTTTTACCATGCTTGTTTGAACCTGTTAATAGATGAATTAGCCGTAGCTCAGTGTTAATCTTTTGTCAAGCATCATGAGTGGATCCCTTCCATGTATTTTGTTGTCATGCTTGAGTGCTGTAGCATATTTATCTTGTTGCATTTAGATGGTTACTTGCTGATTATCGTAGACCGGTGCCATATTTGTTTTGCTTGCCATTTCCAAACCGTGCATCCGATTCCGGTGATCTTTATATTGATTTCAACTGAAATCAACTCACCTTTCTAGTGGCAATCTTGCATTTACAAGTTGAGATCAGGTTCAATCATTCCTTTGTAAATCTTGCATATGCATCACATATCGCATCCCGCATATCATACCATGTTGCATCATATTGCTTGAGCATTGCACGTGGTTGATTGTGCTCCTTTTGCTTGTTGTTCTTGTCTGGGTAGAGCCGGGAGACGATTTCATGAACGAGGAGCCCGTTGAGTTCGCTTACGAGGATCAAGTCAACTCGGAGAATTTTGCAGGCAAGATGACCATACCCTCGAAATCACTTCTATCTTTGCTTGCTAGATGCTCGCTCTTTTGCTATGCCTATGCTATGGTACCTACCACTTGCTTATCATGCCTCCCACATTGCCATGTCAAACCTCTAACCCACCATGTCCTAGCAAACCGTTGTTTGGCTATGTTACCGCTTTGCTCAACTCCTCTTATAGTGTTGCTAGTTGGAGGTGAAGATTGGAGATCGTTCCTTGTTGGAACATTGTTTATTGTTGGGATATCACAATATTATCTTGCTTATCTTAATGCACCTATATACTTGGTAAAGGGGGGAAGGCTCGGCCTTTTGCTTAGTGTTTTGTTCCACTCTTGTCACCCTAGTTTCCGTCATATCGGTATTATGTTCCCAGATTTTGCGTTCCTTACACGGTTGGGTTATAATGGGAACCCCTCGACAGTTCGCCTTGAATAAAACTCCTCCACCAATGCCCAACCTTGGTTTTACCATTTGCCACCTAGCCTCTTTTTCCCTTGGGTTTCCGGAGCCCGAGGGTCATCTTTATTTAACCCCCCCCCCCAGGCCAGTGCTCCTCTGAGTGTTGGTCCACCTCGTCAGCCGCCGATGGCCACCAGGGGCAACTCTGGGCTGGCCTACCGGAAGTTTGGACAATCTGAGTGTGCCCTAAGAACGAGATATGTGCAGCTCCTATCGGGATTTGTCGGCACATTCGGGTGGTGTTGCTGTACTTTTTTTACCATTGTCGAGGATGTTTTGTAACCGGGATGCCGAGTCTGATCGGATTGTCTTGGGAGAAGGAATATCCTTCGTTGA
Source organism: Triticum dicoccoides (assembly GCF_002162155.2). Taxonomy (NCBI): domain Eukaryota; kingdom Viridiplantae; phylum Streptophyta; class Magnoliopsida; order Poales; family Poaceae; genus Triticum; species Triticum dicoccoides. Next base: position 469,304,268 of record NC_041390.1, read on the forward strand.
CCGTGAGAGCTTGTGATGGGCTAAGTTGGGACTCCCCTGCAGGGTTTTGAACTTTCGAAAGCCGTGCCCGCGGTTATGGGCAGATGGGAATTTGTTAATGTCCGGTTGTAGATAACCTGAAACTTAACTTAAATAAAATGCACCAACCGCGTGTGTAACCGTGATGGTCTCTTCTCGGCGGAGTCCGGGAAGTGAACACAGTGTTGGAGTAATGCTTGACGTAGGTTGTTCTAGGATCACTTCTTGATCATAGTTGTTCATCCGTGCTTTGCCTTCTCTTCTCGCTCTCTTTTGCGAATAGGTTAGCCACCATATATGCTAGTCGCTTGCTGCAGCTCCACATCATACCTTTGCCTTACCTATAAGCTTAAATAGTCTTGATCACGAGGGTGCGAGATTGCTGAGTCCCCGTGACTCACAGATTACTTCCAAACCAGATGCAGGGACCAATGATACCGCTCCAGACGATGCGCTTGAGCTCAAGTGGGAGTTCGATGAAGACTCTCGCTGTTACTATGTGTCTTTCCTAGATGATCAGTAGTGGTGCCCAGTTGGGGCGATCGGGGACTTTGTCGCATGTGGGGGTTGATCTTTATTTTGGTACCGTAGTCGGACCATGAGTGTATTGGATGATTGTAATGTTATTCATGTATTTGTGTGATGTGGCGAGTGTAAGCCAACTATGTATCCTTTTCCCCTTTTATTTATTTACATGGGTTGTTGTGAAGATTACCTTACTTGCGACATTGCTTTCAATGCGGTTATGCCTCTAAGTCGTGCTTCGACACGTAGGAGATATAGCCGCATCGAGGGTGTTACAAGTTGGTAATCAGAGCCTTCCCCGACCTTAGGAGCCCCATGCTTGATCGAATTGTTGGCGTTGTTGAGTCTAGAAAAATGTTTTGAGTCATTTAGGAATTATATATCGGAGAGTTAGGAATTCTTTTTACTCCCCAGTCCCTTCATCGCTCTGGTAAGGCATCCTGACATAGAGTTTTGACTTTTCTCTTCTCAAATTTCACTAAAAAAAATTTAGGATCACGCGGGTATCTTGGAATCGTTCCGTTCGATTTGTGACGAGAACATTGTTCTTGGTGCCTCCTGTCATTTAGGGGTTGTGGCAGTGTCCTGGGGAGTTGAGCTCCGAGGTGTTGTCGTCACAATTTTATCGTTGAGATTCTGGAATACCTGAGTTTCTCCGACATCGAAAATCTCTTTTATGCAGTTGTTGGTGAGATAACCTCGACACCACCCAGTACTGGGGCGGGAGTTCGGGAGTATTGCCATAACTTGTATAACGGATGCTTTTCGAAGGTTGAGGTAAATGATTTCCGAAGGTTTCTCGGTTATGTGTTGAAGGATGGATACAGCTGGATGTAGGATTTGCTAGATTTGGGTGAGATATTATGCTTCCCCTGTATCCCCAACACCTGATTGCATAACCGGAAAGTTTCGGGAGTTTCATAGGTGGGAATTCTTGTAGCTCTAGTTCTTCTTCCGCGGATATTTGGTTTGGGATTGGGTAATCCTCACCAAGTATTCGTTCTTATTCGTACCTTGTTGGTTTTATTCTTCTACCTCAATTCTAAGTGGCTTCTCAATTTATGGAAGTGTCACCATTTCAATTGGAATGCATTCGTTCATTTTGTTCGGATGTGAAGACTATGTTGCAATTTCAACCCGTTTGATTCAGTTTCAATATTTGTCTGTCAAGTTGCTAATGGATGTCAACCTCTTCAGGATGGATCCTCCAACGCGCACGACTCCGAATCCTGATCCGCCACCACCACCTCCACCTCCGGAGGCATGGCAAGCTGTGATGGCCGCTACCAATGCAAACACGCAGCTGATCATGCAACTTCTTCAAGAGCGCAACCAAGGGAACCAGGGCCATGGCAACAATCAGAATCAGTTTGCTACACTCAACCAGTTCCTCGCTAATCAGCCAAAAACCTTCAACAATTGTGTTGAGGCAACAGACGCTGATAATTGGCTCGTGGACATATGCAAGCATTTCGAGTGCATTAACGTCAGGCCTGAGGACTTTGTCAAGTTTGCCTCCTTCCAACTCAAAGACCAAGCTGCAGAATGGTTTCAGCGGTACAAAGATTCCAGAGGAGGCCGTGTGATTACCTGGGATGAATTCCGTCAAGACTTCAAAGCTCATCATATTCCTCAGAGTGTGGTTGAGAGCAAGCGTGAGGAATTCCACAACCTGATGCAAGGCACTATGTCTGTTTACCAGTACAACATCATGTTTCAAAAGCTCGCCCGTTTTGCTAAGCAAGACGTCCCTGACGAGAAGAGCATGATATACCAGTTCAGGGGTGGTCTCAGAGAAGAACTCCAGCTAGCTCTCGTCCTTTTTGAGCCCAAGAAGTATGATGAGTTTTACAACATGGCAATAAAGCAAGAGACTGCTCAACTGAAGTGCGATGCTTCCAAGAAGCTAGTCAGAGATGCAACTCCTTCTTCCTCAACTCAAGTAGCTAAGCAGCAGAAGTATTGGCTTCCTACTCCTCCGTTCCGTCAGTCTTATCAGCAGAAGAGCAAAGGTGGCAGTGGATCTTCCCACCCACCCAACCCTGGCTTTCAGAACAAGACTTCGTCTCAAGCTCCAAGATCAAGTGCTCCGTATCACCGTCCGCTGTTAGAGGTCACGTGCAACAAGTGCCAACAGAAGGGTCACTATGCCAACAAATGCTTCAATCAGAGGCGTCTCCCTCCTCCTCCTCCTGTGAAATCTGCAAGTACAGCTATGGTCAGGCATAACCCCAAGCACTCCAAGGTCAACTTGATGAATGCAGCTCAGGCAGAGGACTCGTCAGATGTCATCATGGGTAACCTTCCTGTTAATGATGTTCCTGCAAAAGCACTTTTTGACACTGGTGCACCGCATTGTTTCATCTCGAGACCTTTTGCATCTAAGCATGAGTTGTCTTCTCAAGTTTTGCATAAACCGTTAGCAGTTGTTTCACCGGGTAAATGTTTGCTCGCAAACTACGAGATTCCGGATATTTCTATCATGATGGGTGATTTCAAGTTTCTGGCTTCTCTAATGGTCCTTGGTAACTCGGATATTGATCCTATTCTTGGAATGGACTGGCTTTCTAAGCATGAGGCTCAGCTGGATTGTGCAGCCAGACAGATTCAATTGACTCATTCGTCTGAGGATGTAATTGTCTTTGCCGCTTGGGATAATACAATCCGTCTGTTTTCTCTCAATGAGAAGGGCGAGCTGGATGCCATCTCTCAAATTCCGGTCGTTTGCGAATATCAAGACGTCTTTCCAGAAGAGCTTCCAGGAATGCCTCCGCACCGGTCAGTTGAATTTTTCATCGATCTTGAGCCTGGCACGAAACCTGTTTGCAAACGTCCTTACAAGCTTGGACCTGAAGAGTTGAAGGAGCTGAAGAAGCAACTTGATATTCAAGAGCGAATGGGTCTCATCTGACCTAGTTCTTTTCCGTGGGGTTGTGGAGTTCTTTTTGTGAAGAAGGATGGAATAGACCGACTTTGTGTTGACTACCGTCCATTGAACAAGAAGACTATAAAGAACAAGTACCCACTTCCCAACATCAACGAGCTGTTTGAACAACTCAAAGGTGCTCAAGTATTCTCCAAGCTTGATCTCCGTATGGGCTATCACCAGATTCGAATTCGTGAGCAAGATATCCCCAAGACAGCATTCAGAACAAGCTATGGTTCATATGAATACACTGTCATGTCTTTTGGCCTCGTCAACGCTCCTCCGACATTCTTTCGCATGATGAACTTCATCTTCAACCCCTACACAAATGACTTCGTCTTGGTCTACCTCGATGACATTTTGGTCTTTTCCAAGAACAAGGAAGATCATGCCAAGCACTTACGTTTGGTGCTGGATAAGCTCAGAGAACACCAGTTCTACGCCAAGTTTTCAAAGTGCGAGTTTTGGCTCGATGAGGTTCTCTATCTTGGACATATCATCTCTGCCAAGGGCATAGCGGTGAATCCTGAGAAGGTGTCTGCAATTGTGAATTGGGAACCACCTCAGAACGTAAAGCAACTCCGCAGCTTCCTTGGTCTCGCAAGCTATTGTCGAAGGTTCGTTGAGAACTTTTCAAAGATCGTGAAGCCTCTTTCCAACCTTCTCCAGAAGCACGTGAAGTACGTTTGGTCTCCTGAATGTGACATCGCTTTCAACACCCTGAAAGATAAATTAGTCACTGCTCCAGTTCTGACTCCTCCTGATGAATCCAAACCGTTCGAGGTCTTCTGTGATGCCTCTATTCAAGGTCTTGGTGCAGTGTTGATGCAAGAGAAGAAAGTTGTGGCTTATACCTCTCGCCAGTTGAAGCCCAATGAAAAGAACTACCCCACTCATGACCTCGAGTTGGCGGCAGTTGTGCATGCTCTTTTGACTTGGAGACATCTCTTATTGGGAAGGAAAGTGGACATCTTCACTGACCACAAGAGTCTCAAGTACATCTTCACTCAGCCTAATCTCAACCCCAGGCAGACTCGTTGGGTCGAAATGATTCAAGAGTATAATCCGAGCATCGAATATACTCCAAGCAAGGCCAATGTAATTGTTGACTCATTGAGCAGGAAGGCTTACTGCAACAGTCTGATTCGCAAGTCTTACCAACCCGAGCTTTGTGAAGCTTTCCGCAAACTCAATCTGCAAGTTGTTCCTCAAGGTTTCCTCGCCAACCTTCAAGTCTCTCCTACTTTGGAAGATCAGATTCGCGAGGCTCAACTTCTTGATGCTATGGTGAAGAAGGTGAAGATTGGGATTGCCAAGAGTCAACCTAAGTACAAGTGCTATCGTCTTGATGACAAGGATACTCTCTTCTTCGAGGATCACATTGTTGTGCCTAAAGGTGACCTTCGTAAAATCATTATGAACGAGGCTCACAATTCACTCCTCTCCATCCACCCTGGAAGTACAAAGATGTACCAGGACCTTAAGCAGCCGTACTAGTGGACTCGAATGAAGCGTGAGATTGCTCAGTTCGTGAATGAATGTGATGTCTGCAGAAGAGTGAAGGCAGAACACCAACGACCAGCTGGTCTCCTCCAACCTCTTGCCATTCCAGAATGGAAGTTTGACCACATTAAGATGGACTTCGTGACTGTATTTCCAAAGTCCAAGCGTGGCAATGATGCTATCTTCGTTGTCATCGACAAACTCACTAAAGTGGCTCATTTCCTTCCTATCAAAGAGTCTATCACAACAGCTCAATTGGCGGAGCTTTATACCTCTCGGATTGTCTCTCTGCACGGCATTTCGCAGTTGATTTCTTTAGATCGTGGCAGCATCTTCACCTCCAAGTTTTGAGATTCTTTTCAGAAGGCCATGGGCACCAACATCCGTTTCAGCACAGCTTTTCATCCTCAAACTAGCGGCCAAGTCGAGCGTGTCAATCAGATCCTTGAAGATATGCTCCGGGCTTGCGTTATCTCTTTTGGTATGAAGTGGGAAGATTGTCTTCCATATGCCGAGTTTTCCTACAACAACAGCTTTCAAGCGAGTTCGGGCAAGGCCCCATTTGAAATTCTCTATGGCAGGAAGTGTCGTACTCCTCTTAACTGGTCAGAGACTGGTGAACGTCAACTTCTTGGAAATGACTTGGATCACAGAAGCAAAAGAGATGTGTAAAGTCATTCGTGATAACCTCAAAGTAGCGCAATCGCGCCAGAAGAGCTACTATGATAGTAAGCATCGTGATTTGTCTTTCGAGATCGGAGACCATGTTTACCTCCGCGTCTCTCCAATGAAAGGTACTCGTCGCTTCGGTATCAAAGGGAAGCTTGCCCCTAGATACGTGGGCCCTTTCAAGATCGTCAGCAAGAGAGGCGATCTCGCCTATCAACTCGAGCTTCCTTCCAACTTTGCAAATGTGCACGACGTGTTTCATGTCTCTCAACTCTGCAAGTTCTACAAGACCCCTGACCGCACCGTCAACTTCGAAGACATTGATCTCCAAGAAGACCTATCTTATCATGAGCACCCCGTTGCTATTCTTGAAGAAACTGAGCGCAAGACTCGCAACAAGACAATCAAATTCCTCAAAGTCAAGTGGTCACACCATTCCGACCGTGAAGCCACCTGGGAACGCGAGGATCACCTCCGTTCTGAGTACCCGGAGTTTTTCCAGTCCTAGATCTCGGGACGAGATCCTTTCGTAGTGGTAGAGTGTTGTAACACCCCGGATGTAATTTACCTTATCTGTTCTCCAACTCTTGCCGTTTCCGGCACTAAGTTATTTCATTTCATCGTTGTTGGGTTTTTGTCTCCGTGTGTGTTTGCCTTTGTCATGCATCTCATATCATGTCATCATGTGCATTGCATTCGCATACATGTTCGTCTCATGCTTCCGAGCTTTTCCCCGTTGTTCGTTTTGCATTCTGGCGCTCCTATGTCACCCGATGTCCCTTTCTACCTCTTTTTGTGTGCGGGTGTTAAACGTTTTCGAATTGGACCGATACTTGTCATGCGGCCTTGGTTTACTACCGGTAGACCGCCTGTCAAGTTTCGCGCCATTTGAACTTCGTTTGATACTCCAACGGTTAACCGAGGGACCGAAAAGGCCTCGTGTGTGTTGCAGCCCAACACCATTCCAAACTGGCCCAAAACCCACCTAAACCCTCTCCATCATCTAGAGCGTTTGATCACGATTGCGTGGCCGCAAACCGCACTCCATTTGGAGCTTCCTAGCTCCTCCAACCTATAAAACTAGGTCTCCTCCAAAAATTCCGGATCCAAAACCACCCTAACCTAGCTTCCCACCTCTTTAGCGCGCCGGACGTTGTCCGTCGGCGCCGGACATTTCGCCGCGCCCTACCGCAGCGCGCCACGTGGCGGGCGCGCCCACATCACCGTCGCCGGCCCGCCTGGGCCCGAGAGAAGCCCTCCCGGCCTGCCTCCTCCCTCGCGCCGCCCGCGCCTCCACTCTGCCCGTGCACCGCCCGGGAGCCTCGTCGCCTTCGCCGCCCCATCCCGTCGCCGGCGAGCTCCGCCGCGGTAAGCCTCCTCGTCAACCGCGCCGCCCGAGTCGGCCTCCTCGCCTACGAACGCCGCCGACGCCGCCCCGCCCTACTCCGGCGAGGATCCGGCGCCCCCGTCCTCTCTCGCCTCGGATCCGCTATTCTCCGACGGTACTCCGGCAGCTACAGCAACTTCCGGCCGTCCTCGGGCCATGTGCACACTGGATCCGATCTAGATCCGGACGAACCCTAATGTGACGCCCGGGTAATCAAGCTACAGTAAACCTCTGTTAATGATGACATGTCACCACGATTACTATTGTCGATCTCGCGTTGATTCGAAACCCAAATTAAAAATCAAAATCAAGTCAAACAGTAAAGATTTTCAAATATTAAAACTAAAATGTTCGGGTTGTGCCAAATAATGCATAGGTAATTACGGTGGAAATACCACACTTTTATAAAAGGTTTGAATGCTCTAAAATAGTTTAAGCGTTAACTAAAACATTATTTAAATGCCTTTGGTATTTTATAAAATACTAAACTACATTATTTTGGGTTAAAGCCTTTTATGGCTGAGGGTTATTTTGAAACGTTATTTTAGGAGCTGTTGTCATATTTTACTAAGTAAAAATAATGTGGAACTAAAATGAAAACAGAAGGGAAAAATAAGTAAAAAGAAAAAAAAGGAAAACACAAATAAACAAAAACAAAAGGAAATCCCCCAGTGGGCCACGGCCCAGCTGGCCTCTGCACCCACCAGGCCGGTCCAAACGGCCCAGCCGCCCCCCACCTGCGCCCAACCCCACTCAGTCGCCTTCCACCTCGCTACAGGGGAAGCCGACCGAGGCGCGCCCGTCGGTCGTCCCCGACCACCTCGCCATTCCCGCCGGGGGAAGATAAGGACGCCACCCCCTGCAGCCCCCTCGGCCATCATCGCCTCCCCTCCACTTGCCTCTCCCACTTCTTCCCCACACTCGCCCCTCTTCCCGATCTGAAGGAGACCACCGCCACCGTCGCCATGGCCGGCGTCTTCCTCGCGCCCACCGACCACCCCTTGGCCTAGGACCTTGTTCAGGAGACCGGCTGCGTCCCTCTGCTTCGTCCGCGCCGAAGAACGCGAGCACCGCGCCACCGCATCGACTGAATCGACCTCATCCTCCCCACGGCTGCTGCTGGCGATCTTCTTCGGATCCGGCGACGCCTGATGCTCCTAAACTATCGACGGGTCCTCGTGTGCCTACACAGTGAGCTCCTCTGCCGATTCCCCCTTTTTCCCTTTCCGTTCGTCGCCGTTTGTCGTCGTCACCGAGCTCGGATGTCCTCGTCCATGGCCATGCTCAAGTTTCCGCGTACGCGCACGCCCCCAGCGGCTCGCGCGCCTTAGCTGCGCCGCCCGCCCACTATGGCCTTCTGCTGCCGCTGCTACTTTCTCTGCCGCCCGGCTGACCTGCTGCTGCTCGTCCGCACGCAGCGCCTCCCCCTGCCGCTGACCGCCGCAGCCGCGCCCGACGCACCCTTGCCCGCGCGCCCGTGCGTGGCCTCGCCATCGCCTGCTGCTGCCCGCAGCGCTGCTAACTGCTGATGGACCTGCTGCTGCATCCTACTACTACGCTGCTGCTCTACTGAACCTACTATTACTACTAACTACTGTAGCTACTACTATGGTTAGCTTTACAAATATTACATCGGGTAACCCCCTCGGCAGCCCCTAAACTCCGGTTAAACAACTATTAACAGGCCAAAAATAAATATGAGTAGAATGTACACTTGACAAACTTCATATTACTCCACTGGACCAAATTCATTTGATGCATGGTTTAAATCCTACAAAAATCACAAAATGCTTTGTTGGAACAAAAGTAACCCCTAACTATGTGTGTTGCGTGTGTGTACCCACGGCTGACTATGCCACCGGCCGGCCCATGGTTTAATTAGGCTAGGATTAATTAGGGCTAGTTTAGGTAGGATGTAATTTAGTGCTAATTAGTCTATATAAACAATGCCATGTGGCCCCCTAGTTTAAATTAATTTAGCCTAAGTAATCTACACCTATGTCCATGACATGTGGGCCACCACCTCTCCTTTTGACTAGTCACATTGACTTGGTCAATTCGGATTTAAATTAAACACAAAATTCTAGAATATTGATAAAACTTTGGAAAATTATAAAAAATTAACCGTAACTCCGATGGAAAAACTTTGTACATGAAAGTTGCTCAGAACGACGAGACGAATCCAGATACACGGCCCGTTCGTCCACCACGCATCCCTAGCATAGGGAACCTACAACATTTCACCTCCGGTTCATTTGTCCGGAATCGTGAAACACCGGGAATACTTTCCCGGATATTTCCCCTCTTCGCCGGTATCGCCTATCCCTACGTTAGGTCACCCCTAGCACAACGTATTGTCGTGTCTTGCTTTGTGTTACATTTGATTGCTCTGTTATTTATTGTGTTCCCCCTCCGTTACTCTTTTCCGGTAGACTTCGAGACCGCTGCCGATGTTCGTGTGTTCGACTACATCGAAGATGACCCCTCCTTCTTGCCAGAGCAACCAGGCAAGCCCCCCCTTTGATCACCAGATATCGCCTACTCTTCTCTCTACTTCTTGCATTAGAGTAGTGTAGCATATTACTGCTTTTTGTTATCCTATCCTGATGCATAGCCTGTCCTTGCTACTACTGTTGTTACCTTTACCTGCAATCCTAAATGCTTAGTATAGAATGGTAGTGTTTCATCAGTGGCCCTACACTCTTGTCCGTCTGCCATGCTATACTACTGGGTCGTGATCACTCGGGAGGTGATCACGGGCATATGATATATACTTATACTGTTACATTACTTATGATACTGTTCGGAGATGGGGGCTGAAGGGGCAGGTGGCTCCATCCCGGTAGAGGTAGGCCTGGGTTCCCGACGACCCCCGACTGTTACTTTGAGGCGGAGCGACAGGGCAGGTTGAGACCACCTAGGAGAGAGATGGGCCTGGCCCTGGTCGGCGTTCGCGGATACTTAACACGCTTAACGAGATCTTGGTATTTGATCTGAGTCTGGCTACTGGCCTATACGCACTAACCATCTACGCGGGGACAGTTATGGGCACTCGACGTCGTGGTATCAGCCGAAGCCTTCGTGACATCAGCGACTGAGTGGTGCACGCCGGATTGGACCGTAAGCCTGCTCTTGTATTAAGGGGGCTAGTTCTGCTTCCGGCCGTGTTCGCAACGTGCAGGTGTGCAAAGGGCGATGGGCCCAGACCCTTGCGCCATAGGATTTAGACCGGCGTGCTGACCTCTCTGTTGTGTCTAGGTAGGGCTGCGACGTGTTGATCTTCCGAGGCCGGGCATGACCCAGAAAAGTGTGTCCGGCCAAATGGGATCGAGCGTGTTGGGTTATGTGGTGCACCCCTGCAGGGAAGTTAATCTATTCGAATAGCCGTGATCTTCGGTAACAGGATGACTTGGAGTTGTACCTTGACCTTATGACAACTAGAACCGGATACTTAATAAAACACACCCTTCCAAGTGCCAGATACAACCGGTGATCGCTCTCTCACAGGGCGACGAGGGGAGGATCATCGGTTAGGATTATGCTACGTGATGATACTTGGAGGATTTCAGTCTACTCTCTTCTACATGCTGCAAGACGGAGGCTGCCAGAAGCGTAGTCTTCGAAAGGACTAGCTATCCCCCTCTTATTCCGGCATTCTGCAGTTCAGTCCACATATGATAGCCTTATTCTAGTTGATACCAATGCATACATATGTAGTGTAGCTCCTTGCTTGCGAGTACTTTGGATGAGTACTCACGGTTGCTTTCTCCCTCTTTTCCCCCTATCCCTTCTACCTGGTTGTCGCAACCAGATGTTGGAGCCCAGGAGCCAGACGCCACCTTCGACAACGACTCCTACTACACCGGAGGTGCCTACTACTACGTGCTGCCCGCTGTCGACGACCAGGAATAGTTTAGGAGGATCCCAGGCAGGAGGCCTGCGCCTCTTTCGATCTGTATCCCAGTTTGTGTTAGCCTTCTTAAGGCAAACTTGTTTAACTTATGTCTGTACTCAGATATTGTTGCTTCCGCTGACTCATCTTTGATCGAGTTCTTGTATTCGAGCCTTCGAGGCCCCTGGCTTGTAATATAAAGCTTGTATTATTTTAATTTGTGTCTAGAGTTGTGTTGTGATATCTTCCAGTGAGTCCTTGATCTTGATCGTACACATTTGCGTGTATGATTAGTGTACGGTCAAATCGGGGGCGTCACACCTAACTTTTGGGTTGACTTCTACCCCTCTCAGTATTATTTTTTTTGCTAACTTTGACCTGCCATAACTCTGCATCCGTAGCTCCGATTCGTGCGTGTAGCATATCAAAATGTTTGTCTCGATGAGTACATCATTTTATCTCATTGCATCATTTTCATTTGAGCTCATCTTGATGCCCGAAATGCTGTTGGAAGAGGGTTATGTGATGAATTTGTCAGATCTGTTTTAGCAAATAGCCTTTTGTCATTTTTGACATGATTAATGTGTGCATGCTATGATCCTGAGCTCTACATGTGTTTTGTTATATGTCATGCCATCTTTACAGGGGTGTATGACATGTATTTCTATGATATTTGTGGTGACTAGCACAAGCTTGCAAAGTAGCGTAATCGTTGATGCTGATTTCAGGGACTTAGAATTTCACTAAGTCCTTGTCCTGATTTTGTTGTTATGTCATATGTTCATGTTGTTTCCTAGTGATCCGTGCCTCTTTTTGAGGATGATCAGTAAGGATTTTTTGTTAACATTGTGGTGCTCTATTCATCCTTGTCTTTGTTTTCATTTGTGGAGTACCCTAAGTTGATTCAATCGAGCTCTACTTTTGCTATAAAATGATCCTGGCAGATTGTTGACATGTTTATCGATTTTGCCGAGGATGTTGCTATTGATCCGTGCATGTTATGTTATTGTTCTTGCCATATATAGCTCCTATGCCATGTCTTATTGATGGGTGTATGCTTAGTTTGTCATGCAATGCTCTGTAGTGAGTGCATCGAGCTCGTAAACATGTCTACTCGTTAACTGTATTGCATGCTTCAGTTTTTCACCAAGTCTGAATTTGTTTGTGTTTTTGCTATGTTCACATGCTTGCAATTGTATTTTCTGATCCCTTTTGGCTCAAGGTCACTAAGGGACTTTTGTTAAGTGCTTTGAGTAGCTTCATGTCATGCCTTGCTTTGCCATGTTAAATTCTTGTAGCATGTAGTTTGCATGCTCTAAAGTGTGCTTCCTGATGATAAATTCCAGACTTGTGTTAATTTCACTAAGTCTGAAACTTGTTGTCATTTGCACTTTTGCCATGCTTGTTTGAACCTGTTAATGGATGAATTAGCCGTAGCTCAGTGTTCATCTTTTGTCAAGCATCATGAGTGGATCCCTGCCATGTATATTGTTGTCATGTTTGAGTGATGTAGCATATTTATGTTATTGCATTTAGATGGTTACTTGCTGATTATCGCAGACCGGTGCCATATTTGTTTTGCTTCCCATTTCCAAACCGTGCATCTGATTCCGGTGATCTTTATATCAATTTCAACCGAAATCAACTCACCTTTCTAGTGGCACTCTTGGATTTCCAATTTGAGGTCAGGTTCAATCTTTCCTTTGTAAATCTTGCATATGCATCATATATCGCATCCCGCATATCATACCATGTTTGCATCATATTGCTTGAGCATTGCACGTGGTTGATTGTGCTCCTTTTGCTTGTTGTTCTTGTTTGGGTAGAGTTGGGAGACGAGTTTGTGAACGAGGAGCCCGTTGAGTTCGCTTACGAGGATCAAGTCAACTCGGAGAATTTTGCAGGCAAGATGACCATACCCTCGAAATCACTTCTATCTTTGCTTGCTAGATGCTCGCTCTTTTGCTATGCCTATGCTACGATACCTACCACTTGCTTATCATGCCTCCCACATTGCCATGTCAAACTTCTAACCCACCATGTCCTAGCAAACCGTTGTTTGGCTATATTACCGCTTTGCTCAGCCCCTCTTATAGCGTTGCTAGTTGCAGGTGAAGATTGGAGATCGTTCCTTGTTGGAACATTGTTTATTGTTGGGATATCACAATATTATCTTGTTTATCTTAATGCACCTATATACTTGGTAAAGGGTGGAAGGCTCGACCTTTTGCCTAGTGTTTTGTTCCACTCTTGCCGCCCTAGTTTCCGTCATATCGGTGTTATATTCCCGGATTTTGCGTTCCTTACACGGTTGGGTTATAATGGAAACCCCTTGATAGTTCGCCTTGAATAAAACTCCTCCAGCAATGCCCAACCTTGGTTTTACCATTTGCCACCTAGCCTCTTTTTCCCTTGAGTTTCCGGAGCCCGAGAGTCTTCTTTATTTAAACCCCCTGGGCAAGTGCTCCTCTGAGTGTTGGTCCACCTCGTCAGCCGCCGGTGGCCCAGGGGCAACTCTGGGCTGGCCTACCGGAAGTTTGGACAATCTGAGTGTGCCCTAAGAACGAGATATGTGCAGCTCCTATCGGGATTTGTCGGCACATTCGGGTGGTGTTGCTGTACTTTTTTTACCATTGTCGAGGATGTTTTGTAACCGGGATGCCGAGTCTGATCGGATTGTCTTGGGAGAAGGAATATCCTTCGTTGACCGTGAGAGCTTGTGATGGGCTAAGTTGGGACTCCCCTGCAGGGTTTTGAACTTTCGAAAGCCGTGCCCGCGGTTATGGGCAGATGGGAATTTGTTAATGTCCGGTTGTAGATAACCTGAAACTTAACTTAAATAAAATGCACCAACCGCGTGTGTAACCGTGATGGTCTCTTCTCGGCGGAGTCCGGGAAGTGAACACAGTGTTGGAGTAATGCTTGACGTAGGTTGTTCTAGGATCACTTCTTGATCATAGTTGTTCATCCGTGCTTTGCCTTCTCTTCTCGCTCTCTTTTGCGAATAGGTTAGCCACCATATATGCTAGTCGCTTGCTGCAGCTCCACATCATACCTTTGCCTTACCTATAAGCTTAAATAGTCTTGATCACGAGGGTGCGAGATTGCTGAGTCCCCGTGACTCACAGATTACTTCCAAACCAGATGCAGGGACCGATGATACCGCTCCAGACGATGCGCTTGAGCTCAAGTGGGAGTTCGATGAAGACTCTCGCTGTTACTATGTGTCTTTCCTAGATGATCAGTAGTGGTGCCCAGTTGGGGCGATCGGGACTTTGTCGCATGTGGGGTTTATCTTTATTTTGGTACCATAGTCGGACCATGAGTGTATTGGATGATTCTAATGTTATTCATGTATTTGTGTGACATGGCGAGTGTAAGCCAACTATGTATCATTTTCCCCTTTTATTTATTTACATGGGTTGTTGTGAAGATTACCTTACTTGCGACATTGCTTTCAATGCGGTTATGCCTCTAAGTCGTGCTTCGACACGTAGGAGATATAGCTGCATCGAGGGCGTTACACGAGCCGCGTCGAGGAGATGTTGGGCTACTCACCTCCGAGCCGCATGGTGGCGCCTCCCCCTGAGATGCTGCAGTACAATCTCTTGCTGCACGTGGACCGCATCGAAGATTTTTCCTAGACACCGTCTGAGCACTGTGGAAATCAAGATTTTTATTACCTTCCGATTTTTTCAACGGCTTCACAAATATTTGTCACCTTGGGTAGATGCCATCCGCAAGATAGTAGCCATAGTTGTATGTATGGCCATTTGCTACAAACTCCACCAGTGTAGCTTCAACATTTGCAATCTTATTCATGAGTGGTGACCGATTAAGAACATTGATGTCATTCAAAGATCCAGGCATTCCAAAAAAGCATGAAAAATCCAAATCTCCTGATCGGCCACTGCTTCAAGGATTATAGTGAAACCCTTTTTTTGGCCGTGAAATTGTCCATGCCATACCTTAGGACGGTTCTTTCAACTCCAATGTACGCAATCTATTGATCCAAGCATACCTGGGAACCCGCGAGCTTTGTTTATCTCCAAAAGCTTTGTGGTGTCTTTAGCATTGGGAGCTCTCAAATACTCCGGACCAAACACTTGCACAATTCCGACTGTGAAGCGCTTGACACACACGATGGCTTGACTCTCACCCATGGCCAAGTGGTCATCAACTAGATCAGCCGGAATATTGTATGCCAACATACGCAAAGCGGCTGTCACCTTTTGAAAGGTGGTATGCCCGAGTTCTCCGGCGCATTCCTCCTTTGCTGAAAAAATCAATCATGGCTCGCCAATTTCTCTGCAATGCGTTTGAACAACTTGATGCTCATCCTAAAACGGCGCCGAAAGTACGACTCGGGGTATGTGGGATTCTCACAAAATAGTGCCTCATCAATCTGTTGTCGACATTTTCTGACGACCGATAATCGAACCACCGTGCTTCGGCTTTTTATTGACGTGCATTGCTAGGATCATTGCGAGGTCCTCCTCCTCTTGAACATCAAATTCTTCGTCAATAAAAAGTCGTTTTCTCCAGCGCGTTGTTGAGATTGCGCGTCTGTTGAAGATGCTCTAAACCACCTTACCACGGACCAGAATTCTCTACCGTAAGGCAGGGTGCCGTTCGACCACTGACATATGGGCCAGGTTTAGGCCCACATGTCAGTGGCCCAACGGTACACACCATACGTCAGAGGAGCTCCTTCCCCTTATTACGGGGTCACATTCATGCAAACGATACAGCCGCTGCCCTCCTTCTTCCCAAACCCTAGTCACGGACTCCCGGCGAGCCACAACGACGGCTGTCGATCGGCTCACAAGGGCGGCGCTAGGGATATTCTTGGATTTTCATGTGAATACACATGATTTTTACAAAACAGTGTTGATTTTGATAAAACAGTGACAATTTTTGAAAAATAACAATGATGATTGACTCCATGCTAACACGGGGAGATCAATTGCCAGGTCTAAATCCAGGGATAAACAAGCCTCTCCTCTTTTTTCTTGAACTACACAAATTATCACATTTTCCGGTAAACCACCCTTTCAGAACCAGGCTATAGATTGCAGAACTGTTTTGTGTCCCGTGTTTCTGAATTTTTATTTTTTTTGCGAGAGAAATTTTCAATCTATTTATCAATCATGGCAGTACAGAGAACACAAGAGGTAATAAAAATTACAACTAGGTCTATGGACCACCTAGCGACGACTACAAGCACTGGAGCGGGCCGAAGGCGCGCCGCCGTCATCACCCCTCCATCACCGGAGCCGGGCAAACCTTGTTGTAGTAGACAGTCGGGAAGTCGTCGTGCTTAGTGGTGGGCACAGTTAAACCGAAAACCGAAAAACCAAACCGAACCGAACCGTATTAGCCGATATGTCGGTTAATTCGGTGGTTTGGTTTTTGGTTCGGTGGGAAATTTCAAGGTTGTTTGGTGTTTGGTTTGTGTTCGGTTTTCAGTGCCCAGAAACCGAATAGACCGAACAAACCGAAATGTAGGATGCTCCGTGTAATACCATGTTCATTCCATCATGCAGAGGTATCTCCAAAAGGTAAATTAGGCGGGGACGGAGGGAGTACTAGTGTATCATTTAGTGCATGAGTTGCTCAGTTTAGAGGCATCATAGTATTCTTCTGTATATAATACATGGCACGTTCCATGTGATTTTTCCATTTAATTATGTTCACTAATTTGCTTGACCGAATAAAGTATTGCCTGATGTTAAAGTCGCATGCTCTTGTGACTATTTTATGCATTCTATACAAATGCAAATCAACGCTCATGAATCATTACACTTATACTGACAAGTGCATGTATTTCGGTGTTTCGGTTAACCGAAGAAACCAAACCGATATATTATGGTTAATATGGTTTGGTTATTAATTTTATGTGTTTGTTTCGGTTTCCATTTCTTCAAAACCGAAATTATTAAAAACCGAACAAACCGAACCATATTAACCATTTAAACCGAACGCCCAGTCCGAGTCGTGCTAAGGCCCCAAAGGACCAACACACCGGAGCAGCAACCATCGCCGATGAAGAGAGTTGTAGATTGGAAAGATCAAACCTGGAACCACACGAACGAAGACAAACAAAAACTGGATCCAAAGAGATCCACCGAAGACCAGCACCGACCGAATCCCATGAGATCCGACGGAGACTCACCTCCACACATCCTCCGACAACGCTATTCGCACCATCGGGGCGGAGATAGGACGTGGGAGACATTATTGCTACGGAGGGACATCGCCGCTGCCAAACAGCCCCAACCAAGACGTTCAACCTAGCAAAAACAAGAACGGGGTCCCTCCCGCCGGCGGGGGGCCGAGATCCTCCGCACCTCCATAGGCCAAAGGCCATCGGAGGCGGGGCGGATCTGCGGCGGCGCCAACGGGAGGAGGAAGGAGACGTTTCTTGTGGTGGAGGAAAGGGTTCTCTAGTCAAGTAATATTTTTGACACAACTCACATGTATAGGGAACTCTAACCTGCAAATTATATCAAATGATATGATCATCTGCATCTTGTATCGTGTCTTCTTTCAGTAGGACACATATTTTCCGTAATTTTCTGGAATTCTCAAATTGTCCATGACCTAGGGAGTCTTATGGGTGGTCTAGAGAGCTGGAGTAGGAACAAAAGGGAACTGTGGTTGGACGGGAGTACATGTTAAAAAAAAACAAGACTTTGCCCGAAAAGGGCCGGCACTGGCACAACGGCCCAGTGCGGCTTTTGGAGCTTTTCATTTTGAATGACAATAAACAGGGAGCAACTAGTTAACGAGCGCTCCTTCGGGACTCTCGCAACGATCAGCGTCATTTGGCACGCTCTCAGCCATTCGCCATGTGTCGCGCTCTGGACGCTCTCTTTGGATTTTTTTTTTATTTTTTCGCACGCGTTTTCAGCTTTTTAAACGGTTTTTTTTTCTGGGTTTTTTCGACGTTTTGGTTTTCTTCCGGTCTTTCTTAGCTTTTCGATCAAAAAAAATTCAAAAAAAAAATTTTCCCGCGAAAAAACGCATTTTCTTTTTTTTCCCTTTCGCAAAAGTCACGGTTTTTCTTCCGCGAGAGGCACGGTTGTGCTTTATCGAGAGTCACGGCCGTGTCTTTCGAAAACGAAAAAAACATGTTTTCTGTTTTTTTTTCTTTCGCGAGAGTCACGGTTTTGCTTCCGCGAGAGGCACGGTTGTGCTTTCGCAAGAGTCACGGCCGTGCCTCTCAGAAAGGAAAAACAAAACGCGTTTTCTTTTTTTTCTTTCTGAGAGTCACGGTTTTGCTTCCGCGAAAGGCACGGTTGTGCTTACGCGAAAGTCACAGCCGTGCCTCTCGGAAAGGGAAAAAATACGCGTTTTCTGTTTTTTTTCTTTCGCGAGAGTCACGGTTTTGCTTTCACGAGAGGCACGGTTGTGCTTTCGCGAGAGTCACGCCCGTGCCTCTCGGAAACGAAAAAAAAACGTGTTTTCTATTTTTTTTCTTTCACGAGAGTCACGATTTTGCTTCCACGAGAGGCACGGTTGTAATTTTGCGAGAGGCACGGGCGTGCCTCTTTCGGAAAGGAAAAAAAACTGTGCTCCTGGTTCGGTTTTTTCGCCCGGCTTTTTGTCCGATTTTTCGTAAAAAAAGTTCATCAAAACCTATCAACATGAGATCTAGTTTTAAAGATCTCGACATGAGGAATCCAATGGTAAAAACAGTTCGAGATTTAGATACACGGTTTAAGAGATAAAACGTTTTAAATAAACAGATCTACAAAAAAAGGGAAAAGTCCCAGGTTGCGACAAGTGGCGCGCTGCATGTGCGCTACTTGTCGCGACCTGGAAAATGGCGCGCTGCATGTGCGCTACTTGTCGCGACATGAGAAAATGAAGTGTTCTTTGCAACGAATACTTTTTAATTAGTAATTTCGCAATAAACATCAGTTTTGTGCCTCCGGTCCTCTCGGGTGGGCCGGCATTTCCGTAATCGTGACCTCCAAAACGTGACCAAACGACATGGAAAACACGATTCTGCCTCCGGCACCCGATAAAGATATTTTTCCTTTCCGGCGTGGAAATGCTCTTTTTCATCTACAGTACAAAACAAGAAAACAAGACGTAATTTTCAGTGGTGTGCCGACCTGAAGCAGCCAGCCAGCCAGCCAGGATCCACAAATGTTACATCACGGGATAAACGCTAGCTAGCTAGCCAGTGCTGCTTCTCGCCACGTCTCTGTGCCTGCCCGATATTTTTTCCCTTTCACGAAAGAGAAAATATCGCCCGTGCATGCGCTTTTATCCCGGGCTCCTGACACATAGGCAGGATTTATCTCTCGGCTTCCATTTTCGAAACGCGGCAAAGATCTTCGCCAGCCTTTAATCTGCGCCTGCCCAGAAGAACATATATCCGCACAGCGCGCCGTGCTAGCTAGCAAGCATTCCTGGCTCTCCCGTCAAGCACCACGCACGCACATCGCCAGGCTCAGGGCTCCTGCTGGCTTGCTCCCGGCCGAGCGCTCAGGAGGGAGGAGGCGATGGCGGCCGTGTTGGACGCGTGGCGCAGCAAGAGCGCGGCCATCACGTCGTGGTGCGTGTCGGCGCTGTGGAGCGGGCTCAGGCGAAGGCACCGGCGGACGGCGTACGCCCTCGGAGCCGGTGGGCTCAAGCTCAACTACGACGCGCTCAGCTACGCCCAGAACTTCGACGACGGGAGCTGCCCCGGCGAGTGCGAGCCCGACTTTACGGCCAGGTTCGCGCCCGCTGGAGCGCGGAGGCCGTCGATCACTTGCTGTCCTTAGGAGAGCTAGCTCATCGCTGTTTGTAGTTCCGGCCCGGCGTGTGTGGTGGTGGTGGTATTGTTGTCACCTTCCAAGTATGTCTCTCTCGCGTGCGTGTCTAGTTACTCTTGGTAGTAATCGAGGTCATGCTAGGTCTATATATCTTGGCTGGATGGGCGTGGGTGTGCGTGTGCAAGTATTTAGAGTGGAGGAACCAATATTGTTTGAATTATGTCGACCGATGAGCTCAAAGTTACTGTGCATACTGCTTTTCACTATATTTTAGCTAATGTAGTTCACGTGGCGTCTGGGTCAGCTTTTGTCTTATTTGTATATATGGTGACCCCTATCATAAGCAGACTAATGTCATCTGGGACCAAGTAGCGTCTTTTGTTTATGATAACCTAAGTAAGCCCATGGTTTGTATGGGAGACTTGAATGATATCCTGTATGAAGTCGACGGTTGTAATGGCAATATCAACTACTATCGTATGCATGCCTTTCGTTCTATTGTCAAGAACTGTGGCCTTTTCGATATTGGTTATAGTGGTCCTGCTTACACTTGGCGTGGTAGACAAAATACTTCCAAGCCTATTCATCGTCGTCTAGATCGTTGTTTGGTTAATTCTGATTGGTGCGCTCACTTTCCTAACACTAAAGTGCTTAATCTCCCCATTATTCTTAGTGACCATGCGCCTATTTTGATTTCCACTGATAGTCACTTTGTCAAGCCTAAGCAGTCTTTCAAATTTGAAAATTGGTGGCTTTCTGAAGATGACTTCAATTCTTTTGCTAAAAATGCCTGGAAAGCTACTACTCTTAACTCTTTTACAGCTAAATCAACTTCATTGGCAAATACTCTAAAGGCATGGTGTAAAAAAAAGAAGCCTTTACAGCAGACTCTCAGTATGTTAGAGGCCAAAATCAATGATTTGCAGAAATTGCCTCTTCACCATCAGAGTCAAGACTTGGAGCAATCCCTCATTGCCAGGTACGAGTTTACTCTCAATCAACTGAATCAATATTACAGACAACGTGGCAAAAAGAATTGGGTGTCCAAAGGTGATAGAAACACTAAGTTTTTCCATCAGGCTGTTATCAAGCGTAGAAAAAGAAATACAATCTGTTCTGTTAAAGATGAGAATAATGTGCTCCATTATAAACCTGCTGCTATCATGCAAACTTTTGTTAATTATTTCAGATTCATTTTCTCCTCTCCTAATGATGTGGTGTGCAGGCCTTTTCCTCAACTCAACTCCTTTGAACATAATGATGACTTCACCTATTCCGTTCCTGATAAATCTGAAAATTTTCAGATTCTTAAGGATATGAAACTAAATGCTTCACCAGGTCCTGATGGCTTCAATGTGGAGTTTTATCTGGCAACTTGGGACTGGATTGGTGATGACGTAACGCAGTTGGTGTCTTCTTTCTATGCCACAGGTATTCTGCCTCCAAACATTAATGACACTAACATTGCTCTCATTCCTAAGAAGTTAGTCTCTCTTGTTCCCATGGATTATAGACCAATTAGCCTTTGCAATGTCATTTATAAAATTATTGTTAAATCTCTGGCAAACAGACTTAAGCCCCATCTTCCAGATTATGTTGATCCAGCTCAACAAGCTTTTATTGAGGGTAGACGGATTACTGACAACATTATTGTTGCTCAAGAAATTTCTCACTCTTTTACTCTTAGGTCTTGGAAACACAATGCCTTCATGCTAAAGATAGATCTGGCTAAAGCTTTTGACCGTCTAGAATGGAACTTCATTGTCTCGGCTCTTTCTCGTAAAGGGCTACATGGTCATTTCATCAATCTTGTGCATGCTTGCATTTCCTCACCCATTTTCTCTGTCCTCATTAATGGTCAGCCGTCTCCCAAATTTAAGTCTCACAGAGGTATCAGACAGGGTTGTCCCATGTCTCCTTACCTTTTTGTTCTTGCCATCAATGAACTTTCTATCATGCTTAATGAAGCTGCTCAGGACAATCATTTGCAAGGCATTTCTCTAGGCCCAAATTGCCCTCCTATTCATTCTCTCCTTTTTGCAGATGACCTTTTAGTCTGTGGTCAGGCTACTACACAGGAGGCTCAGACTATGTCAGATTTGATTCAGCACTTTTGTTCCCTTTCCGGTCAAACTCCTAATTGGGACAAATCTGCTATTCTGTTTAGCACTCATACTCCTCAAAATGTTATTACTAATATTAAACAAATTTTCCGAGTTGCTAATCTTGATGATAGATTCATCCACCTTGGTCATCCTTTGATTTTACCTGCTAAAAATAGAGCCTCTGCTTACAACTTTGTGATTGACAAGTTCTCTAACAAGCTGCCCTCTTACAAAGCTAATATGCTCTCCCATGCAGCTCGTCTGGAACTTATTAGGTCTGTTTTTTCTGCTATTCCGGTCTATTACATGGCAAACATTTTGTTCTCCAAAAAGCTTATTGCTAAGCTCACAGCTATCATTAGAACTTTTTGGTGGACAGGTATTAGGGAAGATGGCTCAAGGAAAGGACTGTGTCTCAGAGCTTGGAAAGATATAGCAAATTCAAAAGAAGAAGGAGGTCTAGGGATTAGAAATCTTAAAGCCATCAATGAAAGTCTCATCATTGCGGCAGCTTGGAGGTTAGCAAACAACCCCTCTTCTCACTTATACTGTATTCTTCGGGCTAAGTATTTCCCTACTACTACAATCTGGAGGGCAACTTCTTCTCCTCCTAAGTCTGGTTTTTGGGCTTCAATTTTAAAAATGCTTCCCAGGCTTACTCAGCATGCCTTCTATCAGCTTACTAAAGGCAACATTTCTTTATGGAGCATGCCTTGGTGTCCTCTTTGGAGATCTATTCATGATTTTCTTATTCCTCAAACCACATGATTTGTTTATCCTTCTTTGGTTAATGACCTGTGGCTCCCAGGACAGAAAGCTTGGAACCATGACCTTATTTTTAATCTGTTTGATCAAACTTTTGCTTCTCAGGTGGTTGCTATAGACATTATTCACGACGACATCGACGATCCTCTTTCCTAGCCTTTGGCCACTAATGGCTTTTGTTCTCCTAAATCTGCTTACAAGCTTTGTTTGCAGGAGATACACAACAATTCTATTACAGCTCCAATGCAGGTGTCCTCGGAGGTCAAGAACTTGCTTACGACTATTTGGCGTGATAAAAACCTATTGCCAAAGGTTCAAACTTTCGCTTGGAGATTGTTGAGAAGAGCTCTGCCAACAGGTATGAGAGCAGGTCATTTTTCTGTTCATATTTCTCAGATTTGCTCCAGATGTGGCATGCAGGAGGATGATTTGCATCTTTTTTTCCTTTGTGACTTTGCTAGGGCAGCCTGGTTCTCTAAGCCCTGGTTTATTAGATCACATGCTATAGTTCAGGGCCTCAATTCTGTGCATTTGGTTATTGCTCGTCTTCTCTCCTTTAATCACCCTCATGCTTCTTTAAAAAATATTCTTAATTTCTTATGATGCATGTGGAAAATTAGAAACGACTTCCTGTTTGAGCGTAAGAAGCACCAACCTTACCAGGTTCATATTTTAGCTGCTGCCTTGGATCATTACTTGCAAAATGATTCCCTGCTAGATTTGAGCAAACCTAATAACCCCAACAACCAGAATGTGTTGCAACATTTGCCCCCTCAAGGTACCACCATTAAGTCTGTTATGCTCATGAAAGGTCCAAAAATCTACACTGATGCTGCTTTTAAAACTAAAAAAGCTTCAGGCATTTACTATGGGCAGCCTCGAACAGGCATTGGGGTGTATTTCTGTCTTCCTTTATCCCAAGGAGAAATAAACATTCAGGTCCAAGCCTCAGCTCTGCCAACAACAAGTCCTCTCCATGCAGAAGTTCTTGCACTGGAGTTTGCATCACATCTGACGAACATTCTGCAGATTCAACATCCTGTCTTCTTAACAGATTGTCTTACACTTGCTTCTGTGATTGCTGCCAGGAACTTCTTGCATTTTGCTGCGCCCTGGAATATTAGGAAAAATCTAGCTGATATTCTCAACTTAACGTCTCATATGCAGGCTCAGATTTTTCATATTTCTAGGAATAACAATGGGGTGGCTCATAATCTTGCAAAGCAGGTCTTTCAGAACAACTACGGAGCGCTTATGGACTGTTCCCATAATTCCCATACAAATGCTCCTTGCCCTGTTATTTCTTCCTTGCAGAACATTGCTCTTTCAGGTTTTCATCTACATAAGGTGTACTGCTTCTAATATCCTGTACTAATTTTGCAGATTAAAATCTCTATGACTTTTCTTTCCAAAAGATATTCTCAGGATACTATCACATTTAACAGGACGAGGATTCGCTATTTCTCCCAGAGATCACTTGTCACTCTGCGCTACATGTGCTTCCTTCTGATCAGATGGTCTCTATGTGAAGGACTTTATGTATCTTTAGCACTCCCTATGTTTCTTCTTTTCTTTCTAAGCTAGTAGATGTTCATCTGGTTGATCTCCTTTCAACCTATCTTTGCTTCTTCCTCCAGCAACTCTGTTTTGGCTGTTCTCCTCTTCTAATCTTTAGGCCAATGTAATATCTCCTGTACTATGGTCAATGCTGGAAATGAAATTGGCACCCTCTGGGTGCCTTGCTTTGTTCAAAAAAAAATTGTTTGCTGGATGGCAGTACATGCATGAGATTTTTTTTAGGAAAGTACATGCATGAGATTAATTTGGGAATACATTAATTTGGGAATATGGTGCTGCGGCTGCATGTTTAACCTCCGAGAAGCAGCTGAGGAAGGCCATGTTTGGTTCATAAGTTCTAGGATTTTTTTAGGCCCAACTAAAAAGTCGTTAGTCCCTAAAAAATCCCTACCTGTTTGGTATATGGGACTAAATATAGACTAAAAGACCATGTTACAACTAAAAGTCTCAAAAAGACTCTCCTTGAGGGTCTTCTTTCATAAGTCTTAAATGCCCACTTTAAGTCCCTATAAGTCCCTCATGTTTCACCCGTAAAAAAACTCTTCTTATTTGGTTTAGATGGGACTAAAAGAGACTTTTTTAAGTCCCTACATCAATAAGTCTCTGTAAACAAACATCCCTAACACAAGAAGAAAGTGTAAGATTATTGATGATTGATACAGTTCGCGGCAAGGATGAAGAATATTTCGCTGCCAATGACAGCTTTCTAAACGATTTAACTGGGTCAGCTATCCAAATCATTTGAAGCAGATGCATTGGGAGATCTTTCTGTAGCTTTACCTCCCCTATCCCTTAGCGGCTAGGATAAACTCTTCCATCCACACTTCAGCAGCGAGCCTGACGATTCGCCTCCTCTCTGCCTGCTGCTTTGGCGGCCAATGGCTGGGAGAGAATCCCGGTGCCTTCACTCTGGCTAGTAGTTTAGATTAGGATTCTTTAGTTCTCGTAGGAGCGGTGCTCGGGCGGAGGGCGGAGATTCTTCTTCAAGTTTGTCTTTCGGGTTTGGATCCTTTCGTCTGGACATAGTCGACGGAGCTTTGGTGTAGATTTCTACCGTTTTCTTGGCACAGTTAGGTTAGGGTTTGTTGCCGTGTGGCGAAATTTGGTGTCAAGTGATTTAGATCTGTTCAAGGGTTCAACAACGATGACTGGGGCTCCAAGGCGTTGGTCCTTAGGGGCGCGTGCATCAAGACTTCCCGGCTATCATCGACAAGGTCAGGCCGGCTCTGGCAGAGGAGCGATGACAGCGGCGCGTCGGCGGCTCGTTCTACCAGCAGTAGTGGTCGTTAGGTGGTCTCAAAATCTCAGTGTAATTTTTATTATGTTTAAGGTGCTTTTGCACTTTCGGTGAAATTTCATAATATATATGAATTATTTTGCAAAAAGAAACATTTGAAGCCACGAAGAGATTTCCCTTTTCTTGTTGCGAAAACCGCCAAGAGATATCCGATTGTCTATTTGTAGCAAAAAGGACAATTCCATCATTATGGTCACCCAAGTACACTGTATTCTTTTTTTTAGCATCAGTACAGACACAACCGCTCATATACATGTGCATACACTCTCCTCTATGAACGGACACACGTACACCCTATCCTTATGAGCACCTCCGAAAAACTGAGCCAGCATATCATCTTGAGATTTATGAAATCACCGTAGGCACCTCGTCGTCGACGGGAACGTCTCCTCTCACCGAAAGCGCATCACCGGAAATCCTGAAATAAATCTAGGAATAATGCGAGCACCAGGATTTGAACTCTGGTGGGTTAGGGATACCACTGTCCATCTAACCAATTCAATCACAGGTTGATTCGCACTATACTCTTTATTTAATAGAGTGCACAGATTGTAAAATGAATAGACTTGATAGTTGGCTCTAGATTTTGGAATTTATAACAATATAGGAGTTTGTTGTGACACCTTGTTACGCCTGGCGGGATCAAGACTGGTCTCACAGACCAACACTAGTCTTTGTCTTCACTCATGCGCACCCGGGAGCTACTTACCGGTTGGCCACCCATCGCCAAGCACGCTTAACTTTAGAATTCTTTTCGAATGAGCTTCTGGAAAGGAAGGAATTTCTTATTGATATGAGTAGTCTATCATTACTATTAAGCTAGGCTCTCACATACACCCCCACTCAAAGGAACCGACGTCCTCGTCGGCCCATCAGAAACGTTCCCTCTTGGCACACGTATGCGTGTCCAGTCCAGCACAAGTGCCATGCCGTGTGCTACAACGGGCCACATGCCCACGCACCTGACCCGTACATGTCCGTGTAACTGTGAGGGTCGGCTCTGATACCAAATTGTAACACCCTGTTACGCCCGACAGGATGAGGACTGGCCCCACAGACCAACACCGGTCTTTGTCCTCACTCGTGCGCACCCGGGAGCTACTTCCCGATCGGTCATCCATTCTAGAATGACCCCGAGCTAAGCACGCTTAACTTTGAAATTCTTTTCGAATGGGCTCCTAGAAAAGAAGGAATTTCTCGTTAATATAAGTAGTCTATCATTTCTATTAAGCTAGGCTTTCACATTTGTGAAATATGATGCTTTACTACTTTGAACGCTGCACATCGGAGCCGCGAATTCAAGCTCCTATTTACAGTAATTGGATCTGATGACTGAGAAGCGAGAGAAAAGAAGACGTGGCAACAGGCTCGTTTTTTTCAAAATTGAAATCATCTGAATGGATGAAAAAGAAAAGAACTGACACCACCAGACCACTGCGAAGAAGAGAAGGTAGAAGGAAAATATACATTACTCGTCCATACTTGTTGCGTTGCATCGTTGGATGTGCGCAATCTATAGAAGCGAGAGAAAGAAAACAAAAAATTGAAATCATCTCGGATGGTTGACCGTTGGATCTGCGCAATTGACAGAATCGAAAGAAAAAATATTCAATAAATTGACGCAATTGATAGAAGCTAGAAAAAGAAAAAAGAAAAAATGATCGGGTGAGAACGAGAGCGCTGCGGGGTGGGGTTTCGAGCACGCGACCGAGCTACCTAGATATACGCTCCAAAAAGTTTTAGAAAAACTGCTAGCTAGAGTTTTTTTCTTAGATGGATGAGCTAGCGAGAGTTGCTGTCCGCGTAGACTGCTCTCGCTACTTGTTCTAGTGCGATTCAACATTCAAGCACCCTAAACCTCCTTGTGATCCCCTCCTACATAACCTCCTCCGTGGCCCCAAGCTCTCTCCCTCCCAGCACCCATGAAATATTAACGTTAACAATTCAGTGACACCTTTCCCCCCTGCAAGAACACAAAACCAGGATACACTCATATTCACATGTCCTCCCGCAAGGAAATCTACATCTCAAGTTTGCTCATGATACAAAATTCCTCTTGCCTACATGTTGTGTTTCTACCTGCCAGAAAAAGGTTAATACCCAAGTGTGGTTGTCTAATGCCTACGTATCCAAAAATGATGTACACTAGTTTGTTACAGGACCTCTGAATGATGGTTTGTAACCACAATACAACAATTCATTACTTAGCTCATGGTATCGACCCAGAAATTCCACCGGGCTGCAACGATCCCTTCCCTTCTAAGCTTCTACGATCAGATGTTGTTTGCCTGAAGCTCTTGTTCAGGAAACATAATTGTTTTGAGAAACTCATAGGATGTAAAAAACAGCGCCCCTTGGGATACATACATGAGCAGCCTTGGGCTTAAACCCCTGGAAAAAAAGATGTTGATAATTTGCATGCTCGCAGTAACAATGACACAAACGAGTATGGATTTGCTTCCAGTAAGATGGTAAGTCTATAATATCGTGTATAAATGATCGTACCTGTAAAGACCTCGTAACCCTTCTTGCTCAAAAATGTGCGCAAGGGCATGAAGAACCCCTTCATACTTTCTAACAGGGCTGAGAGCCTAATGAACATGAATCAATTCAGAATTAGTCCTGCACCAACTATTACTTCACTTTTGATTTGAAGAATTGAAGGAAACAAGCCATTAGAAGTGATAGGAAAAACAAAAGATCTAACCAAGCTTTTCCATCTCAACAAGTTTCATTATAATGAAATTAAAAGAAAGGGTCCAGTTTCCGTTTTTTGACCTTGGACTCTGGAAAAGGCTTATTTTCAATCTTGAACTCTAAAATTGTTGGAATACAACATCAAACAAATGAAACAGTCCACTTTTCGCCCTCTGCCCGCTGGTGGTTTGGCAAATGGTATTGAGTGTCGTGGATGCCACATGGCAACAACCTCACTGCCATGTATCAACTCCGGTTTTTGATCTATTTGTGACAAATTTCATCCATTTATAACAGAATTGCTGTAAATTTGTTATCCAAATGATGAATTTTGTTCTTGATTGTTTGTTTGTCATAGTGTGCGGTTGTTCATGGAGTGACATGGAGAACAACTGGAAGAAGCTCCAAATAGACTTTATTTCAGAACGAGGAATCTTCCTACAAACACAAATGTGCTAAATCAAGGATATACTATCTCTGCCTAGAAAAACTGGAGTCGGCCTACGAAAATGTGGTTCGGATCCCACTGGTGATGCCAGAAGTCGTTTCGGTATAGGATTTTTATCATCTTCTTATTTTATTTATTATTCCTGATCCAGAAGTCAAATTTTCTTTTTGTTGGGCAGTACCTCCTAACAAGATTGGTCTGTTTGGAACTTCGTTATGGGTCCTAGGCTCCTAGCTAGTCAGAACCTTCTTCCTTACTCCAAAATCCAAATAGAAACAAAATCTGAACAAACATAATTTGATTCTCAGATCTAGACACTACCTTCCCCTTCAAGAAACGACTTGGCCCTCAAGGCATTTAGGGTCTGTTTGGTTTGTGGCCTCGCCTGCATGCCTGGAGAAATACCTTGCCTGGTTTCAGCCTGGTCTTTTAAACTTTTCTGCCTGGTCAGGCTGGCCTGGACAGAAGTTGTTTGGATTTTGGGCCTGGCCTGGAGAGTGATTAGACTTAAAAAAATCAATTCATCTGCCTTTGTACCGCGAGCAACTTCGTACATGCAGTCCCAGGCAGCCATTATGGCTTGCCAGGCGCTGGAATTTTGAAGCCTGGGCCAGGCTAACCCCTTGCCTGGCTCCTCTATCCACATCCCATCCAGGCTAATCACGTGTGTGGTGTTCTAGTCCAGGCAAGTACAGGCTTTTTCAGGGTAGCACCAAACAATACCCAGGCAACATACAGGCACGCTCCAGGTCAGGCGAGTTGTCACGAGGACACGAACCAAACTAGCTCTTAGTGAGCCATGAACTCTAGGTAATGTTTCTCTATCTCATAGTAAGTGCCAACTCACCTGCTCCTGCAGAATTATCTGCTCATAATGGAATTTCAGGTGTCATATAGTCAAAACAATGGCATCCACGTCATTACGGAATCATCTGAGACTAAAAAGTGGACTGTTTCGACAGTTTGAGATTGCAA
Organism: Triticum dicoccoides; assembly: GCF_002162155.2. Lineage (NCBI taxonomy): Eukaryota > Viridiplantae > Streptophyta > Magnoliopsida > Poales > Poaceae > Triticum > Triticum dicoccoides. The sequence goes on from NC_041390.1 coordinate 469,333,824, forward strand.
TTAGATGGTTTTAGGGTTCAGGGTTGAAAAGTGCGCTTTATGCAGGAGTTTGATGAAGTGGCGTGAGCTTTTCCATTCAATAACAAATCAAAATAGATAAAACTTAAACTGTAAGTTACTTGTGCTGATATATACAAACTGGGGTGTGGCATGAGCATGTTTTTTTCTTGAGTAAAAGGGTTCACCAAATTTGTGGCATAAGCATGTGTTGCACCTGTAACTGTACTCGTGTCTTCACAACATCGAATGGATTTGTAAACAGAGCAGCAGTTGATCCTGCAAAACCTCCACAAATGAGCTGCAATACAAAGAAAAAAGGGAGTTTATACCACACTAAAATCGGAATGTGTAGTTGAATTAGGCTCGACCTGAAGTATTAACATTTATATCAAAGGTAAGTGGCATCATTCGAAAACTGAATTTAGTGATGGGAACAGGCCAAACAGTACCGGTTCAGTATTGAATAATGAAACACATATATAAGATGGTTTAACAAGTTGAGGTTCAGGAACTAACCGTCTGGCCAGAATTGAGTTTAGCATTAGCAGGTGATGCATTCAACAGAAATTGCTTCAGACTCTCGTAGGCATAAAACTGGAAATTCCAAAATAAGTGAACACCAAAATAAAACAGCAAAGCAGATGTAGAATTAAAATTTGGGACTAGGGAGTAAACTGTAACTGTTCGTAAAGATACCTTTACTATAGAATGTGGAATATTTCTGCAAAGAACAGCCCCCCATCCAGCATATAACGAAGCAATGCCACCCCTTTGTAGACATCCAACTAAAGCCTTCCTGATGGCATGAAACTCTTATTAGAGCGTGAAGAAGAGTATGGTGAACTCCGGGCAATGTTGCCAAATAATTTCAACAAGCAACGTGGAGTCAGGTTATTGTCATTTTTCAATATAAATAGCAGGTTATTGTCAGGATGCAGAACTAGGGCTGATAAATTAATACTCCCTCTGTCCCAAAATAAGTGTCACTGGTTTAGTACAACTTTGTGCTAAGTTGTACTAAATCAGCGACACTCATTTTGGGACGGAGAGAGTATGTTTTTGTCATTTCTTCTTATTTATCAGCAAAAAGCAAAAAGCTTCTAAATAAAGAAAGAAAACGAATGAATAACCCAAGGAGAAGCATGGAAATTAAATACCAGCAATTCTGATACTGCGAGCCGACTTGCATCTGTTGTTTTATGCATTCGCTTGGTGTAAAAATAAAGGAGGTTGCAATACTAGAACAACCACCCGCAGCACAATGAGCAATGGAATGGTAGTCCTGAAGAGATGTCAATGTATAAGATCAAAGTGTGTATGAATGTTACACTAGTTGGATATCAATTGCAAAATAAAACTGAAATCACCTTCGGCAAAGTAGGAAGAAGTGACCCCTTTACTATTTCGTAAGTTAGGGTATAAATAGCTGAAATTGGTGCAGAACAAGCAATTTTGCTAGCAAGCCCTCCATAAAGTCCTAAGACACCTGTAGAAAATATTTGCCAAGCATGAAAAATTCTAGTAATTAATGTTTGACAATAGGGAAAAGGACATGGAAATATGATAAACCTATTGATAGCATCTCAGTGTGTGTAAATACACCCAAAATTTTACCTCTCTCAACAAGGGTGCGTCTTAGTATGTGGTAGAATGAGCTTTGCCCAGAACTGTTAGCCTGAATAATGGTTTTCACCGTATCAACTGGATGCAGAGAGATACTGACAACTGTCCCAGCTAGTGCTCCTGCAGCAGCATGCTTGTTCGCACCAACAGGACCATGAAATCGATGCCCCAAGGATGATTCAAACTCTGATGAACGCTTGTCTACAAAATGCTGCTGAGATACATCTTCCCCGTATGTATATTGGTGTACATTTGGTGGGTTAACAATAGCATCACCAACCACACAAGATGTGCATGTCAACCCTTCAGGCCGAATATGTTCACATGTGCTGGAAATCTGATTTTCCAGCATTATCCTTGCCTCTTTGCAAACCTGCTCTGATGAACAAGCAGACATATTGGAGTATTCTCTAGAAACCTCTGTGTTTAATTTCTCATCGTGTAGAGAATTTTCACAGGCATACGTGATATTATCCTCCTCACTTGAGCTCGTGCATTGTTCAGCTGGCATGTCTCCTGTTTGATTGCAACAGTTATCACCCCTTCCGAAGCAGTCGCCCTCCTTGATTTCCATACTGCTGGAAGTAGCACAAGCTCCTAGCTTTTTGGTTTGCATGGGGTATATATTTTGATAATGCATGTTCCCAAGTTTACTGGTAAGATGCATATGTCTCCATGTGGCAGAAGCACCGATCATGTTGCTGCGTGATCGGAGCATTAACATCTTCTTCAGCAATCTAAGATCTTCATGGATTGATTTTGGTGTTGATAAACAGGTTTGAGAGTTGAGGCCAGTTGAGCTTTCGCTGCAAGATGTCAATGTGTGTCCTTCTCGGTCCCTAGTAAAGCACACAGGGTCTTCCGTGTGCAAAATATCCTCGCTCACAGATCTTTGATCTGTTGTGCCAGAAGATTCTGGGTGCCCAACAAGATTCCAGATCCCTGTCAATGCAGATACTAACTGAGGAGTAGTGAATAGTTTATCAGTATGTCTGCTGCCTGATTGAGTACTTTGTGATTGATTGGCACAACGATCCTTTGAAAGAAATGCATCTGGATCAAATAATCGGTGCTTATCAAATGGAAGCCGGTAGTAATTAGTTGTTGATTTTCGAGCTTTTGAAGCTCTACGATTTGAGCTCATCTCTGACAAGCATGCAGCAAGTTAGCTGTTCGTTCATTAAGAAGAAGTCAACTAATCATCTGACTGGGATCTGCAAGAGGCAGGAAGCAGAAAAGGCAAAATTAGCATAGCAAAACAGCTCTCATATGGTACTAAGCAAAGAGTATGTTTCATGGGAGATCATCTGACTAGACCTTTGAGCTAGGTACTAACAATAGTGGCTAAGCCCAAAGAGCGACCGATTAGCAAATGGATTGTGGTATAAATGTCCCTAAATCCGAAAGACGCCTTTATGCCTTGTACCCGCTGCGAATTTGAGACAACAACATGAGCAGTAATTGCCATGCTCCAACCCCAAAGTACTCCATTCTGCGAGACATGTCATAGAACAGACCCCGAATCTTTAACTCGCAAGCTATATAATCCCTGGTCCTAACAGACGTTTCGTCGAACAGCTTGTGTGCGCGGAGACCAGCACCCGATTTGATCCAAGCGAATGAAAGGAACGCCCTCCGAAGGGTTAAAAAGCTTGTCTTACCTTGCGGTGGCTGGACTGGAGCTCAGCTCCCGATGCCCGATGGCGGCTTCGCAACAGTTCGCGCTTCACGGGAGGGGAGGGGAGGAGGAGGAGGAGGAGGAGAGGTGCGACGACCTAGCCTCCGCCGCTTCTCCGCCCCCCTCTGGCTCCACAAGCTTGCGAGGCGGAGAGGTCACGGGCGCGGCGTCATGGGAGCTTGGGCTTCCAGGTCCATCTCCATGGATTTTCTGGCTGTTTCGAGGCTGTCGCTGTGCCGCTCACCGATGTGCGGCCGCAGCCAGCAGCGTCAATTGGGCAACCCGGACAAACGTGGGCACGCTGCGCCTTTTCCTTTGGGTCCCCAAACGATGTTTTGCGCCGTTCGATGCAAAGTGCACGGTCAAAACGAAAGGCCCTAAAAAAGATTAATCACCCCTCATAAAATAGCAAAAAGCGAAAATGTTACAAATCTAACATCGGATTTAGCGTTTCCGAGTGAACGTCATCAAGCACATCAGATCCCATGCGTGAATCCTAAGGCTAGTCATAGTGAAAGTAACTTAGCTAGTAACATAACGCACTTCAAATTTTTTTTGCTCATGTGGCAAGTAATAACATAATATGTTACTGTAACATAGCATTTTCCAATACAGGATGAGTCTATAAGCTAATAAATGAAGTCATCTATGACACTACTACTATGTTATTTTACATTATGAAGATAATAACTTAGGCTAATGTTATATGGATGACACTAGTATAAGTTACTCCCCACTGTGACCATCCTAAAATGTTCTTGCTTTCACCCTGTGAGCTATTAATTATATAATCTAATGATCCCGTCCTTCGGTATGATGTTGAATATATTATGCATGTACTTCAGTTTTATATGCCATTCAATTATCATAATCCTTGTTGATGTCATTTGCTTCCAAGTTTTGTTCATGTCATAGTTATTGTACTTACTAAAATGGTTTCGTTCACTGGCAATCTGAGTGAACACATTCGAGTGAAAATTTTAATTTTCAGACAATGACAATTTCCTTGATGTTGCATGGTAATTTCCTTCGGCCAGCATGGCAAAATCCTAAGTATGATTTTTTTTCATCATTTCTTTAGGCTCTATGTTGCAATCATGACAAATTTCTGAAAACGCATGGCAATTACTCTAATGCAATATGCCAAAAAATTGACAATCTTCTATACAACATGGCAATTTTTACTTTGACAAATTCTTATACAAAGGCATGGCAACTCTGGAACGTTCGCTGAAAGTGTACACATGTGTTTTTTAGCAAGCAAAATTGTTTGTCGTTTCTACCATAATATAAGATGATATTGCAACCTTATATTATGGGATGGAGAGGATAACATTTAGATAGGTACTCCCTCTGTTTCGGAATATAAGGTGTATCGATTTTCATGCAGGTTAAATTTATGTATGTTTGACCAAGAGTATAAAATAAAATATCGATATCTACAATACATAATAAATAAAATATAAAATACTTTTCATGATAGACGTAATGATAAAAGTTTGGTACAGTAGTATTGATTATTTTTTCTACGAACTTAATCAAACGTGTACATGTTTGACTTTTTTAAGAGTAATACACCTCTAACTAAAAAGCGAATACACCTTACATTTTGTAATCAAAGGAGTATATCATAAAAGAGAATTCAGCATGACACGACTCTCCGTTGCACGCAGCAACCCTGCAGGGGAGAAAAGAGGAGCCGAAACTCGTTTACAAAAGCGGGGAGAATTGCCCCATATCGACATTTCCTTTGTACTTTTTTTTCATAATTATATAAGGACTTCGATAAATTCCGAATGTTCGGATTTTGAGCATGTCATCCCGAACCTTTTTTCATGGCAACTTAGTTGACATTAGATGACAAATTTAGTTGTTAAATCATGGCTTTGTCTTCATTCGTTTCTTCCTAAAAAAATTGTCATGTTTGCCAACCCTGCGCCAACTAAAGTTGGCATGAAGAACGTTCGAGTTACCATGCTTAAAATCCGAACGTTTAGGATCTATCATTACCGTTATATAATCTGAATGTTACTGCCAGATATTTTTATTAATCCAAACAAAAGCTTATCTTATATCCTCCAAACAATTGAAAAAAAACTATACCATCACATGCATATCGGTGAGAATGCACTAGAACAGTTACATCTGTCACGGCCACAGCCCACAGCTCAGGTGGATCCACTGTTGTATCTAGGACATGATTGAAAGACGAGAAGACATCCTTGCAATAGAAACGAAACTGCTCCACAGACGATGTTTCTGCCCGACCTATGCACGACCTGAAAATCCAGCGGCCGGTACCCTGCTTATCATGCGCATGTTCGGTTGGATTTATGTGTCGTGTGTGCATCGTCTGAATTGTGTCGTCCGCATAGCACTGCTGCAATAGAAACGAGGAGTCGAAACTCATTTATAAAAGCGGCAACCCTGCGGCCTCATTTGGTAGGCGAGGGGTGGAGGGGATTTCAGAGGAGAATCCACGACGGGCGCAGTTTGGTATGCGAGGTTTCGTTGGCCCAATCCACCTGACCCCCCCTCGATTCACCTCGACCCATGCGGGTCAAAAGGCACGAGGAGGCACTCGCGGATTTGGAGCCATGCGCGAGACTGGAGCCTGCTCCTCGCGCCGCCGTCGGCAGCGGCCTCCTCCTCGACGCGCCGCCGTCGGCCGGAGCCTCCTCCTCGCGCCGCCGTTGCCCGAACGAGATGGGCAAAGCAACGCCCTCGCCGCCACTGAGAGGAGCCGCCCTGCCGCTGGATCTTCACCGCCCCGTCGCCGCCAGAGCGTCAATGTCCTCCGCCGGTTATTCCCGATGTGATTCCTCCACTTCTCCATCCCCTCCCCTGCAAACCCTAGAGCTGACTCTTCTTGCTCCTCCTCCGACACCCAGCGGCCATGGCTTCGATCTGCAACAGTTTGCTGCGTCCATCGATGAGACTGGCTGCCTCCATGGCCATCCCTCTCCTCTCCTGAAAATCATTGGAACCCGACTCTTGTGAGAACCAGTACCTTGATTTGAATTTTGATAGAAGTGTAGGTTTTCGTGTTGACAGAAATTATGGTGTTTCTGGATGAGCTTTTACATTGACAGTAAAGCAAGGTCCCTGGATGAACTTTTGCACATGAACAATGTTTAGTTTTATCTATCAACATAAATAAAAAAACCCCAAAGTTCTGGACTAGAAGCAAGATCCTAGATGACAGTAAATAATTAGAGGGATTTAAATAATTAAAGTGTGGTTTGTCCCGTAGTAGGTCAAATTGATCCACTGTCCCTTTGTTTCAGTGGATACTGATATTGTTGGTTCCTTCTTTAGTATGCTTCATTTTGGTCCCCATCCATAAATTGATTCCAAGTCAAGCAAATTATGTTGTTAATGTGAAGAATTGTTGCAAGATTAGATTTTTAACTGTTTTACACCATTTTAATTCAATATGGAAATTCATCCCTGTCAAACAATGTTCTGCATGGAGGGGATGTGTGGCTGGAGAGGGATTGGCTGGAGGTTTTAAGGGGATTGGGTGAAAGAGGGGGATTCACCAAATCCGTTGAAATCCCCTCCTCTCAAAACTTCCATGATCCCTTTCTGTCAAATGAGGCCTGCGGGTGAGAAAAGAGGAGCCGAACCTCGTTTATAAAAGTGGGGAGAACTGCTCTGGATATTTCCTTTCTATTCATCTTAATTATATATAATCTGAATGTTGCTGCTAGAATTTTTTTATTAATCCAAACAAAAGCTTAACTTATATCCTCCAAACTACGTATGCACCGGTACAGTTACATCTTTCACGGCCACAGCTCAAGGAGTTCGACACATTTTGACAGAAACGGCAAGAAACGCTGACGAGATCTCCTCCAAATCCAAAGAAGGAAAAAAGAAACGCATCGACGGGCGTTTTCAGTGATCATTCTCTCGTCGTCCATCTGTTGGAGCGGGTGCAGAAGAAGAAGAACCTCCTCCACGGGACGCACGGGAGCGTGATGTTCAGAAAGGGCGTGTACACCGCGTACGGCCGCCTCGGCGGCGCTGCCGCGCACTGCCGGCGCTCTCCCGGCCGCTGCTCCGAGCTCACGCCGGAGAGGAACTTGAGGCCGAGCTTGAGCTCCCCCTTGTACGTGCCGTCCCGGAGCACGATGTTGTACGGGGCGGGCTTCATCTGCAGGAACTCCCTCTCGCTGCCCTCCCTGATGATCTCGCCTACATGCACCCTGCAACGCACTTGCACAAGGTCGTCGGACCGGGGCACGGTGGATGGAGTCTCTTGCACGTACGACGTACCTGATTTCGCCGACCAGAGTGTCCTCGGCGAACTTGTCCCTCTCCATGACCTTGAGCGTGACCTTGGCCAGCTCCCTGCACTCGCGGGGCGACAGCGGGAACCTGAACTTCTCGTTCCACCAGATCCTCCTGTGCTTACCTGGGCGTCAAATCACGAACGTCCTTACAGGCTTCAGACACTGTTAGAAATTCAGACACGAGCGTTTCTACAATGTGGTAGTACTGCTAATTTGCATTGGAGAAGAATGTTCACCGTGTGTGATTTTACTGGTGCAGAACTGGTCGCCGCACTGGATGGTCACGTAGTATCTTTGCGGTCCTGCACGCGGAACTCAACGGTGAGCACAGCGATCTAGATATGCCACGAGGTTGCAGGCAGCTTGTGATGCGGGATGGTGACCACGGACCTAGGTGATGGTGCGCATGCTTCATGCCCACGGCGCTGACCAGCAGAAGTTCCAGGACTCCGTGCGTCGTCGTCTCCATGTGAAAGGGGTCAAGAGGGCACAAACGCGCGAGGCCAACATATATGTGCATCGTGTAACTCTCCAAGATAGATATGTTAATGGAAATTAAGTAGTACGGGAGTTTCATTGGACGCGTTAATTAGAAGAAACGCTCCAATTTAAGGGATCGACTAACAGTAACAAGGTGACTGAAAATTTATTTTGGGTCAGTCATATTTTCATCTGTCATTCATTTTTTTTTTTTGCGGGCATCTCCCATTCAATTCTGATCGACTGACCGAAATTTTAAGTCAGTCTGTTTCCATCACACACAACCCAACTCGTCCATTTTGATTCAATCGACGTGGTGCCAGTCCATAGTAACAGCCCAAAATCATGATCCCTCTATCGGTCCATTCTCTTTCAGTATCGGCCTTTGTCTCTCTCCGTCGCCCGAGAAGCACGCATGACAATTTACATTGAAATTACGTTTTTTACGATATGCAAGTATAAGCATATAATAATATATATTTTGCAAAATAATTCCCAAGGAACTAATTGGTGGCATTGAAATTATCCTTAGAGAAAAAGTAAAATTAAATTAAAAATTAAAACGATCAAAATAATAACATTTTCTAAGAAGGAATGAATTAATGGCATTGGTATTACCCTTTAAGAAGAAAACAAAATAAAATGATATAAAACAAAAGTTGACAAAATTTGCACATAATTTACACAGAAATTGCGCCTTTTTACAATATGCAAGAACATGCATATAATAGTGGAAGTTTGACAAGAATTAAGTTTCCTAACAATAATGAATCAGTGGCATTGGAATCATTAAATAAAAAAAGCAAAAGATACATAAACTAAAAAAATCAAAAGAACAAAGTTTTTTTAAGAAAGAATGATATAGTGGCTTTGAAATTAACCTTTTAGAAGAAAGAAAATGAAATATAAACTAAAACAAAAAATAATGAAGTCTCCTAAGAAAGAATTATTCAGGGGCATTGGTATTACAGAAGAAATAAAAAAGAATCTAAAACAAACAAAATTTGCACAGAAATTGCGCTTTTTATACAATATGTAAGAATAAGCATATAATACTGGAATGTTCACACAGAAAATAAGTTTCCTGAGAAGAATGAATTAATGGCATTGGTATTACCATTAAAGGAAAAAATGAAATAAAAAATAAAAAGAATGAATGAATTAGTGGCATTGATATTACCCTTTAAGAAGAAGAAAAAATAATGGCAAGATTTACAAATAAAATGCGCTCTTTATAAGTTGCAAGAATAAGCCTACAATACTGGAATTTCGAAATAATGGGGTTTTCTAAGTAGGAATGAATTTAGTGCTATTGGTATCATCTTAAAGTAAAAAAATGAAACAAAAAGAGAAAAACAAAATAATGAAATTTTCTAAGAAATAATGAATTGATGGCATTAGTACTACACTTTAAGAAGAAAGAAAAATGAAAAACAGTAAAGCAAATAATTATAAAATTTGCACTTTTTATAATATGCAAAAACAAGCATATAATAGTGAAATTTCAGGAAAATGATTCCTAATAAGTAATGAAGTAATGGCATTGGTATCAACCTTAAAAAAGAAAGAAATTGAAATAATAACTAAAAACATAATCAAACTAATGAACTTTTTAAAGGTATAATAAATTAGTGGTGTTGATATTATCCTTTAAGAAGAAACAAAATAAAAAGAAAAACTTGCACACAACTTTGCACCTTTTAATATGTAAGAAATAAACATGTAATAGTGTGATTTTTACACTCTGATATAATTTATACACATGTCATATAGTACTTGCGTGTATATTTCACTCAACCAATATCCGAAAAAATAGCCATAAAAACCGACTAAGAAAAAGAGAAAAAGAAAAGGAAAAAGGCATACAAACAGAAGAAAAGGAGGAATCATGTCAGCCCATAAACAGCCAACATGAAATACAAGATGGGATTTATCCCAATAAGAAAACGAATGATCCCAAACCGTGGTCAGTCAATTTATTTAGCTCAAAACATGACAGGAAATAAACGAAAAAACATGAATGTTAAAGTAGAAATCAATGGCTCAAATCGACTAACCAAATTCATTTTTCGGGCAACTTACATATAGCTAAAGAGCTAAGTTAAATACAAAGTTTTCTAAGGGCTCTTCCAATGCACATGTGGTTAGAGCATGGCGGAATTGCTGGTGCAGCTGGCAACGCAAGAGTGCCCCTTCCGCGGCCAGTAGGAAGAGCAACAGTTCCGGGAGGTGTATCGTGAGCAGTCAAATCGGCCCCTCTCTTTCTTGACAGATCAACATCGTTCATGTCCACGTTAAGTCCTCTTGACTTGAAGTCGCTAGCTCCTCCTCTTCCTCTCCTTGACAAGTCATCTCCTCCTCTACCAATCCGACGGCCTCTACCATTGCCTGGACCCGACCCTCATGAACCATGTTGCATGAAGGTTCTTAAAAAACAACGCCTTTGGAGGGTGAACACCATACCCGTGCTCCTTCAACATATGGTTAAGATGACCACAAGTCACACACCAATCATGCAACCATTCATATTTAACCCAAAAAATATGTTTCTTGCCGCCCTTGACCATAGAAACAATGTTCTTGAGTGCCTCGTTAACATTGATCTTTACCATGGCCCTGAAGAAGTTGCAGAGAAGTCATGTGAATAAGGCTCCTTGAACACAAACTGTCCCAGCTTGGCAGCAAGCGGTTTCACCATAGTGGCAAAACCATCAGGTAGGTCATGGATTTGGATCCATATACCGATCTTGTCAAGACTAATAGACTATGGTTTGGAGAACCCATCATCAGGAGCAAGTAATTTTGAATTTCCTCTAGATGTCCATGGTGCTCCTTCTATCACCCTTTCCCATTAACCGAGACAAGGAAATTGTATATTATATAGATTATTTTCTAGTGGGCAAATGTTGACAGATTGGGCGAAATCCCATGCAAGTATTGACTATATGTTTTCTTTGTGTTGACTCGAGCTATTACCATCCATCTCACTATAGTCTCTGCCGGCGCCTCTTCCTCTTCACATACTATGTCGCCATCCTCCTTCAACCCTAACTCCTCCATCATCTCCTAGACATCATCCATGGTCGTCCCTGCCCCCGATGCCTCTACACTACTGCAGGATGCTGCTAACGCGACACTACGATCAGAGACCCTTCGAGAAACTGTGTGCGATGCAATAATCGCAAACGGTGCTGTATGAAAACCGTTAAAAATGTGTAAAATGTTTGCGATGACGGATGCATCAAACACGGTTTAGGTTTTTGTGACGCCCGGGTAATTAGGCTACAGTAATCCCACGCTAATCGTGCCATGACACCTCGGTTACTGTTGCTATCCTCGCAATAATTCGAAACCGTTCAAAATTCAAATTCAAATTTATGACAGGAATAAAAGTTTTCAAAAATTAAAACAAAAATGTTCAGTGGTTGCCGAATATTACAAGGGTAATTATGGGGCAACAAACACCTTTTTATAAAATGGCTAAATGGTTTAAAATGATTTAAACAGAAAAGAAAGAAGTAATAAAAGAAAAAAGAAAACAAACAAACAAAAAAAGGGGAAAAGGAAAAGAACCCCCCCGGGCCAGCCGACCCAACTGGCCGGCCCATTCGACCACCGGCCCAACTGGACAAAGGCCCAGCCGGCCACCCCACTCCCCCCATAACCCCCCACCCCTGGTCAAACCCTAACCCAACCACCCGCACT